>NC_060178.1:1467661-1805161 GCF_021184085.1 Oncorhynchus gorbuscha
ACATATCAATTGTCAGTAGAAACCACATTTGTTTAAGCAAGTATCAGCTATGTTATTTAATAAAGGCAGTAAAATGAGGCTGAATGAACTGTGTCGCTGCCAGACAAGGCTCCGCTGATAACCAGGTGTAGCGGTGGTAAGCATTCATTCCACAGGGCTGAAAAGAAAGCTGTTGCTTTATGTCGGCCCTAACAGTTTGTGGGCAGTGTGTTACCGTTATAGTCCAATGAATGTATAGTGTAGTGTTGTGTAGTGTTGTGTAGTGTTGTGTAGTGTTGTGTAGTGGCTTTGCTGGTATGCATCGTCCCTCAAGAATGATTTGGTTTGTTTGGCTGCTTCTTTGTAGTGATTTAATAGCCTTCCACAGTGTAGCTGGATCGCTACGAGGGTCAGACACGGAATTAATTAAATGATTAGACCTTTTTATGGAAGCATTTGTTTCTAATTTGTCTGAAAGTGAGTCAGTCAGTCTGGCTGCCAGTCTACCAGTCTGTCTGGCTTCAAATCAAGCTTTTGTTCCTTAGCTGAAATAACTCAGGATGTTCAGGCGTGAACCATTGGTTGGCTTTATCTTTCCTTTGTAGGGTTAGGGTTAGGGTTAGGGTTATCCCCTGTCCTGGTCCTATCCCCTGTCCCGGTCCCATCCCCTGTCCCGTTCCCTGTCCCGGTCCTATCCCCTGTCCCGGTACCATCCCCTGTCCCCTGTCCCGGTCCCGGTCCCGGTCCTATCCCCTGTCCTGGTCCTATCCCCTGTCCCGGTCCCTGTCCCGGTCCTATTCCCTGTCCCGGTCCTATCCCCTGTCCCGGTCCCATCCCCTGTCCCCTGTCCCGGTCCCGGTCCCAGTCCTATCCCCTGTCCTGGTCCTATCCCCTGTCCCGGTCCCTGTCCCGGTCCTATTCCCTGTCCTGGTCCTATCCCCTGTTCCCGGTCCCGGTCCTATCCCCTGTCCTGGTCCTATCCCCTGTCCCCGGTCCCGGTCCTATTCCCTGTCCTGGTCCTATCCCCTGTCCCCGGTCCCGGTCCTATCCCCTGTCCCGGTCCTATTCCCTGTCCTGGTCCTATCCCCTGTCCCCGGTCCCGGTCCTATCCCCTGTCCCGGTCCTATTCCCTGTCCTGGTCCTATCCCCTGTCCCCGGTCCCGGTCCTATCCCCTGTCCCGGTCCTATTCCCTGTCCTGGTCCTATCGCCTGTCCCCGGTCCCGGTCAGTTGTACAACTGACCTTAACCCCCGTCCACAACACCCGAGCTGACTAGGTCTCCCCCTTTCCCTTCCCTTAACCCCCGTCCACAACACCCGAGCTGACTAGGTCTCCCCTTTCCCTTCCCTTAACCCCGTCCACAACACCCGAGCTGACTAGGTCTCCCCTTTCCCTTCCCTTAACCCCCGTCCACAATACCCGAGCTGACTAGGTCTCCCCCTTTCCCTTCCCTTAACCCCCGTCCACAACACCCGAGCTGACTAGGTCTCCCCTTTCCCTTCCCTTAACCCCCGTCCACAACACCCGAGCTGACTAGGTCTCCCATTTTCCCTTCCCTTAACCCCCGTCCACAACACCCGAGCTGACTAGGTCTCCCCTTTCCCTTCCCTTAACCCCGTCCACAACACCCGAGCTGACTAGGTCTCCCCCTTTCCCTTCCCTTAACCCCCGTCCACAACACCCGAGCTGACTAGGTCTCCCCCTTTCCCTTCCCTTAACCCCCGTCCACAACACCCGAGCTGACTAGGTCTCCCCTTTCCCTTCCCTTAACCCCCGTCCACAACACCCGAGCTGACTAGGTCTCCCCTTTCCCTTCCCTTAACCCCCGTCCACAACACCCGAGCTGACTAGGTCTCCCCCTTTCCCTTTCATATATACACCAGGACATGTACATTGTGAACTATATGAATAGAATACAGTATTTCAGAACGTGATCTACCTCTTGCATAAATGATCAAACTGGGGAGAATTGAAATTTGCCATCTCCCCTTATCTGCAAGCGTAGCCAATGGCAATACACCTTATTGCTATCTTAATTGAACCAACCAATCGGAATATATAAACATAGAATACATATTTCTGCAGTGGCCAAGTGGAAACATAAGCAACCATGTTACCTCTGACATCAGTATTTGTGACAGGGCCAGTTTGTGTATATATATATATATATATATTGTGTTGTTCAAGGGGTTTTGCTGCTTGACTCAGTTAGGTTCTGTTACGTCATCATGTGCCTCCAAGAAGGGTTATTACAGTACAAGATATTTGAGTCTCTTTAGTATAGTGTGTTGAGAAATCTAGAGGACTTCTGCCGTCTGTTACACCCCGGAGTGCCAAGGGAGTTGGTAGATTACAAGTGGCTGGGTAGTGCCAATGAACCCTCGGGTTGGGTCTCAAATGGGTAACCTATTTCCTATATAGTGAGTGCACTACATAGGGAATAGGGTAAAAGTAGTTCACGACATAGGGAATAGGGTAAAAGTAGTTCACGACATAGGGAATAGGGTAAAAGTAGTTCACGACATAGGGAATAGGGTAAAAGTAGCTCACTACATAGGGAATAGGGTAAAAGTAGCTCACTACATAGGGAATAGGGTAAAAGTAGCTATCACTATATCAATATATCACTGTATCAATGTATCACTATATAAATATATGACTTTACCACTACATTAATATACCACTATCTCGCAGTACCACTATACCACTATATAAATATACGACTATACCACTATACCACTATACCACTATACCACTATACCACTATACCACTATATAAATATACGACTATACCACTATATCACTATACCACTATACCACTATATAAATATACGACTATACCACTATATAAATATACGACTATACCACTATATCACTATACCACTATACCACTATATAAATATACGACTATACCACTATATATAAATATACGACTATACCACTATATCACTATACCACTATACCACTATATCACTATACCACTATACCACTATATCAGTATATCAGTATATCAGTATACCACTATATCACTATACCACTATACCACTATACCACTATACCACTATACCACTATATCAGTATATCACTATACCACTATATCACTATATCACTATACCACTATACCACTATACCACTATATAAATATACACTATACCACTATATCACTATATACCACTATACCACTATATCACTATACCACTATACTATATCACTATATACCACTATATCACTATATCACTATATCACTATATCACTATATCACTATACCACTATACCACTATATCAGTATATCACTATATCACTATACCACTATATCAAATATACCACTATATCACTATATCACTATACCACTATACCACTATATCAGTATATCAGTATATCACTATACCACTATACCACTATACCACTATATCAGTATATCAGTATATCAGTATATCAGTATACCACTATATCACTATATCACTATACCACTATACCACTATACCACTATACCACTATATCAGTATATCACTATATCACCACTATATCACTATATCACTATACCACTATACCACTATACCACTATATCACTATACCACTATATCACTATATCATCAGTATATCAGTATATCAGTATATCACTATATCACTATATCACTATATCACTATATCAGTATATCAGTATACCACTATATCAGTATATCACTATATCACTATATCACTATATCACTATATCACTATATCACTATATCAGTATATCAGTATATCAGTATACCACTATACCACTATATCACTATACCAGTATATCACTATATCACTATATCAGTATATCAGTATACCACTATATCAGTATATCACTATATCAGTATATCACTATATCAGTATATCACTATATCAGTATATCACTATATCACTATATCACTATACCACTATATCACTATACCACTATATCACTATATCAGTATATCACTATATCACTATATCACTATATCACTATATCAGTATATCATATCACTATATCACTATATCACTATATCACTATACCACTATATCAGTATATCAGTATATCACTATACCACTATATCACTATACCACTATATCACTATACCACTATATCAGTATATCAGTATATCACTATATCACTATATCACTATATCACTATATCACTATATCACTATATCAGTATATCACTATACCACTATATCAGTATATCACTATACCACTATATCAGTATATCACTATACCACTATATCAGTATATCAGTATATCACTATATCACTATATCACTATATCACATTATATCACTATATCACTATATCACTATATCATATCACTATATCACTATATCACTATATCACTATACCACTATATCAGTATATCACTATATCAGTATATCAGTATATCAGTATATCAGTATATCACTATATCAGTATATCACTATACCACTATACCACTATATCACTATACTACTATACCACTATATCAGTATATCAGTATACCACTATATCACTATATCACTATATCAGTATATCAGTATACCACTATATCAGTATATCACTATATCAGTATATCACTATATCACTATATCAGTATATCAGTATACCACTATATCAGTATATCACTATATCAGTATATCACTATATCAGTATATCAGTATACCACTATACCAGTATACCAGTATATCAGTATATCAGTATACCACTATATCAGTATATCACTATACCACTATACAACTATACCACTATACCACTATATCACTATATCACTATATCACTATATCACTATATCACTATATCAGTATATCAGTATATCACTATACCACTATACCACTATATCACTATACTACTATACCACTATATCAGTATATCAGTATATCACTATACCACTATACCACTATATCACTATATCACTATACCACTATATCACTATATCAGTATATCAGTATATCACTATACCACTATACCACTATATCACTATACTACTATACCACTATATCAGTATATCACTATACCACTATACCACTATATCACTATATCACTATACCACTATATCACTATATCACTATACTATATCACTATATCACTATATCACTATACCACTATACCACTATATCAGTATATCACTATATCAGTATATCACTATACCACTATATATATCAGTATATCACTATATATCAGTATATCAGTATATCAGTATATCACTATACCACTATACCACTATATCAGTATATCAGTATATCACTATACCACTATATCAGTATATCACTATACCACTATACCACTATATCACTATATCACTATATCACTATATCAGTATATCACTATATCACTATACCACTATATCACTATATCATCACACTATATATATCACTATATCACTATATCACTATATCAGTATATCACTATATCACTATCACTATACCACTATACCACTATATCACTATATCACTATATCACTATATCACTATATCAGTATATCACTATACCACTATACCACTATATCACTATATCACTATATCAGTATATCAGTATATCAGTATATCACTATATCAGTATATCAGTATATCACTATACCACTATACCACTATATCACTATATCACTATATCAGTATATCACTATACCACTATATCACTATATCACTATATCACTATATCAGTATATCACTATATCACTATATCAGTATATCACTATATCACTATACCACTATATCACTATATCACTATATCAGTATATCACTATACCACTATACCACTATATCACTATATCACTATATCAGTATATCAGTATATCACTATATCAGTATATCAGTATATCACTATACCACTATACCACTATATCACTATATCAGTATATCACTATACCACTATACCACTATATCACTATACCACTATATCAGTATATCAGTATATCACTATACCACTATACCACTATATCACTATATCACTATATCAGTATATCAGTATATCACTATATCAGTATATCAGTATATCACTATACCACTATACCACTATATCACTATATCAGTATATCTATATCAGTATATCAGTATATCACTATATCACTACTATATCACTATATCACTATATACCACTATACCACTATACCATATCACTATATCAGTATATCAGTATATCAGTATATCACTATACCACTATACCACTATATCACTATACCACTATATCACTATATCACTATACCACTATATCACTATACCACTATATCACTATACCACTATATCACTATATCACTATATCACTATACCACTATATCACTATATCAGTATATCACTATATCAGTATATCACTATATCACTATACCAGTATATCACTATATCAGTATATCAGTATATCACCATACCACTATACCACTATCTATATCACTATATCAGTATATCACTATATCACTATACCACTATATCACTATATCACTATCACTATATCACTATATCAGTATATCAGTATATCAGTATATCAGTATACCAGTATATCACTATATCACTATATCACTATATCAGTATATCAGTATATCAGTATATCAGTATATCACTATATCAGTATATCACTATACCAGTATATCACTATATCACTATATCACTATATCAGTATATCAGTATATCACTATACCACTATATCACTATATCAGTATATCACTATATCACTATATCATACCACTATATCAGTATACCACTATATCACTATACCACTATATCAGTATATCACTATACCAGTATATCAGTATACCACTATACCAGTATATCACTATACCACTATATCACTATATCAGTATATCACTATATCACTATATCAGTATATCAGTATATCACTATATCACTATATCACTATATCACTATATCACTATATCACTATATCAGTATATCACTATACCACTATATCACTATATCACTATATCACTATATCACTATATCAGTATATCAGTATATCAGTATATCACTATACCACTATATCACTATATCACTATATCAGTATATCAGTATATCAGTATACCATATATATCACTATATCACTATACTATATCACTATATATATCACTATATCACTATATCACTATATCACTATATCAGTATATCAGTATATCAGTATACCACTATACCAGTATATCAGTATATCACTATACCAGTATATCAGTATATCAGTATACCAGTATACCAGTATATCACTATATCACTATATCACTATATCACTATACCAGTATATCAGTATATCACTATATCACTATATCACTATATCACTATATCAGTATATCAGTATACCACTATATCAGTATATCACTATATCAGTATATCACTATATCAGTATATCAGTATACCACTATACCAGTATACCAGTATACTATATCAGTATATCAGTATACCACTATACCACTATATCAGTATATCAGTATATCAGTATATCACTATATCAGTATATCACTATATCACTATACCACTATACCACTATATCAGTATATCAGTATATCAGTATATCACTATATCAGTATATCACTATATCACTATACCACTATATCACTATATCAGTATATCACTATATCACTATACCACTATATCACTATACCACTATATCACTATATCACTATACCACTATACCACTATATCAGTATATCAGTATATCAGTATATCAGTATACCACTATACCACTATATCAGTATATCAGTATATCAGTATATCACTATATCAGTATATCACTATATCACTATACCACTATACCACTATATCAGTATATCAGTATATCACTATATCAGTATATCACTACATTTACATTTACAAGTATATCAGTATATCAGTATATCAGTATATACCTGTGTTACCTCCTGGGCTGTGATGTCACCAGAGGTACCTCCTGGGTTGTGATGTCATCTGATGAAGCAGTTTGCATCATGTAGGGAAGGAATTGCCTTAAGGGACAAATGAAGTTGTATTGATTTAAATTGGTCAAATTGAATTGATTAAATTGATTGTTACCTTCTCTAGGATGAGATGGGGAGCACCACTGGTCCAAGCACTACTCATTCTGTGGGGTTCTGTTTTCTATTGTTTCACTGTGTTATATCGTATTATATACTATAGTATTGTTTTATTTAGGTCCCGACGGGGAGCACCACTGGTCCAAGCACTACCCATTCTGTGGCGGAACATTCCAGTCACCCATAGACATCCAGACCCAGCTGCTGAGGTTTGACCCCACACTACGTCCAATCGAGCTCCAGAACTACAACCTCTCAGCCAATGAGCAGCTGACCCTCGGGAACAATGGACACTCCAGTGAGTAAAGCCTGGAAGATGATCTCATCTTTACAGGCGTTAGATGTCTTGCATGTCGTGGGTCCTGCTGCGACTGAGCAGGCTGATCCTGGTGCCAGAACCATGTCATATGTGTGCCATACCCACGAAGTAGCACACATATGACATTGAACAAGCATACCTGACATTGGTAGTATACGTAAAACACTCTCTTCTTCTTAGTGACCTGGGTCAGTTATCCTCTGACTGGATCGGCCACAGTAATCTAACATAATCACACGACAACAATCCCCAGTGTTATTTTTAAAATCTTTGTAAACATGCTCTTAGATAGAATATCTCTTGTCTTAAAACAGCCCTCTGATAATATAAAAAAAATATTTAAAAAAAATGTGCCATTTAGCAGACGCTTTTATCCAAAGCGACTTACAGTCATGTGTGCTTACATTCTACGTATGGGTGGTCCCGGGGATCAAACCCACTACCCTGGCGTTACAAGCGCCATGCTCTACCAACTGAGCTACAGAAGGACCAATATAATACAATTCTTTATTTTACAGAGGCAACTTGCATTGTATGTTCGTTAAACCCCACGGCTGTTTAGTGATCACAAGGCCGGATGACGCAGATACCTGCCACTGTCAGGACCCCCATCATTATGGAATGCAGGGAGGGCGATAGCAGTGTCAGCAAGTCTCAAACATACTGACCACTCACACTGACATGGCCGTTTAGCCAACAGCATAGAAACCCCTATTAGACATGCTAGCATAATCACCTCTCTGGTCCAGGCACCTTATTGGTTGATGATAGGTGGTGAAACAGTGGCCTAAGGCTGGTCCAGCGTTCTGCAGCCGAATGATGATGAGTGCAGAATAGAGCTGTATCTCGAATGACACCCTATCTCCTATATATCTCTAATGACACCCTATCTCCTATATATCTCTAATGACACCCTATCTCCTATATATCTCTAATGACACCCTATCTCCTATATATCTCTAATGACACCCTATCTCCTATATATCTCTAATGACACCCTATCTCCTATATATCTCTAATGACACCCTATCTCCTATATATCTCTAATGACACCCTATCTCCTATATATCTCTAATGACACCCTATCTCCTATATATCTCTAATGACACCCTATCTCCTATATATCTCTAATGACACCCTATCTCCTATATAGAGGAGCTGTATCTCTAATGACACCCTATCTCCTATATATTTCTCATGACACCCTATCTCCTATATATCTCTAATGACACCCTGTATCTCCTATATAGAGGAGCTGCATCTCTAATGACACCCTATCTCCTATATAGTGGAGCTGTATCTCCTATATAGAGGAGCTGCATCTCTAATGACACCCTATCTCCTATATAGTGGAGCTGTATCTCCTATATAGAGGAGCTGCATCTCTAATGACACCCTATCTCCTACATAGTGGAGCTGTATCTCTAATGACACCCTATCTGCTATATAGTGGAGCTGTATCTCCTACATAGTGGAGCTGTATCTCTAATGACACCCTATCTCCTAAATATCTCTAATGACACCCTATCTCCTATATATCTCTAATGACACCCTATCCCCTATATAGATGAGCTGTATCTCCTATATAGAGGAGCTGTATCTCTAATGACACCCTATCTCCTATATAGTGGAGCAGTATCTCTATTGACACCCTATCTCCTATATATCTCTAATGACACCCTATCTCCTGTATAGAGGAGCTGTATCTCTAATGACACCCTATCTCCTATATATCTCTAATGACACCCTATCTCCTATATAACCCTATCTGCTATATATCTCTAATGACACCCTATCCCCTATATATCCCTAATGACACCCTATCTGCTATATATCTCTAATGACACCCTATCTCCTATATATCCCTAATGACACCCTATCTCCTATATATCTCTAATGACACCCTATCTCCTGTATAGAGGAGCTGTATCTCTAATGACACCCTATATCCTATATATCTCTAATGACACCCTATCTCATATATAACCCTAATGACACCCTATCTGCTATATATCTCTAATGACACCCTATCTCCTATATATCTCTAATGACACCCTATCTCCTATATATCTCTAATGACACCCTATCTCCTGTATAGAGGAGCTGTATCTCTAATGACACCCTATATCCTATATATCTCTAATGACACCCTATCTCCTATATATCTCTAATGGCACCCTATCTCCTATATATCTCTAATGACACCCTATCTCCTATATATCTCTAATGACACCCTATCTCCTATATATCTCTAATGACACCCTATCTCCTATATATCTCTAATGACACCCTATCTCCTATATATCTCTAATGACACCCTATCTCCTATATATCTCTAATGACACCCTATCTCCTATATATCTCTAATGACACCCTGTATCTCCTATATATCTCTAATGACACCCTGTATCTCCTATATAGAGGAGCTGCATCTCTAATGACACCCTATCTCCTATATAGTGGAGCTGTATCTCCTATATAGAGGAGCTGCATCTCTAATGACACCCTATCTCCTACATAGTGGAGCTGTATCTCTAATGACACCCTATCTGCTATATAGTGGAGCTGTATCTCCTACATAGTGGAGCTGTATCTCTAATGACACCCTATCTCCTAAATATCTCTAATGACACCCTATCTCCTATATATCTCTAATGACACCCTATCCCCTATATAGATGAGCTGTATCTCCTATATAGAGGAGCTGTATCTCTAATGACACCCTATCTCCTATATAGTGGAGCAGTATCTCTATTGACACCCTATCTCCTATATATCTCTAATGACACCCTATCTCCTATATATCTCTAATGACACCCTATCTCCTGTATAGAGGAGCTGTATCTCTAATGACACCCTATCTCCTATATAACCCTATCTGCTATATATCTCTAATGACACCCTATCCCCTATATATCCCTAATGACACCCTATCTGCTATATATCTCTAATGACACCCTATCTCCTATATATCCCTAATGACACCCTATCTCCTATATATCTCTAATGACACCCTATCTCCTGTATAGAGGAGCTGTATCTCTAATGACACCCTATATCCTATATATCTCTAATGACACCCTATCTCCTATATAACCCTAATGACACCCTATCTGCTATATATCTCTAATGACACCCTATCTCCTATATATCTCTAATGACACCCTATCTCATATATAACCCTAATGACACCCTATCTGCTATATATCTCTAATGACACCCTATCTCCTATATATCTCTAATGACACCCTATCTCCTATATATCTCTAATGACACCCTATCTCCTGTATAGAGGAGCTGTATCTCTAATGACACCCTATATCCTATATATCTCTAATGACACCCTATCTCCTATATATCTCTAATGGCACCCTATCTCCTATATATCTCTAATGACACCCTATCTCCTATATATCTCTAATGACACCCTATCTCCTATATATCTCTAATGACACCCTATCTCCTATATATCTCTAATGACACCCTATCTCCTATATATCTCTAATGACACCCTATCTCCTATATATCTCTAATGACACCCTGTATCTCCTATATAGAGGAGCTGCATCTCTAATGACACCCTATCTCCTATATAGTGGAGCTGTATCTCCTATATAGAGGAGCTGCATCTCTAATGACACCCTATCTCCTACATAGTGGAGCTGTATCTCTAATGACACCCTATCTGCTATATAGTGGAGCTGTATCTCCTACATAGTGGAGCTGTATCTCTAATGACACCCTATCTCCTAAATATCTCTAATGACACCCTATCTCCTATATATCTCTAATGACACCCTATCCCCTATATAGATGAGCTGTATCTCCTATATAGAGGAGCTGTATCTCTAATGACACCCTATCTCCTATATAGTGGAGCAGTATCTCTATTGACACCCTATCTCCTATATATCTCTAATGACACCCTATCTCCTATATATCTCTAATGACACCCTATCTCCTATATAGTGGAGCTGTATCTCCTATATAGAGGAGCTGCATCTCTAATGACACCCTATCTCCTACATAGTGGAGCTGTATCTCTAATGACACCCTATCTGCTATATAGTGGAGCTGTATCTCCTACATAGTGGAGCTGTATCTCTAATGACACCCTATCTCCTAAATATCTCTAATGACACCCTATCTCCTATATATCTCTAATGACACCCTATCCCCTATATAGATGAGCTGTATCTCCTATATAGAGGAGCTGTATCTCTAATGACACCCTATCTCCTGTATAGAGGAGCTGTATCTCTAATGACACCCTATCTCCTATATAACCCTATCTGCTATATATCTCTAATGACACCCTATCCCCTATATATCCCTAATGACACCCTATCTGCTATATATCTCTAATGACACCCTATCTCCTATATATCCCTAATGACACCCTATCTCCTATATATCTCTAATGACACCCTATCTCCTGTATAGAGGAGCTGTATCTCTAATGACACCCTATATCCTATATATCTCTAATGACACCCTATCTCCTATATAACCCTAATGACACCCTATCTGCTATATATCTCTAATGACACCCTATCTCCTATATATCTCTAATGACACCCTATCTCCTATATATCTCTAATGACACCCTATCTCCTGTATAGAGGAGCTGTATCTCTAATGACACCCTATATCCTATATATCTCTAATGACACCCTATCTCCTATATAACCCTAATGACACCCTATCTGCTATATATCTCTAATGACACCCTATCTCCTATATATCCCTAATGACACCCTATCTCCTATATAACCCTAATGACACCCTATCTGCTATATATCTCTAATGACACCCTATCTCCTATATAACCCTAATGACACCCTATCTGCTATATATCTCTAATGACACCCTATCTCCTATATATCTCTAATGACACCCTATCTCCTATATATCTCTAATGACACCCTATCTCCTGTATAGAGGAGCTGTATCTCTAATGACACCCTATATCCTATATATCTCTAATGACACCCTATCTCCTATATAACCCTAATGACACCCTATCTGCTATATATCTCTAATGACACCCTATCTCCTATATATCCCTAATGACACCCTATCTCCTATATATCCCTAATGACACCCTATCTCCTAACAACAGACCTCCATCCTATGCTAGCTTGGTACCGATGGCCTGGCTAGCCGTCTAAATCGCCGTGACCCTCAACCAACCTCTCCACTCACTGGACCCTTTTGATCACTCGACTAAGCATGCCTCTCCTTAATGTCAATATGTCTTGTCCATTGCTGTTCTGGTTAGTGTTTATTGGCTTATTTCACTGTAGAGCCTCTAGTCCTGCTCACTATACCTTATCCAACCTATTAGTTCCACCACCCACACATGAAATGACATCTCCTGGTTTCAATGATGCTTCTAGAGACAATATCTCTCTCTTCATCACTCAATACCTAGGTTTACCTCCACTGTATTCACATCCTACCATACCTTTGTCTGTACATTATACCTTGATGCTATTTTATCGCCCCCAGAAACCTCCTTTTACTCTCTGTTCCAGACGTTCTAGACGACCAATTCTTATTGCTTTTAGCCGCACCCTTATTCTACTCCTCCTATGTTCCTCTGGCGATGTAGAGGTGAATCCAGGCCCTGCAGTGCCTAGCTCCACTCCTATTCCCCAGGCGCTCTCTTTTGACGACTTCTGTAACCGTAATAGCCTTGGTTTCATGCATGTTAACATTAGAAGCCTCCTCCCTAAGTTTGTTCTATTCACTGCTTTTAGCACACTCTGTCAACCCGGATGTTCTAGCTGTGTCTGAATCCTGGCTTAGGAAGACCACCAAAAATTCAGAAATGTTAATTCCAAACTACAACATTTTCAGACAAGATAGAACTGACAAAAGGGGCGGTGTTGCAATCTACTGCAAAGATAGCCTGCAGAGTTCTGTCCTACTATCCAGGTCTGTACCCAAACAATTTGAACTTCTACTTTTAAAAATCCACCTCTCTAAAAACAAGTCTCTCACCGTTGCCACCTGCTATAGACCACCCTCTGCCCCCAGCTGTGCTCTGGACACCATATGTGAACTGATTGCCCCCCCATCTATCCCAGCCATCCTACAATCTAAAACACTTCAGCGAGCAGGCCTTCCTAATCGACCTGGCCGGGATATCCTGGAAGGATATTGATCTCATCCGGTCAGTAGAGGATGCCTGGATATTTTTTTTAAATGCCTTCCTAACCATCTTAAATAAACATGCCCCATTCAAGAAATTTAGAACCAGGAACAAATCAAATCAAATCAAATCAAATTTTATTTGTCACATACACATGGTTAGCAGATGTTAATGCGAGTGTAGCGAAATGCTTGTGCTTCTAGTTCCGACAATGCAGTGATAACCGACAAGTAATCTAACTAACAATTCCAAAACTACTGTCTTATACACAGTGTAAGGGGATAAGGAACATGTACATAAGGATATATGAATGAGTGATGGTACAGAGCAGCATACAGTAGATGGTATCGAGTACAGTATATACATATGAGATGAGTGTGTAGACAAAGTAAACAAAGTGGCATAGTTAAAGTGGCTAGTGATACATGTGTTACATAAGGATGCAGTCGATGATGTAGAGTACAGTATATACATATGCATATGAGATGAATAATGTAGGGTAAGTAACATTATATAAGGTAGCATTGTTTAAAGTGGCTAGTGATATATTTACATCATTTCCCATTATTAAAATGGCTGGAGTTGGGTCCGTGTCAATGACAGTGTGTTGGCAGCAGCCACTCAGTGTTAGTGGTGGCTGTTTAACAGTCTGATGGCCTTGAGATAGAAGCTGTTTTTCAGTCTCTCGGTCCCAGCTTTGATGCACCTGTACTGACCTCGCCTTCTGGATGATAGCGGGGTGAACAGGCAGTGGTTCGGGTGGTTGATGTCCTTGATGATCTTTATGGCCTTCCTGTAACAACGGGTGGTGTAGGTGTCCTGGAGGGCAGGTAGTTTGCCCCCGGTGATGCGTTGTGCAGTCCTCACTACCCTCTGGAGAGCCTTACGGTTGAGGGCGGAGCAGTTGCCGTACCAGGCGGTGATACAGCCCGCCAGGATGCTCTCGATTGTGCATCTGTAGAAGTTTGTGAGTGCTTTTGGTGACAAGCCGAATTTCTTCAGCCTCCTGAGGTTGAATAGGCGCTGCTGCACCTTCTTCACGACGCTGTCAGTGTGAGTGGACCAATTCAGTTTGTCTGTGATGTGTATGCCGAGGAACTTAAAACTAGCTACCCTCTCCACTACTGTTCCATCGATGTGGATAGGGGGTGTTCCCTCTGCTGTTTCCTGAAGTCCACAATCATCTCCTTAGTTTTGTTGACGTTGAGTGTGAGGTTATTTTCCTGACACCACACTCCGAGGGCCCTCACCTCCTCCCTGTAGGCCGTCTCGTCGTTGTTGGTAATCAAGCCTACCACTGTTGTGTCGTCCGCAAACTTGATGATTGAGTTGGAGGCGTGCGTGGCCACGCAGTCGTGGGTGAACAGGGAGTACAGGAGAGGGCTCAGAACGCACCCTTGTGGGGCCCCGTGTTGAGGATCAGCGGGAGGAGATGTTGTTGCCTACCCTCACCACCTGGGGCGGCCCGTCAGGAAGTCCAGTACCCAGTTGCACAGGGCGGGGTCGAGACCCAGGGTCTCGAGCTTGATGACGAGCTTGGAGGGTACTATGGTGTTGAATGCCGAGCTGTAGTCGATGAACAGCATTCTCACATAGGTATTCCTCTTGTCCAGGTGGGTTAGGGCAGTGTGCAGTGTGGTTGAGATTGCATCGTCTGTGGACCTATTTGGGCGGTAAGCAAATTGGAGTGGGTCTAGGGTGTCAGGTAGGGTGGAGGTGATATGGTCCTTGACTAGTCTCTCAAAGCACTTCATGATGACGGAAGTGAGTGCTACGGGGCGGTAGTCGTTTAGCTCAGTTACCTTAGCTTTCTTGGGAACAGGAACAATGGTGGCCCTCTTGAAGCATGTGGGAACAGCAGACTGGTATAGGGATTGATTGAATATGTCCGTAAACACACCGGCCAGCTGGTCTGCGCATGCTCTGAGGGCGCGGCTGGGGATGCCGTCTGGGCCTGCAGCCTTGCGAGGGTTAACACGTTTAAATGTCTTACTCACCTCGGCTGCAGTGAAGGAGAGACCGCATGTTTCCGTTGCAGGCCGTGTCAGTGGCACTGTATTGTCCTCAAAGCGGGCAAAAAAGTTATTTAGTCTGTGATTGACTGTAGTCCGTGATTGTAGTCCGTGATTGACTGTAGACCCTGCCACATGCCTCTTGTGTCTGAGCCATTGAATTGAGATTCCACTTTGTCTCTGTACTGACGCTTAGCTTGTTTGATAGCCTTACGGAGGGAATAGCTGCACTGTTTGTATTCAGTCATGTTGCCAGACACCTTGCCCTGATTAAAAGCAGTGGTTCGCGCTTTCAGTTTCACGCGAATGCTGCCATCAATCCACGGTTTCTGGTTAGGGAATGTTTTTATCGTTGCTATGGGAACGACATCTTCGACGCACGTTCTAATGAACTCGCACACCGAATCAGCGTATTCGTCAATATTCCCATCTGACGCAATACGAAACATGTCCCAGTCCACGTGATGGAAGCAGTCTTGGAGTGTAGAGTCAGCTTGGTCTGACCAGCGTTGGACAGACCTCAGCGTGGGAGCCTCTTGTTTTAATTTCTGCCTGTAGGCAGGGATCAGCAAAATGGAGTCGTGGTCAGCTTTTCCGAAAGGGGGGCGGGGCAGGGCCTTATATGCGTCGCGGAAGTTAGAGTAACAATGATCCAAGGTTTTACCACCCCTGGTTGCGCAATCGATATGCTGATAAAATTTAGGGAGTCTTGTTTTCAGATTGGCTTTGTTAAAATCCCCAGCTACAATGAATGCAGCCTCCGGATAAATGTTTTCCAGTTTGCAAAGAGTTAAATAAAGTTCGTTCAGAGCCATCGATGTGTCTGCTTGGGGGGGGGGATATATACGGCTGTGATTATAATCGAAGAGAATTCTCTTGGAAGATAATGCGGTCTACATTTGATTGTGAGGAATTCTAAATCAGGTGAACAGAAGGATTTGAGTTCCTGTATGTTTCCTTCATCACACCATGTCCCGTTAGTCATGAGGCATACGCCCCCGCCACTCTTCTTACCAGAGAGATGTTTGTTTCTGTCGGCGCGATGCGTGGAGAAACCCGTTGGCTGCACCGCCCTGGATAGCGTTTTCCCAGTAAGCCATGTCTCCGTAAAGCAAAGAACGTTGCAGTCTCTGATGTCCCTCTGGAATGCCACCCTTGCTCGGATTTCATCAACCTTGTTGTCGAGAGACTGGACATTGGCAAGAAGAATACTGGGAAGTGGTGCGCGATGTGCCCTTTTTCGGAGTCTGACCAGAACACCGCCGCGTTTCCCTCTTTTTCGGAGTCGTTTCCTTGGGTCGCTGCATGTGATCCATTCCGTTGACCTGTTTGTAAGGCAGAACACAGGATCCGCGTCGCGGAAAACATATTCTTGGTCGTACTGATGGTGAGTTGACGCTGATCTTATATTCAGTAGTTCTTCTCGACTGTATGTAATGAAACCTAAGATGACCTGGGGTACTAATGTAAGAATTTGTAAGTCGCTCTGGATAAGAGCGTCTGCTAAATGACTTAAATGTAAATGTAAATGTAAATAACACGTAAAAAAACAAAAAACTGCATAGTTTCCTAGGAACGCGAAGCGAGGCGGCCATCTCAGTCGGCGCCGGAAGTCAAGATATAGCCCTTGGTTCTCCCCAGACCTGACTGCCCTTAACCAACACAAAAACATCCTATGGCGTTCTGCATTAGCATCGAACAGCCCCCGTGATATGCAGCTGTTCAGGGAAGCTAGAAACCATTATACACAGGCAGTTAGAAAAGCCAAGGCTAGCTTTTTCAAGCAGAAATTTGCTTCCTGCAACACTAACTCAAAAAAGTTCTGGGACACTGTAAAGTCCACGGAGAATAAGAACACCTCCTCCCAGCTGCCCACTGCTCTGAGGCTAGGAAACACTGTAAAGTCCATGGAGAATAAGAGCACCTCCTCCCAGCTGCCCACAGCTCTGAGGCTAGGAAACACTGTAAAGTCCATGGAGAATAAGAGCACCTCCTCCCAGCTGCCCACTGCTCTGAGGCTAGGAAACACTGTAAAGTCCATGGAGAATAAGAGCACCTCCTCCCAGCTGCCCACTGCTCTGAGGCTAGGAAACACTGTAAAGTCCATGGAGAATAAGAGCACCTCCTCCCAGCTGCCCACTGCACTGAGGCTAGGAAACACTGTAAAGTCCATGGAGAATAAGAGCACCTCCACCCAGCTGCCCACTGCTCTGAGGCTAGGAAACACTGTAAAGTCCATGGAGAATAAGAGCACCTCCACCCAGCTGCCCACTGCTCTGAGGCTAGGAAACACTGTCACCACTGATACCACCATAATTGAGAATTTCAATAAGCATTTCTCTACGGCTGGCCATGCTTTCCACCTGGCTACTCCTACCCCGGTCAACAGCACTGCACCCCCAACAGCAACTCGCCCAAGCCTTCCCCATTTCTCCTTCTCCCAAATCCATTCAGCTGATGTTCTGAAATAGCTGCAAAATCTGGACCCCTACAAATCAGCCGGGCTAGACAATCTGGACCCTTTATTTCAAAAATTATCTGCCAAAATTGTTGCCACCCCTATTACTAGCCTGTTCAACCTCTCTTTCGTGTCGTCTGAGATTCACAAAGATTGGAAAGCAGCTGCGGTCATCCCCCTCTTCAAAGGGGGGGACACTCTTGACCCAAACTGCTACAGACCTATATCTATCCTACTATGCCTTTCTAAGATCTTCGAAAGCCAAGTCAACAAACAGATTACCGACCATTTCGAATCTCACCATACCTTCTCTGCTATGCAATCTGGTTTCAGAGCTGGTCATGGGTGCACCTCAGCCACGCTCAAGGTCCTAAACGATATCTTAACCGCCATCGATAAGAAACATTACTGTGCAGCCGTATTCATTGATCTGGCCAAGGCTTTCGACTCTGTCAATCACCGCATCCTCATCGGCAGACTCGACAGCCTTGGTTTCTCAAATGATTGCCTCGCCTGGTTCACCAACTACTTCTCTGATAGAGTTCAGTGTGTCAAATCGGAGGGTCTGCTGTCCGGGGGGTGTCCGGGGGGTGCCACAGGGTTCAATTCTTGGACCGACTCTCTTCTCTGTATACATAAATGAGGTCGCTCTTGCTGTGCTGCTGGTGAGTCTCTGATCCAACTCTACGCAAACGACACCATTTTGTATACTTCCGGCCCTTCTTTGGACACTGTGTTAACAACCCTCCAGGCAAGCTTCAATGCCATACAACTCTCCTTCCGTGGCCTCCAATTGCTCTTAAATACAAGTAAAACAAAATGCATGCTCATCAACCGATCGCGACCTGCACCTACCCGCCTGTCCAACATCACTACTCTGGACGGCACTGACTTAGAATACGTGGACAACTACAAATACTTAGGTGTCTGGTTAGACTGTAAACTCTCCTTCCAGACCCATATCAAACATCTCCAATCCAAAGTTAAATCTAGAATTGGCTTCCTATTTCGCAACAAAGCATCCTTCACTCATGCTGCCAAACATACCCTTGTAAAACAGACCATCCTACCAATCCTCGACTTTGGCGATGTCATTTACAAAATAGCCTCCAATACCCTACTCAACAAATTGGATGCAGTCTATCACAGTGCAATCCGTTTTGTCACCAAAGCCCCATATACTACCCACCATTGCGACCTGTACGCTCTCGTTGGCTGGCCCTCGCTTCATACTCGTCGCCAAACCCACTGGCTCCATGTCATCTACAAGACCCTGCTAGGTAAAGTCCCCCCTTATCTCAGCTCGCTGGTCACCATAGCATCTCCCACCTGTAGCACACGCTCCAGCAGGTATATATCACTAGTTACCCCTAAAACCAATTCTTTCTTCGGCCGCCTCTCCTTCCAGTTCTCTGCTGCCAATGACTGGAACGAACTACAAAAATCTCTGAAACTGGAAACACTTATCTCCCTCACTAGCTTTAAGCACCAACTGTCAGAGCATCTTACAGATTACTGCACCTGTACATAGCCCACGTATAATTTAGCCCAAACAACTACCTCTTTCCCAACTGTATTTAATTTATTTATTTATTTTGCTCCTTTGCACCCCATTATTTTTATTTCTACTTTACACATTCTTCCATTGCAAAACTACCATTCCAGTGTTTTACTTGCTATATTGTATTTACTTTGCCACCATGGCCTTTTTTGCCTTTACCTCCCTTCTCACCTCATTGCTCACATTGTATATAGACTTGTTTATACTGTATTATTGACTGTATGTTTGTTTTACTCCATGTGTAACTCTGTGTCGTTGTATCTGTCGAACTGCTTTGCTTTATCTTGGCCAGGTCGCAATTGTAAATGAGAACTTGTTCTCAACTTGCCTACCTGGTTAAATAAAGGTAAAATAAATAAATAAATAAAAATATCTCTAATGACACCCTATCTCCTATATAGTGGAGCTGTATCTCTAATGACACCCTATCTCCTATATAGTGGAGCTATTTATTTTAATTGTATTTTATTTCACCTTTATTTAACCAGGTAGGCCAGTTGAGAACAAGTTCTCATTTACAACTGTGACCTGGCCAAGATAAAGCATAGCAGTGCGACACAAACAACAACACAGAGTTACACTTGGAGTAAACAATTAACAAGTCAATGACACAGTAGAAGAAAAGAAAGTCTATATACAGTGTGTGGAAAAGGCATGAGGAGGTAGGTAAAAATATCTCTAATGACACCCTACCTCCTACATAGTGCCATCCCATGCCTACATAGTGTTATTCCATGCCTACATAGTGCTGTTACATGCCTACATAGTGTTATTCCATACCTACATAGTGGTATTCCATGCCTACATAGTGCCATCCCATGCCTACATAGTGCCATCCCATGCCTACATAGTGTTATTACATGCCTACATAGTGCTATTCCATGCCTACATAGTGCTATTCCATGCCTACATAGTGCCATTCCATTCCTACTTAGTGCCATTCCATGCCTACGTAGTGCCATTCCATGCCTACATAGTGCCATTCCATGCCTACATAGTGCCATTCCATGCCTACATAGTGCCATTCCATGCCTACATAGTGCCATTCCATGCCTACATAGTGCCATTCCATGCCTACATAGTGCCATTCCATGCCTACATAGTGTTATTACATGCCTACATAGTGTTATTACATGCCTACATAGTGCCATCCCATGCCTACATAGTGCCATTCCATGCCTACATAGTGCCATTCCATGCCTACATAGTGCCATTCCATGCCTACATAGTGCCATTCCATGCCTACATAGTGCCATTCCATGCCTACATAGTGCCATTCCATGCCTACATAGTGCCATTCCATGCCTACATAGTGCCATTCCATGCCTACATAGTGCCATTCCATGCCTACATAGTGCCATTCCATGCCTACATAGTGTTATTACATGCCTACATAGTGCCATTCCATGCCTACGTAGTGCCATCCCATGCCTACATAGTGCCATTCCATGCCTGCATAGTGCTATTCCATACCTACATAGTAAATAGGGTGGCATTTAGGATTAGGCCGATTAGCCTTTAAACAACTCCGATGTCACTGACGGTCAGTGTAATGCGATGTCTTGTTGTCCTGACGACCAACACAGCCGGAGACATTGTTACATCATCATCATCCTTCACCAAGCTAATTATCAGACGAACGTTTGACAGCAGAGAACAGGTTGCTCTGCATCTTTAGTCAGGGATTCAGACATCTCCAGCTGACTCTTGACTTTTAAAAAGTCACTTAAACTTGGATGAGATATGCTGCTGAAAGATGTGTTAGTGTTCTCGGGCATGTTTACATCTCTGCCTCTGGCGTAGCTGCCTCAGGTTTACGGTGCAATGTACAGGTTGTGGATCTCAAACGCTCCCTGTAAAGGAAAAGGTTGGGATTGAATGGTCTAAAGGCGTGAATGTATAGCTGTCCCTAGAGAGTCTAAAGAGAGTTAATGTCTCTCTCGCTCTCTCTCCAGTTCAGCTGTCTCTAGAGTTAATCTCTAAAGAGAGTTAATGTCTCTCTCTCTCTCCAGTTCAGCTGTCCCTAGAGAGTCTAAAGAGAGTTAATGTCTCTCTCTCTCTCCAGTTCAGCTGTCCCTAGAGAGTCTAGAGAGTTAATGTCTCTCTCTCTCTCCAGTTCAGCTGTCTCTAGAGAGTCTAAAGAGAGTTAATGTCTCTCTCTCTCTCTCCAGTTCAGCTGTCTCTAGAGTACATCTCTAAAGAGAGTTAATGTCTCTCTCTCTCTCTCTCTCTCTCCAGTTCAGCTGTCTCTAGAGTTAATCTCTAAAGAGAGTTAATGTCTCTCTCTCTCTCCAGTTCAGCTGTCTCTAGAGTTAATCTCTAAAGAGAGTTAATGTCTCTCTCTCTCTCCAGTTCAGCTGTCTCTAGAGTTAATCTCTAAAGAGAGTTAATGTCTCTCTCTCTCTCCAGTTCAGCTGTCCCTAGAGAGAGTAAAGAGAGTTAATGTCTCTCTCTCTCTCCAGTTCAGCTGTCCCTAGAGCGTCTAAAGAGAGTTAATGTCTCTCTCTCTCTCCAGTTCAGCTGTCTCTAGAGAGAGTAAAGAGAGTTAATGTCTCTCTCTCTCTCCAGTTCAGCTGTCTCTAGAGTACATCTCTAAAGAGAGTTAATGTCTCTCTCTCTCTCCAGTTCAGCTGTCCCTAGAGAGTCTAAAGAGAGTTAATGTCTCTCTCGCTCTCCAGTTCAGCTGTCTCTAGAGTTAATCTCTAAAGAGAGTTAATGTCTCTCTCTCTCTACAGTTCAGCTGTCTCTAGAGAGAGTAAAGAGAGTTAATGTCTCTCTCTCTCTCCAGTTCAGCTGTCTCTAGAGTACATCTCTAAAGAGAGTTAATGTCTCTCTCTCTCTCCAGTTCAGCTGTCTCTAGAGTTAATCTCTAAAGAGAGTTAATGTCTCTCTCTCTCTCCAGTTCAGCTGTCTCTAGAGTTCATCTCTAAAGAGAGTTAATGTCTCTCTCTCTCTCCAGTTCAGCTGTCTCTAGAGTTCATCTCTAAAGAGAGTTAATGTCTCTCTCTCTCTCTCCAGTTCAGCTGTCTCTAGAGTTAATCTCTAAAGAGAGTTAATGTCTCTCTCTCTCTCTCTCCAGTTCAGCTGTCCCTAGAGAGTCTAAAGAGAGTTAATGTCTCTCTCTCTCTCCAGTTCAGCTGTCCCTAGAGAGTCTAGAGAGTTAATGTCTCTCTCTCTCTCCAGTTCAGCTGTCTCTAGAGAGTCTAAAGAGAGTTAATGTCTCTCTCTCTCTCTCCAGTTCAGCTGTCTCTAGAGTACATCTCTAAAGAGAGTTAATGTCTCTCTCTCTCTCTCTCTCTCCAGTTCAGCTGTCTCTAGAGTTCATCTCTAAAGAGAGTTAATGTCTCTCTCTCCAGTTCAGCTGTCTCTAGAGTTAATCTCTAAAGAGAGTTAATGTCTCTCTCTTTCTCCAGTTCAGCTGTCTCTAGAGTTAATCTCTAAAGAGAGTTAATGTCTCTCTCTCTCTCCAGTTCAGCTGTCCCTAGAGAGAGTAAAGAGAGTTAATGTCTCTCTCTCTCTCCAGTTCAGCTGTCCCTAGAGCGTCTAAAGAGAGTTAATGTCTCTCTCTCTCTCCAGTTCAGCTGTCTCTAGAGAGAGTAAAGAGAGTTAATGTCTCTCTCTCTCTCCAGTTCAGCTGTCTCTAGAGTACATCTCTAAAGAGAGTTAATGTCTCTCTCTCTCTCCAGTTCAGCTGTCCCTAGAGAGTCTAAAGAGAGTTAATGTCTCTCTCTCTCTCCAGTTCAGCTGTCTCTAGAGTTAATCTCTAAAGAGAGTTAATGTCTCTCTCTCTCTACAGTTCAGCTGTCTCTAGAGAGAGTAAAGAGAGTTAATGTCTCTCTCTCTCTCCAGTTCAGCTGTCTCTAGAGTACATCTCTAAAGAGAGTTAATGTCTCTCTCTCTCTCCAGTTCAGCTGTCTCTAGAGTTAATCTCTAAAGAGAGTTAATGTCTCTCTCTCTCTCCAGTTCAGCTGTCTCTAGAGTTCATCTCTAAAGAGAGTTAATGTCTCTCTCTCTCTCCAGTTCAGCTGTCTCTAGAGTTCATCTCTAAAGAGAGTTAATGTTTCTCTCTCTCTCCAGTTCAGCTGTCTCTAGAGTTAATCTCTAAAGAGAGTTAATGTCTCTCTCTCTCTCCAGTCCAGCTGTCCCTAGAGAGAGTAAAGAGAGTTAATGTCTCTCTCTCTCTCCAGTTCAGCTGTCCCTAGAGCGTCTAAAGAGAGTTAATGTCTCTCTCTCTCTCCAGTTCAGCTGTCTCTAGAGAGAGTAAAGAGAGTTAATGTCTCTCTCTCTCTCCAGTTCAGCTGTCTCTAGAGTACATCTCTAAAGAGAGTTAATGTCTCTCTCTCTCTCCAGTTCAGCTGTCCCTAGAGAGAGTAAAGAGAGTTAATGTCTCTCTCTCTCTCCAGTTCAGCTGTCCCTAGAGCGTCTAAAGAGAGTTAATGTCTCTCTCTCTCTCCAGTTCAGCTGTCTCTAGAGAGAGTAAAGAGAGTTAATGTCTCTCTCTCTCTCCAGTTCAGCTGTCTCTAGAGTACATCTCTAAAGAGAGTTAATGTCTCTCTCTCTCTCCAGTTCAGCTGTCCCTAGAGAGTCTAAAGAGAGTTAATGTCTCTCTCTCTCTCCAGTTCAGCTGTCCCTAGAGAGTCTAAAGAGAGTTAATGTCTCTCTCTCTCTCCAGTTCAGCTGTCCCTAGAGTTAATCTCTAAAGAGAGTTAATGTCTCTCTCTCTCTCCAGTTCAGCTGTCCCTAGAGAGTCTAAAGAGAGTTAATGTCTCTCTCTCTCTCCAGTTCAGCTGTCTCTAGAGAGAGTAAAGAGAGTTAATGTCTCTCTCTCTCTCCAGTTCAGCTGTCCCTAGAGTTAATCTCTAAAGAGAGTTAATGTCTCTCTCTCCAGTTCAGCTGTCTCTAGAGTACATCTCTAAAGAGAGTTAATGTCTCTCTCTCTCTCCAGTTCAGCTGTCCCTACCCAGGAGGATGTATCTGTCCAGCCTGCCTCACCGTTACACTGCTGCTCAACTCCACTTCCACTGGGGCTCAGAACACCTGCCTGTCGGATCAGAACACACCGTCAACGGCAGACAGTTTGCTGCCGAGGTAACCTAACACACTGTTATACACTAACACACTGTTATACACTAACACACTGGTACACACTAACACACTGGTACACACTGTTATACACTAACACACTGGTACACACTGGTACACACTAACACACTGTTATACACTAATACACTGGTACACACTAATACACTGGTACACACTGGTACACACTGTTATACACTAACACACTGTTATACACTAACACACTGTTATACACTAACACACTGTTATACACTGGTACACACTGTTATACACTAATACACTGGTACACACTGGTACACACTAACACACTGTTACACACTAACACACTGTTATACACTAACACACTGTTACACACTAACACACTGTTACACACTGGTACACACTGGTACACACTGTTATACACTAACACACTGTTACACACTAACACACTGTTACACACTGGTACACACTGGTACACACTGTTATACACTAACACACTGTTATACACTATCACACTGTTATACACTAACACACTGTTACACACTAACACACTGTTACACACTGTTACACACTGTTACACACTGGTACACACTGGTACACACTAACACACTGTTACACACTAACACACTGTTATACACTAACACACTGTTATACACTAACATACTGGTACACACTAATACACACTGTTATACACTAACACACTGTTATACACTAACACACTGTTATACACTAATACACTGTTATACACTAACACACTGGTACACACTAATACACACTGTTATACACTAATACACTGTTATACACTAACACACTGGTACACACTGTTATACACTAATACACTGGTACACACTAACACACTGGTACACACTAATACACACTGTTATACACTAACACACTGTTATACACTAATACACTGTTATACACTAACACACTGTTATACACTAACACACTGGTACACACTGTTATACACTAATACACTGTTATACACTAACACACTGTTATACACTAACATACTGGTACACACTAATACACACTGTTATACACTAACACACTGTTATACACTAACACACTGTTATACACTAATACACTGTTACACACTGGTACACACTGGTACACACTGTTATACACTAATACACTGGTACACACTGGTGCACACTGTTATACACTAATACACTGGTACACACTGGTACACACTGGTACACACTGTTATACACTAATACACTGGTACACACTGGTACACACTGGTACACACTGTTATACACTAATACACTGGTACACACTGGTACACACTGGTACACACTGTTATACACTAATACACTGGTACACACTGGTACACACTGGTACACACTGTTATACACTAATACACTGGTATACACTAACACACTGTTATACACTGGTACACACTGGTACACACTGTTATACACTAACACACTGTTATACACTAACACACTGTTATACACTGGTACACACTGGTACACACTGTTATACACTAATACACTGGTACACACTGGTACACACTAACACACTGTTATACACTAACACACTGTTACACACTGTTATACACTAACACACTGTTATACACTAACACACTGTTATACACTAATACACTGTTACACACTGGTACACACTGGTACACACTGTTATACACTAATACACTGGTACACACTGGTACACACTGGTACACACTAACACACTGGTACACACTAACACACTGGTACACACTGGTACACACTAACACACTGGTACACACTGTTACACACTAACACACTGGTACACACTGGTACACACTAACACACTGGTACACACTGGTACACACTGGTACACACTGGTACACACTAACACACTGTTATACACTAACACACTGGTACACACTGGTACACACTGGTACACACTGGTACACACTGGTACACACTGGTACACACTAACACACTGGTACACACTGGTACACACTGGTACACACTAACACACTGTTACACACTGGTACACACTGGTACACACTGTTATACACTAACACACTGGTACACACTGTTATACACTAACACACTGGTACACACTAACACACTGTTACACACTGGTACACACTGTTACACACTGTTATACACTAACACACTGTTACACACTAACACACTGTTACACACTGGTACACTGTTACACACTAACACACTGTTACACACTGTTATACACTAATACACTGGTACACACTGGTACACACTGGTACACACTGGTACACACTGTTATACACTAACACACTGTTACACACTAACACACTGTTACACACTGGTACACACTGTTACACACTGTTATACACTAACACACTGTTATACACTAACACACTGGTACACACTGTTATACACTAACACACTGTTACACACTGGTACACACTGTTATACACTAACACACTGTTACACACTGGTACACACTGGTACACACTGTTATACACTAACACACTGTTACACACTGGTACACACTGGTACACACTGTTATACACTAACACACTGGTACACACTGGTACACACTGGTACACACTGTTATACACTAACACACTGTTACACACTAACACACTGGTACACACTGGTACACACTGTTATACACTAACACACTGTTACACACTAACACACTGTTACACACTGGCACACACTGTTACACACTGTTATACACTAACACACTGGTACACACTGTTATACACTAACACACTGTTATACACTAACACACTGGTACACACTGTTATACACTAACACACTGTTACACACTGGTACACACTGGTACACACTGTTATACACTAACACACTGTTACACACTGGTACACACTGGTACACACTGTTATACACTAACACACTGGTACACACTGGTACACACTAACACACTGGTACACACTGGTACACACTGTTATACACTAACACACTGGTACACACTAACACACTGGTACACACTGGTACACACTAACACACTGGTACACACTGGTACACACTGGTACACACTGGTACACACTGTTATACACTAACACACTGGTACACACTGGTACACACTGGTACACACTGGTACACACTGTTATACACTAACACACTGTTACACACTAACACACTGTTACACACTGGTACACACTGTTACACACTGTTATACACTAACACACTGTTATACACTAACACACTGGTACACACTGTTATACACTAACACACTGTTACACACTGGTACACACTGTTATACACTAACACACTGTTACACACTGGTACACACTGGTACACACTGTTATACACTAACACACTGTTACACACTGGTACACACTGGTACACACTGTTATACACTAACACACTGGTACACACTGGTACACACTGGTACACACTGTTATACACTAACACACTGTTACACACTAACACACTGGTACACACTGGTACACACTGTTATACACTAACACACTGTTACACACTAACACACTGTTACACACTGGTACACACTGTTACACACTGTTATACACTAACACACTGGTACACACTGTTATACACTAACACACTGTTATACACTAACACACTGGTACACACTGTTATACACTAACACACTGTTACACACTGGTACACACTGGTACACACTGTTATACACTAACACACTGTTACACACTGGTACACACTGGTACACACTGTTATACACTAACACACTGGTACACACTGGTACACACTAACACACTGGTACACACTGGTACACACTGTTATACACTAACACACTGGTACACACTAACACACTGGTACACACTGGTACACACTAACACACTGGTACACACTGGTACACACTGGTACACACTGGTACACACTGTTATACACTAACACACTGGTACACACTGGTACACACTGGTACACACTGGTACACACTGTTATACACTAACACACTGTTACACACTAACACACTGTTACACACTGGTACACACTGTTACACACTGTTATACACTAACACACTGGTACACACTGTTATACACTAACACACTGGTACACACTGTTACACACTGTTACACACTGGTACACACTAACACACTGTTACACACTGTTACACACTGTTACACACTGTTATACACTAACACACTGGTACACACTGTTACACACTGGTACACACTGGTACACACTGGTACACACTGTTATACACTAACACACTGTTACACACTAACACACTGTTACACACTGGTACACACTGTTACACACTGTTATACACTAACACACTGGTACACACTGGTACACACTGTTATACACTAACACACTGGTACACACTAACACACTGGTACACACTGGTACACACTAACACACTGGTACACACTGGTACACACTGTTACACACTGGTACACACTGTTATACACTAACACACTGGTACACACTGTTACACACTGGTACACACTGTTATACACTAACACACTGGTACACACTAACACACTGTTACACACTGGTACACACTGGTACACACTGTTACACACTGTTATACACTAACACACTGGTACACACTGGTACACACTAACACACTGGTACACAGTGGTACACACTGTTATACACTAATACACTGGTACACACTGGTACACACTGTTATACACTAATACACTGTTACACACTGGTACACACTAACACACTGGTACACACTGGTACACACTGTTATACACTAATACACTGGTACACACTGGTACACACTGTTATACACTAATACACTGTTACACACTGGTACACACTAACACACTGGTACACACTGGTACACACTGTTATACACTAATACACTGGTACACACTGGTACACACTGTTATACACTAATACACTGTTACACACTGGTACACACTAACACACTGGTACACACTGGTACACACTGTTATACACTAATACACTGGTACACACTGGTACACACTGTTATACACTAACACACTGTTATACACTAACACACTGTTATACACTGGTACACACTAACACACTGTTACACACTGGTACACACTGGTACACACTGGTACACACTGGTACACACTGGTACACACTAACACACTGGTACACACTGGTACACACTGGTACACACTGGTACACACTGGTACACACTGGTACACACTGTTACACACTGGTACACACTGGTACACACTGGTACACACTAACACACTGGTACACACTAACACACTGGTACACACTGGTACACACTGGTACACACTGGTACACACTGGTACACACTGGTACACACTAACACACTAACACACTGGTACACACTGGTACACACTGGTACACACTAACACACTGGTACACACTGGTACACACTGGTACACACTAACACACTGGTACACACTGGTACACACTAACACACTGGTACACACTGGTACACACTGGTACACACTGGTACACACTAACACACTGGTACACACTGGTACACACTGGTACACACTGTTATACACTGGTACACACTAACACACTGGTACACACTGGTACACACTAACACACTGGTACACACTGGTACACACTGGTACACACTGGTACACACTAACACACTGGTACACACTGGTACACACTGTTACACACTAACACTCTGGTACACACTGGTACACACTGTTACACACTAACACACTGTTACACACTAACACACTATTACACACTAACACACTGTTACACACTAACACACTGTTACCTACAGCTGGGGTAGAGACCTACAGCTGGGACAGACCTACAGCTGGGGTAGAGACCTACAGCTGGGGTAGAGACCTACAGCTAGGGTAGAGACCTACAGCTGGGGTAGAGACCTACAGCTGGGACAGACCTACAGCTGGGACAGAGACCTACAGCTGGTACAGACCTACAGCTGGGGTAGAGACCTACAGCAGGGGTAGAGACCTACAGCTGGGACAGACCTACAGCTGGGGTAGAGACCTACAGCTGGGGTAGAGACCTACAGCTGGGGTAGAGACCTACAGCTGGGACAGACCTACAGCTGGGACAGAGACCTACAGCTGGTACAGACCTACAGCTGGGGTAGAGACCTACAGCAGGGGTAGAGACCTACAGCTGGGACAGACCTACAGCTGGGGTAGAGACCTACAGCTGGGACAGACCTACAGCTGGGGTAGAGACCTACAGCTGGGAGAGACCTACAGCTGGGGTAGAGACCTACAGCTGGGGTAGAGACCTACAGCTGGGGTAGAGACCTACAGCTGGGGTAGAGACCTACAGCTGGGGTAGAGACCTACAGCTGGGACAGACCTACAGCTGGGGTAGAGACCTACAGCTGGGACAGACCTACAGCTGGGACAGAGACCTACAGCTGGTACAGACCTACAGCTGGGGTAGAGACCTACAGCTGGGACAGACCTACAGCTGGGGTAGAGACCTACAGCTGGGACAGAGACCTACAGCTGGGACAGACCTACAGCTGGGGTAGAGACCTACAGCTGGGACAGACCTACAGCTGGGACAGACCTACAGCTGGGGTAGAGGCCTACAGCTGGGACAGACCTACAGCTGGGACAGACCTACAGCTAGGGTAGAGACCTACAGCTGGGGTACAGACCTACAGCTGGGACAGACCTACAGCTGGGGACAGACCTACAGCTGGGGTAGAGGCCTACAGCTGGGGTAGAGGCCTACAGCTGGGGTAGAGACCTACAGCTGGAGTAGAGACCTACAGGGGATAAGACTGACTGAGATCTTATTTAAGATACACGTTGAAGAGGTTTCAGATGTTTTCAGAAGATGGGAATGGACTCTGCTGTCCTAGCTTCAGGGGGAAGATGGTTACACCATTGGGGTGGCAGGATAGATGAGAGCTTAGACTGGGCTGAGAGGGAGCCACCTCTGGTTCAAGAGACCAGAGGTGGCAGAACGGAGGGCTCTGGTTGGGGTGTAGGGTTTTAGCATAGCCTGCAGGTAGGGAAGGGCCACGCCTCTTGCTGCTCCGTAGGCATGTACCATGGTCTGGAAGTGGATGTGGGCTTCGACTGGAAGCCAGTGGAGTTTGCAGAGGAGCGGGGGAACTTTGGAAAGTTGACCACCAGGTGGCCTTCAGCGTTCTGGACAGTTTGATGGCTCAGACTAATTATGTGAAAGCCAGTGACTTCAGCTACTGACATTTAATTGGTACAGAGACTGGAGCCATTAACACCACCATTAACACCACCACTCACAACACACACACACACACACACACACACACACACACACACACACACACACACACACACACACACACACACACACACACACACACACACACACACACACACACACACACACACACACACACACACACACACACACACACACACACACACACACACACAGGACAGCCCTTTGAAGTAATATACTTAACACAGGGTCAACACACACACACCCTCACAACACACACACCCTCACAACAACACACACACACACACTCACGCTGGCCTTCTGTCCAGACTACAGCTGAGGGAGTTTCAGAGAGCTGACCGCCTGTCTGTAAATCTCTGTCCTATTTCTCTCAACATCAAGTGGCCCAAGTGGTAGTCAGCTGTGCATTTTGAGGAACACACCCTTTCCCCATTCAACAGTTAGAAAACCAGCTTATTGTGCATCTTCCATTTTATAGTATAATTGAACACTCAGTTAGAGTCTGGTCTGTGTGGTTTGGATGACATCATCACTATCTATATCTAGATTCCAGTGAAGGAATCTGTGCTCCGTTCTGGTTTTAGACTCTCAGAACATTACAATTTAAATCAACAGTAAACAGGGAGAAACAATATGCATTAGAAGATGTATCATCTAGCTCTGTGGTTCAAGACCGAGAACTATTAGAAGATGTATCGTCTAGCTCTGTGGTTCAAGACAGAGAACTATTAGAAGATGTATCGTCGAGCTCTGTGGTTCAAGACAGAGAACTATTAGAAGATGTATCGTCTAGCTCTGTGGATCAAGACCGAGAACTATTAGAAGATGTATCGTCTAGCTCTGTGGTTCAAGACAGAGAACTATTAGAAGATGTATCATCTAGCTCTGTGGTTTAAGACCGAGAACTATTAGAAGATGTATCGTCTAGCTCTGTGGTTCAAGACAGAGAACTATTAGAAGATTTATCGTCTAGCTCTGTGGTTCAAGACAGAGAACTATTAGAAGATGTATCGTCTAGCTCTGTGGATCAAGACAGAGAACTATTAGAAGATGTATCGTCTAGCTCTGTGGATCAAGACAGAGAACTATTAGAAGATGTATCGTCTAGCTCTGTGGTTCAAGACAGAGAACTATTAGAAGATGTATCGTCTAGCTCTGTGGTTCAAGACAGAGAACTATTAGAAGATGTATCGTCTAGCTCTGTGGTTCAAGACAGAGAACTATTAGAAGATGTATCGTCTAGCTCTGTGGTTCAAGACAGAGAACTATTAGAAGATGTATCGTCTAGCTCTGTGGTTCAAGACCGAGAACTATTAGAAGATGTATCGTCTAGCTCTGTGGTTCAAGACAGAGAACTATTAGAAGATGTATCGTCTAGCTCTGTGGTTCAAGACCGAGAACTATTAGAAGATGTATCGTCTAGCTCTGTGGATCAAGACAGAGAACTATTAGAAGATGTATCGTCTAGCTCTGTGGATCAAGACAGAGAACCATTAGAAGATGTATCGTCTAGCTCTGTGGATCAAGACAGAGAACTATTAGAAGATGTATCATCTAGCTCTGTGGTTCAAGACAGAGAACCTTCATCCATTCTTTCCAGTCAGCCCAGTCAAAACTGTTCGCTGCTCTGGCCCCCCAATGGTGGAACAAACTCCCTCACGACGCCAGGACAGCGGAGTCAATCACCACCTTCCGGGGAGACACCTGAAACCCCACCTCTTTAAGGAATACCTAGGATAGGATAAGTAATCCCTCTCAACCCCCCCCTTTAAGATTTAGATGCACTATTGTAAAGTGACTGTTCCACTGGATGTCTTAAGGTGAATGCACCAATTTGTATGTCGCTCTGGATAAGAGCGTCTGCTAAATGACTTAAATGTAAATGTAATGTAAATGAGAACCATAAATGACAGAATGTCTGTAGATGAGAACCATAAATGACAGAATGTCTATAGATGAGAACCATAAATGACAGTATGTCTATAGATGAGAACCATAAATGACAGAATGTCTGTAGATGAGAACCATGAATGACAGAATGTCTGTAGATGAGAACCATGAATGACAGTATGTCTGTAGATGAGAACCATGAATGACAGTATGTCTGTAGATGAGAACCATGAATGACAGTATGTCTGTAGATGAGAACCATGAATGACAGAATGTCTGTAGATGAGAACCATGAATGACAGAATGTCTGTAGATGAGAACCATGAATGACAGTATGTCTGTAGATGAGAACCATGAATGACAGTATGTCTGTAGATGAGAACCATGAATGACAGTATGTCTGTAGATGAGAACCATGAATGACAGTATGTCTGTAGATGAGAACCATGAATGACAGTATGTCTGTAGATGAGAACCATGAATGACAGTATGTCTATAGATGAGAACCATGAATGACAGTATGTCTGTAGATGAGAACCATGAATGACAGTATGTCTGTAGATGAGAACCATGAATGACAGTATGTCTGTAGATGAGAACCATGAATGACAGTATGTCTGTAGATGAGAACCATGAATGACAGTATGTCTGTAGATGAGAACCATGAATGACAGTATGTCTGTAGATGAGAACCATGAAACCTTTCCAGTGCATCTTCCATCGTCAACCCAGAGTATCTTAAGCAAAGAAACCTTGTAGAACTCTTTTATGATTCAGTTAATCTTTGGTGGAAAATGAGAGACTGCAATGGGCGGGTTCACTGTGAAGTATTTTTAAAATGTTTGCTTTTCATTGTCATGTCTAAATGCAATGTAATTAGAAATAAGGGAATGGAGGTAGGACCTCCAAATGTGAATCAGATGAATCTACCCACACTGACTGGACTCTACCCACACACTGACTGGACTCTACCCACACACTGACTGGACTCTACCCACACACTGACTGGACTCTACCCACACACTGACTGGACTCTACCCACACACTGACTGGACTCTACCCACACACTGACTGGACTCTACCCACACACTGACTGGACTCTACCCACACACTGACTGGACTCTACCCACACTGACTGGACTGGACTCTACCCACACACTGACTGGACTCTACCCACACACTGACTGGACTCTACCCACACACTGACTGGACTCTACCCACACACTGACTGGACTCTACCCACACACTGACTGGACTCTACCCACACACTGACTGGACTCTACCCACACACTGACTGGACTCTACCCACACACTGACTGGACTCTACCCACACACTGACTGGACTCTACCCACACACTGACTGGACTCTACCCACACACTGACTGGACTCTACCCACACACTGACTGGACTCTACCCACACACTGACTGGACTCTACCCACACACTGACTGGACTCTACCCACACACTGACTGGACTCTACCCACACACTGACTGGACTCTACCCACACTGACTGGACTCTACCCACACACTGACTGGACTCTACCCACACTGACTGGACTCTACCCACACACTGACTGGACTCTACCCACACACTGACTGGACTCTACCCACACACTGACTGGACTCTACCCACACTGACTGGACTCTACCCACACTGACTGGACTCTACCCCACACTGACTGGACTCTCTACCCACACACTGACTGGACTCTACCCACACACTGACTGGACTCTACCCACACACTGACTGGACTCTACCCACACACTGACTGGACTCTACCCACACACACTGACTGGACTCTACCCACACACTGACTGACTGGACTCTACCCACACACTGACTGGACTCTACCCACACACTGACTGGACTCTACCCACACACTGACTGGACTCTACCCACACACTGACTGGACTCTACCCACACACTGACTGGACTCTACCCACACACTGACTGGACTCTACCCACACTGACTGGACTCTACCCACACACTGACTGACTCTACCCACACACTGACTGACTCTACCCACACACTGACTGGACTCTACCCACACACTGACTGGACTCTACCCACACACTGACTGGACTCTACCCACACACTGACTGGACTCTACCCACACACTGACTGGACTCTACCCACACACTGACTGGACTCTACCCACACACTGACTGGACTCTACCCCACACTGACTGGACTCTACCCACACACTGACTGGACCCACACACTGACTGACTCTACCCACACACTGACTGGACTCTACCCACACACTGACTGGACTCTACCCACACACTGACTGGACTCTACCCACACACTGACTGGACTCTACCCACACACTGACTGGACTCTACCCACACACTGACTGGACTCTACCCACACACTGACTGGACTCTACCCACACACTGACTGGACTCTACCCACACACTGACTGGACTCTACCCACACACTGACTGGACTCTACCCCACACTGACTGGACTCTACCCACACTGACTGGACTCTACCCACACACTGACTGGACTCTACCCACACACTGACTGGACTCTACCCACACACTGACTGGACTCTACCCACACACTGACTGGACTCTACCCACACACTGACTGGACTCTACCCACACACTGACCCACACACTGACTGGACTCTACCCACACTGACTGGACTCTACCCACACACTGACTGGACTCTACCCACACACTGACTGGACTCTACCCACACACTGACTGGACTCTACCCACACACTGACTGGACTCTACCCACACACTGACTGGACTCTACCCACACACTGACTGGACTCTACCCACACTGACTGGACTCTACCCACACACTGACTGGACTCTACCCACACACTGACTGGACTCTACCCCACACTGACTGGACTCTACCCACACACTGACTGGACTCTACCCACACACTGACTGGACTCTACCCACACACTGACTGGACTCTACCCACACTGACTGGACTCTACCACACACTGACTGGACTCTACCCACACACTGACTGGACTCTACCCACACACTGACTGGACTCTACCCACACACTGACTGGACTCTACCCACACACTGACTGGACTCTACCCACACACTGACTGGACTCTACCCACACACTGACTGGACTCTACCCACACACTGACTGGACTCTACCCACACACACTGACTGACTGGACTCTACCCCACACTGACTGACTGGACTCTACCCACACACTGACTGGACTCTACCCACACACTGACTGGACTCTACCCACACACTGACTGGACTCTACCCACACACTGACTGGACTCTACCCACACACTGACTGGACTCTACCCACACACTGACTGGACTCTACCCACACACTGACTGGACTCTACCCACACACTGACTGGACTCTACCCACACACTGACTGGACTCTACCCACACACTGACTGGACTCTACCCACACACTGACTGGACTCTACCCACACACTGACTGGACTCTACCCACACACTGACTGGACTCTACCCACACACTGACTGGACTCTACCCACACACTGACTGGACTCTACCCACACACTGACTGGACTCTACCCACACACTGACTGGACTCTACCCACACACTGACTGGACTCTACCCACACACTGACTGGACTCTACCCACACTGACTGGACTCTACCCACACACTGACTGGACTCTACCCACACACTGACTGACTCTACCCACACACTGACTGGACTCTACCCACACACTGACTGGACTCTACCCACACACTGACTGGACTCTACCCACACACTGACTGGACTCTACCCACACACTGACTGGACTCTACCCACACACTGACTGGACTCTACCCACACACTGACTGGACTCTACCCACACACTGACTGGACTCTACCCACACACTGACTGGACTCTACCCACACACTGACTGGACTCTACCCACACACTGACTGGACTCTACCCACACACTGACTGGACTCTACCCACACACTGACTGGACTCTACCCACACTGACTGGACTCTACCCACACTGACTGGACTCTACCCACACACTGACTGGACTCTACCCACACACACTGACTGGACTCTACCCACACTGACTGGACTCTACCCACACACTGACTGGACTCTACCCACACACTGACTGGACTCTACCCACACACTGACTGGACTCTACCCACACACTGACTGGACTCTACCCACACACTGACTGGACTCTACCCACACACTGACTGGACTCTACCCACACACTGACTGGACTCTACCCACACACTGACTGGACTCTACCCACACACTGACTGGACTCTACCCACACACTGACTGGACTCTACCCACACACTGACTGGACTCTACCCACACTGACTGGACTCTACCCACACACTGACTGGACTCTACCCACACTGACTGGACTCTACCCACACACTGACTGGACTCTACCCACACTGACTGGACTCTACCCACACTGACTGGACTCTACCCACACACTGACTGGACTCTACCCACACACACTGACTGGACTCTACCCACACACTGACTGGACTCTACCCACACACTGACTGGACTCTACCCACACACTGACTGGACTCTACCCACACACTGACTGGACTCTACCCACACACTGACTGGACTCTACCCACACACTGACTGGACTCTACCCACACACTGACTGACTGGACTCTACCCACACACTGACTGGACTCTACCCACACACTGACTGGACTCTACCCACACACTGACTGGACTCTACCCACACACTGACTGGACTCTACCCACACACTGACTGGACTCTACCCACACACTGACTGGACTCTACCCACACACTGACTGGACTCTACCCACACACTGACTGGACTCTACCCACACACTGACTGGACTCTACCCACACACTGACTGGACTCTACCCACACACACTGACTGGACTCTACCCACACACTGACTGGACTCTACCCACACACTGGACTGACTGGACTCTACCCACACACTGACTGGACTCTACCCACACACTGACTGGACTCTACCCACACACTGACTGGACTCTACCCACACACACTGACTGGACTCTACCCACACACACTGACTGGACTCTACCCACACACACTGACTGGACTCTACCCACACACTGACTGGACTCTACCCACACACACTGACTGGACTCTACCCACACACTGACTGACTGGACTCTACCCACACACTGACTGGACTCTACCCACACACTGACTGGACTCTACCCACACACTGACTGGACTCTACCCACACACTGACTGGACTCTACCCACACACTGACTGGACTCTACCCACACACACTGACTGGACTCTACCCACACTGACTGGACTCTACCCACACTGACTGGACTCTACCCACACACTGACTGGACTCTACCCACACACTGACTGGACTCTACCCACACACTGACTGGACTCTACCCACACACTGACTGGACTCTACCCACACACTGACTGGACTCTACCCACACACTGACTGGACTCTACCCACACACTGACTGGACTCTACCCACACACTGACTGGACTCTACCCACACACTGACTGGACTCTACCCACACACTGACTGGACTCTACCCACACTGACTGGACTCTACCCACACACTGACTGGACTCTACCCACACTGACTGGACTCTACCCACACACTGACTGGACTCTACCCACACACTGACTGGACTCTACCCACACACTGGACTCTACCCACACACTGACTGGACTCTACCCACACACTGACTGGACTCTACCCACACTGACTGGACTCTACCCACACACTGACTGGACTCTACCCACACACTGACTGGACTCTACCCACACACTGGACTGACTGGACTCTACCCACACACACTGACTGGACTCTACCCACACACTGACTGGACTCTACCCACACACTGACTGGACTCTACCCACACACACTGACTGGACTCTACCCACACACACTGACTGGACTCTACCCACACACACTGACTGGACTCTACCCACACACTGACTGGACTCTACCCACACACACTGACTGGACTCTACCCACACACTGACTGACTGGACTCTACCCACACACTGACTGGACTCTACCCACACACTGACTGGACTCTACCCACACACTGACTGGACTCTACCCACACACTGACTGGACTCTACCCACACACTGACTGGACTCTACCCACACACTGACTGGACTCTACCCACACACACTGACTGGACTCTACCCACACTGACTGGACTCTACCCACACACTGACTGGACTCTACCCACACACTGACTGGACTCTACCCACACACTGACTGGACTCTACCCACACACTGACTGGACTCTACCCACACACTGACTGGACTCTACCCACACACTGACTGGACTCTACCCACACACTGACTGGACTCTACCCACACACTGACTGGACTCTACCCACACACTGACTGGACTCTACCCACACACTGACTGGACTCTACCCACACTGACTGGACTCTACCCACACACTGACTGGACTCTACCCACACTGACTGGACTCTACCCACACACTGACTGGACTCTACCCACACACTGACTGGACTCTACCCACACACTGACTGGACTCTACCCACACACTGACTGGACTCTACCCACACACTGACTGGACTCTACCCACACACTGACTGGACTCTACCCACACACTGACTGGACTCTACCCACACACTGACTGGACTCTACCCACACACTGACTGGACTCTACCCACACACTGACTGGACTCTACCCACACACTGACTGGACTCTACCCACACTGACTGGACTCTACCCACACACTGACTGGACTCTACCCACACACTGACTGACTCTACCCACACACTGACTGGACTCTACCCACACACTGACTGGACTCTACCCACACACTGACTGGACTCTACCCACACACTGACTGGACTCTACCCACACACTGACTGGACTCTACCCACACACTGACTGGACTCTACCCACACACTGACTGGACTCTACCCACACACTGACTGGACTCTACCCACACACTGACTGGACTCTACCCACACACTGACTGGACTCTACCCACACACTGACTGGACTCTACCCACACACTGACTGGACTCTACCCACACACTGACTGGACTCTACCCACACACTGACTGGACTCTACCCACACACTGACTGGACTCTACCCACACTGACTGGACTCTACCCACACTGACTGGACTCTACCCACACACTGACTGGACTCTACCCACACACACTGACTGGACTCTACCCACACTGACTGGACTCTACCCACACACTGACTGGACTCTACCCACACACTGACTGGACTCTACCCACACACTGACTGGACTCTACCCACACACTGACTGGACTCTACCCACACACTGACTGGACTCTACCCACACACTGACTGGACTCTACCCACACACTGACTGGACTCTACCCACACACTGACTGGACTCTACCCACACACTGACTGGACTCTACCCACACACTGACTGGACTCTACCCACACACTGACTGGACTCTACCCACACTGACTGGACTCTACCCACACACTGACTGGACTCTACCCACACTGACTGGACTCTACCCACACACTGACTGGACTCTACCCACACTGACTGGACTCTACCCACACTGACTGGACTCTACCCACACACTGACTGGACTCTACCCACACACACTGACTGGACTCTACCCACACACTGACTGGACTCTACCCACACACTGACTGGACTCTACCCACACACTGACTGGACTCTACCCACACACTGACTGGACTCTACCCACACACTGACTGGACTCTACCCACACACTGACTGGACTCTACCCACACACTGACTGACTGGACTCTACCCACACACTGACTGGACTCTACCCACACACTGACTGGACTCTACCCACACACTGACTGGACTCTACCCACACACTGACTGGACTCTACCCACACACTGACTGGACTCTACCCACACACTGACTGGACTCTACCCACACACTGACTGGACTCTACCCACACACTGACTGGACTCTACCCACACACTGACTGGACTCTACCCACACACTGACTGGACTCTACCCCACACACTGACTGGACTCTACCCACACACTGACTGGACTCTACCCACACACTGGACTGACTGGACTCTACCCACACACTGACTGGACTCTACCCACACACTGACTGGACTCTACCCACACACACTGACTGGACTCTACCCCACACACTGACTGGACTCTACCCACACACACTGACTGGACTCTACCCACACACACTGACTGGACTCTACCCACACACTGACTGGACTCTACCCACACACACTGACTGGACTCTACCCACACACTGACTGGACTCTACCCACACACTGACTGGACTCTACCCACACACTGACTGGACTCTACCCACACACTGACTGGACTCTACCCACACTGACTGGACTCTACCCACACACTGACTGGACTCTACCCACACTGACTGGACTCTACCCACACACTGACTGGACTCTACCCACACACTGACTGGACTCTACCCACACACTGACTGGACTCTACCCACACACTGACTGGACTCTACCCACACACTGACTGGACTCTACCCACACACTGACTGGACTCTACCCACACACTGACTGGACTCTACCCACACACTGACTGGACTCTACCCACACACTGACTGGACTCTACCCACACACACTGACTGGACTCTACCCACACACACTGACTGGACTCTACCCACACACACTGACTGGACTCTACCCACACACTGACTGGACTCTACCCACACACACTGACTGGACTCTACCCACACACTGACTGACTGGACTCTACCCACACACTGACTGGACTCTACCCACACACTGACTGGACTCTACCCACACACTGACTGGACTCTACCCACACACTGACTGGACTCTACCCACACACTGACTGGACTCTACCCACACACTGACTGGACTCTACCCACACACACTGACTGGACTCTACCCACACACTGACTGGACTCTACCCACACACTGACTGGACTCTACCCACACACTGACTGGACTCTACCCACACACTGACTGGACTCTACCCACACACTGACTGGACTCTACCCACACTGACTGGACTCTACCCACACACTGACTGGACTCTACCCACACACTGACTGGACTCTACCCACACACTGACTGGACTCTACCCACACACTGACTGGACTCTACCCACACACTGACTGGACTCTACCCACACACTGACTGGACTCTACCCACACACTGACTGGACTCTACCCACACACACTGACTGGACTCTACCCACACACTGACTGGACTCTACCCACACTAACTGGACTCTACCCACACTGACTGGACTCTACCCACACACTGACTGGACTCTACCCACACACTGACTGGACTCTACCCACACACTGACTGGACTCTACCCACACACTGACTGGACTCTACCCACACACACTGACTGGACTCTACCCACACTGACTGGACTCTACCCACACTGACTGGACTCTACCCACACACTGACTGGACTCTACCCACACACACTGACTGGACTCTACCCACACACTGACTGGACTCTACCCACACTGACTGGACTCTACCCACACTGACTTGACTCTACCCACACACTGACTGGACTCTACCCACACACTGACTGGACTCTACCCACACACTGACTGGACTCTACCCACACTGACTGGACTCTACCCACACACTGACTGGACTCTACCCACACACTGACTGGACTCTACCCACACACTGACTGGACTCTACCCACACACTGACTGGACTCTACCCACACACTGACTGGACTCTACCCACACACTGACTGACTGGACTCTACCCACACACTGACTGGACTCTACCCACACACTGACTGGACTCTACCCACACACTGACTGGACTCTACCCACACACTGACTGGACTCTACCCACACACTGACTGACTGGACTCTACCCACACACTGACTGGACTCTACCCACACACTGACTGACTGGACTCTACCCACACACTGACTGGACTCTACCCACACACTGACTGGACTCTACCCACACACACTGACTGGACTCTACCCACACACTGACTGGACTCTACCCACACACTGACTGGACTCTACCCACACACTGACTGACTGGACTCTACCCACACACTGACTGACTGGACTCTACCCACACACTGACTGGACTCTACCCACACACTGACTGGACTCTACCCACACACTGACTGGACTCTACCCACACACACTGACTGACTGGACTCTACCCACACACACTGACTGACTGGACTCTACCCACACACTGACTGACTGGACTCTACCCACACACTGACTGGACTCTACCCACACACTGACTGGACTCTACCCACACACTGACTGGACTCTACCCACACACTGACTGGACTCTACCCACACACTGACTGGACTCTACCCACACACTGACTGGACTCTACCCACACACTGACTGGACTCTACCCACACTGACTGGACTCTACCCACACTGACTGGACTCTACCCACACACTGACTGGACTCTACCCACACACTGACTGGACTCTACCCACACACTGACTGGACTCTACCCACACACTGACTGGACTCTACCCCCACACTGACTGGACTCTACCCACACACTGACTGGACTCTACCCACACACTGACTGGACTCTACCCACACACTGACTGGACTCTACCCACACACTGACTGGACTCTACCCACACACTGACTGGACTCTACCCACACACTGACTGGACTCTACCCACACACTGACTGGACTCTACCCACACACTGACTGGACTCTACCCACACACTGACTGGACTCTACCCACACACTGACTGGACTCTACCCACACTGACTGGACTCTACCCACACACTGACTGGACTCTACCCACACACTGTCTGGACTCTACCCACACACTGACTGGACTCTACCCACACACTGACTCTACCCACACACTGACTGGACTCTACCCACACACTGACTGGACTCTACCCACACACTGGACTCTACCCACACACTGACTGGACTCTACCCACACACTGACTGGACTCTACCCACACTGACTGGACTCTACCCACACACTGACTGGACTCTACCCACACACTGACTGGACTCTACCCACACACTGACTAGACTCTACCCACACACACTGACTGGACTCTACCCACACACACTGACTGGACTCTACCCACACACACTGACTGGACTCTACCCACACTGACTGGACTCTACCCACACACTGACTGGACTTAACCACACTGACTGGACTTAACCACACTGACTGGACTCTACCCACACTGACTGGACTCTACCCACACACTGACTGGACTCTACCCACACTGACTGGACTCTACCCACACTGACTGGACTCTACCCACACACTGACTGGACTCTACCCACACACTGACTGGACTCTACCCACACACTGACTGGACTCTACCCACACTGACTGGACTCTACCCACACTGACTGGACTCTACCCACACACTGACTGGACTCTACCCACACACTGACTGGACTCTACCCACACACTGACTGGACTCTACCCACACACTGACTGGACTCTACCCACACACTGACTGGACTCTACCCACACACTGACTGGACTCTACCCACACACTGACTGGACTCTACCCACACACTGACTGGACTCTACCCACACACTGACTGGACTCTACCCACACACTGACTGGACTCTACCCACACACTGACTGGACTCTACCCACACTGACTGGACTCTACCCACACACTGACTGGACTCTACCCACACACTGTCTGGACTCTACCCACACACTGACTGGACTCTACCCACACACTGACTCTACCCACACACTGACTGGACTCTACCCACACACTGACTGGACTCTACCCACACACTGACTGGACTCTACCCACACACTGGACTCTACCCACACACTGACTGGACTCTACCCACACACTGACTGGACTCTACCCACACTGACTGGACTCTACCCACACTGACTGGACTCTACCCACACACTGACTGGACTCTACCCACACACTGTCTGGACTCTACCCACACACTGACTGGACTCTACCCACACACTGACTCTACCCACACACTGACTGGACTCTACCCACACACTGACTGGACTCTACCCACACACTGACTGGACTCTACCCACACACTGACTAGACTCTACCCACACACACTGTCTGGACTCTACCCACACACACTGACTGGACTCTACCCACACACACTGACTGGACTCTACCCACACACACTGACTGGACTCTACCCACACTGACTGGACTCTACCCACACACTGACTGGACTTAACCACACTGACTGGACTTTACCCACACACTGACTGGACTCTACCCACACTGACTGGACTCTACCCACACACTGACTAGACTCTACACACACACTGGACTCTACCCACACACTGACTGGACTCTACCCACACACTGACTGGACTCTACCCACACACTGACTAGACTCTACACACACACTGGACTCTACCCACACACTGACTGGACTCTACCCACACACTGACTGGACTCTACCCACACACTGACTGGACTCTACCCACACACTGACTGGACTCTACCCACACTGACTGGACTCTACCCACACACTGACTAGACTCTACACACACACTGGACTCTACCCACACACTGACTGGACTCTACCCACACACTGACTGGACTCTACCCACACACTGACTGGACTCTACCCACACACTGACTGGACTCTACCCACACACTGACTGGACTCTACCCACACACTGACTGGACTCTACCCACACACTGACTAGACTCTACACACACACTGGACTCTACCCACACACTGACTGGACTCTACCCACACACTGACTGGACTCTACCCACACACTGACTGGACTCTACCCACACACTGACTGGACTCTACCCACACACTGACTGGACTCTACCCACACTGACTGGACTCTACCCACACACTGACTAGACTCTACCCACACACTGACTGACTAGACTCTACCCACACTGACTGGACTCTACCCACACACTGACTAGACTCTACACACACACTGGACTCTACCCACACACTGACTGGACTCTACCCACACACTGACTGGACTCTACCCACACTGACTGGACTCTACCCACACTGACTGGACTCTACCCACACACTGACTGGACTCTACCCACACACTGACTGGACTCTACCCACACACTGACTGGACTCTACCCACACACACTGACTGGACTCTAACCACACACTGACTGGACTCTACCCACACACTGACTGGACTCTACCCACACACTGACTGGACTCTACCCACACTGACTGGACTCTACCCACACACTGACTGGACTCTACCCACACACTGACTGGACTCTACCCACACACACTGACTGGACTCTAACCACACACTGACTGGACTCTACCCACACACTGACTGGACTCTACCCACACACTGACTGGACTCTACCCACACACTGACTGGACTCTACCCACACACTGACTGGACTCTACCCACACACACACACACACACACACACACACACACACACACACACACACACACACACACACACACACACACACACACACACACACACACACACACACACACACACACACACACACACACACGTTGCTGCTACTCTGTTTACTTTCTGTCCTGATTGACTATCACTTTACCCCTACCTACACTACCATTCAAAAGTTTGGTGTCACTTAGAAAGGTCCTTGTTTTAGAAAGAAAATAACATTGTGGACATTGTTAATGTTGTAAATGACTATTCTAGCTGGAAACGGCTGGTTTTGAATGGAATATCTGCCAGTTGAGGACTTGTGATGCATCTGTTTCTCAAACTAGTGCACCGGGGCCTCCCACTCCTCCTTCTATTCTGGTTGGAGACAGTTTGCTCTGCTCTGTGAAGAGAGTAGTACGAGATCTTCAGTTTATTGGTCGTTTCTTTCATGGAATAGCCTTCATTTTTCAGAACAAGAATAGACTGACATGTTTCAGAAAAAAAATCTTTGTTTCTGGCCATATTTTGCCTTTAATCGAACCTACAAATGCTGATGCTCCAACCTGAACCTTAACCTCACTGTCCCTAACCTGAACCAAACTGTCCCTAACCTTAACCTGAACCTCACGGTTCCTCTCCAAGACTATGATGATGGTCTGCAGGGAAGAGGTACTAGTTGAGAAGGAGAAGATGGATAGATAGTCCTCTCCAAGACTATGATGATGGTCTGCAGGGAAGAGGTACTAGTTGAGAAGGAGAAGATGGGATGGATAGTTCTCTCCAAGACTATGATGATGGTCTGCAGGGAAGAGGTACTAGTTGAGAAGGAGAAGATGGATGGATAGTTCTCTCCAAGACTATGATGATGGTCTGCAGGGAAGAGGTACTAGTTGAGAAGGAGAAGATGGGATGGATAGTTCTCTCCAAGACTATGATGATGGTCTGCAGGGAAGAGGTACTAGTTGAGAAGGAGAAGATGGATGGATAGTTCTCTCCAAGACTATGATGATGGTCTGCAGGGAAGAGGTACTAGTTGAGAAGGAGAAGGTGGATGGATAGTCCTCTCCAAGACTATGATGATGGTTTGCAGGGAAGAGGTACTAGTTGAGAAGGAGAAGATGGATAGATAGTCCTCTCCAAGACTATGATGATGGTCTGCAGTGGAAGAGGTACTAGTTGAGAAGGAGAAGATGGATAGATAGTCCTCTCCAAGACTATGATGATGGTCTGCAGGGAAGAGGTACTAGTTGAGAAGGAGAAGATGGATAGATAGTCCTCTCCAAGACTATGATGATGGTCTGCAGGGAAGAGGTACTAGTTGAGAAGGAGAAGATGGATGGATAGTTCTCTCCAAGACTATTTCTAGTGAGGAAGGAGAAGATTCACTACATAATAATAATAATAATAATAATAATAATATATGCCATTTAGCAGACGCTTTTATCCAAAGCGACTTACAGTCATGTGTGCATACATTCTACGTATGGGTGGTATCGAACCCACTACCCTGGCGTTACAAGCGCCATGCTCTACCAACTGAGCTACAGAACCACCAGTATGTGGACACCTGCTCGTTAAACATCTCATTCTAAAATCAAGGGCATTAATATGGAGTTGGTCCCCCCTTTGCTGCTATAACATCCCCTACTCTTCTGGGAAGGCTTTCCACTAGATGTTGGAACATTGCTGCTATAACATCCCCTACTCTTCTGGGAAGGCTTTCCACTGCTCCAGAGACCAATGGCGGCAAAATGTACACCACTCCAGCTGACGCTTGGCATTGCACATAGTGATCTTAGGCTTGTGTGCGGCTGCTCGGCCATGGAAACCCATTTCATGAAGCTCCCTACGAACAGTTCTTGTGCTGACGTTGCATCCAGAAGCAGTTGCATTTCCGATGCATTTCTGCAGCATTGAAGGTCCCCAAGAACACAGTGTTTGGAACCACCAAGACTCTTCCTAGAGCTGGCCGCCCGGCCAAACTGAGCAATCAGGGGACGAAGGCCTTGGCCAGGGAGGTGACCAAGAACCCGATGGTCACTCTGACAGAGCTCCAGTTTCTCTGTGGAAGTGGGAGAGCCTTCCAGAAGGACAACCATCTCTGCAGCACTCCACCAATCAGGCCTTTATGGTAGAGTGGCCAGATGGAAGCCATTCCTCAGTAAAAGGCACGTGACAGCCCGCTTGGAGTTTGCCAAAAATCTCCTAAAGATTCTCAGACCATGAGAAACAAGATTCTCTGGTTTGATGAAACCTAGTTTGAACTCTTTGGCCTGAATGCCAAGTGTCACATCTGGAGGAAACCTGGCACCATCCCTACGGTGAAGCATGGTGGTGGCAGCATCACACCATGGGGGATGTTTCTCAGCGGCAAGGACTAGGAGACTAGTCAGGATTGAGGGAAAGATGAACAGAGCAAAGTATAGAGAGATCCTTGATGAAAACCTGCTACAGAGCGCTCAACACCTTAGACTGGGGCGAAGGTTCACCTTCCAAAAGCACAACAAGCACACAGCCAAGACAATGCAGGAGTGGCTTCAGGACTCTGAATGTCCTTGAGTGGCCCAGCCTGGGCCCTGACTTGAACCAGATCTATCTCAGGAGAGACCTAAAAATAGCTGTGCAGCGACGCACAGAGTTGGAGAGGATCTGCAGAGAAGAATGGGAGAAACTCCCCAAATACAGGAGTGCCAAGCTTGTAGCGTCATAACCAAGAAGACTCAAGGCTGTAATCACTGCCAAAAGTGCTTCAACAAAGTACTGAGTAAAGGGTCTGAAAACACATGTAAATGTGATATGTAATTTTTTATATTTTTTATATACATTTAAAAAAACTATTTTTGCTTTTTTAATTATGGGGTTTTGTGTGTAGATTTATAAGGGAAACTAACAATTTAATACATGCAGGCTGCAACGTATCAAAATGTGGAAAAAGTCAAGGGGTCTGAATGCTTTCTGAATGCATTGTACATAGTGCAGATGTATGGGCCATCACCTGCATGCCAGGCTAGGTTCATCGATTTATACCTACTGACATTACCCTGATAAACTAGACTAGATAGAGTTAGGGTATATATAATTACATTACCCTGTGACTGATGGTGACATAAGTGTTTGTAGCTACAGGGTATCCTGACTTATCTCTCCCAATGTCTCTCCTCAGATGCATATGGTGCTCTTCAACTCAGACAAGTACCCCAACATCTCTGTGGCAGCAGACAAGTCAGACGGCCTGGCTGTACTGGGAGTTCTGATAGAGGTGAGTAGGGTAGAGGTAGAGGTAGGGGCATCAAGGAGAGGGGAGGTAAGTGGAGGAGAGGAGGGACGAAAGGAGAAGAGAAGATGAGGAGGAGAGAGGAGAGTAGCAGGATGAGAGAAGGGGAGATGAGAAAAGAAGAGAAGAGAGGAGCGAAGAAGAGAAGAGGAGAAGAGAAGAGAATAAGAGAAGAGAAGAGAGGAGAGGAGAGGAGAGGAGAGGAGAGGAGAGGAGAGGAGAGGAGAGGCTCACTACAGACTCTCAGAAAGTCCCAAAATTGCTCCTTACCCTTTCCCCTTGGTCATAATTCTTGGATTCTTACACCTTACAAGTCTGCAAACATCAAGGGGATAGGGCCAGTTGGAGGAGTGATTTGGGACCGTCTATTAGTAAGCATCACTAACTAACTGTGCCTCTGCTGCAGGTCGGGGAATTCAACCCAGCGTTCGCTCAGTTCCTCAAGTACATCAATGGTATTAAATACAGAGGTGCGTTTTAGACTACATTAGTTCCATTATATTCTATTCCATTCTGTTTTATTCCATTCAATTCTATTATATTCCATCTTTTTCCATTCCATTAAATTATATTCCATCCTATTCCATTCCATTATATTATATTCCATTCTGTTCTGTTCTGTTCTGTTCTATTCCATTTCATTCAATTATATTATATTCCATCCTTTTCCATTCCATCCTATTCCATTCCATTCTATTCCATTCCATTCTATTCCATTATATTCTATTCCATCCTATTCCATTCCATTTTATTCTATTCCATTATTTTCCATTCCATTCTATTCCATTCCATTCTATTCCATTATATTCTATTCCATCCTATTCCATTCCATTTTATTCTATTCCATTATTTTCCATTCCATTCTATTCCATTCCATTCCATCCTATTCCATTCCATTCCATTATATACCATTCCATTCTATTCCATCCTATTCCATCCTATTCCATTCCATCCTATTCCATTCCATTCTATTCCATCCTATTCCATCCTATTCCATTCCATCCTATTCCACTCCATCCTATTCCATTCCATTCTATTCCATTCCATCCCACCCTATTCCATTCCATTCCATTATATACCATTCTATTCCATCCTATTCCATCCTATTCCATTCCATCCTATTCCATTCCATTATATTCCATCCTATTCCATTCCATCCTATTCCATCCTATTCCATTCCATCCTATTCCATGTAATTATATTCCATCCTATTCCATTCCATCCTATTCCATTCCATCCTATTCCATCCCATCCTATTCCATCCTATTCAATTCTATTACATCCTATTCCATCCTATTCCATCCTATTCCATTCCATCCTATTCCATTCTATTCCATTCTATTCCATTCCATCCTATTCCATCCCATCCTATTCCATTCAATTATATTCCATCCTATTCCATTCCATCCTATTCCATCCTATTCCATTCCATCCTATTCCATTCTATTCAATTCCATCCTATTCCATCCCATCCTATTCCATTCAATTATATTCCATCCTATTCCATTCCATCCTATTCCATCCTATTCCATTCCATTCCATTCCATCCTATTCCATCCCAACCTATTCCATTCAATTATATTCCATTCTATTCCATTCCATCCTATTCTTTCCCATCCTATTCCATTCAATTATATTCCATCCTATTCCATTCCATTCCACCCTATTCCACTCCATCCTATTCCACTCCATCCTATTCCATTTCATTCCATTCCATCCTATTCCATTCCATTCCATTATATACCATTCCATTCTATTCCATCCTATTCCATCCTATTCCATTCCATCCTATTCCGTGTAATTATATTCCATCCTATTCCATTCCATCCTATTCCATTCCATCCTATTCCATCCCATCCTATTCCATCCTATTCAATTCTATTACATCCTATTCCATCTTATTCCATCCTATTCCATTCCATCCTATTCCATTCTATTCCATTCTATTCCATTCCATCCTATTCCATCCCATCCCATCCTATTCCATTCCATCCTATTCCATCCTATTCCATTCCATCCTATTCCATCCTATTCCATTCCATCCTATTCCATTCTATTCAATTCCATCCTATTCCATCCCATCCTATTCCATTCAATTATATTCCATCCTATTCCATTCCATCCTATTCCATCCTATTCCATTCTATTCCATTCCATTCCATTCCATCCTATTCCATCCCAACCTATTCCATTCAATTATATTCCATTCTATTCCATTCCATCCTATTCTTTCCCATCCTATTCCATTCAATTATATTCCATCCTATTCCATTCCATTCCACCCTATTCCACTCCATCCTATTCCACTCCATCCTATTCCATTTCATTCCATTCCATCCTATTCCATTCCATTCCATTATATACCATTCCATTCTATTCCATCCTATTCCATCCTATTCCATTCCATCCTATTCCATTCCATTATATTCCATCCTATTCCATTAAATTATATTCCATTCAATCATATTCCATCCTATTCCATTCCATCCTATTCCGTGTAATTATATTCCATCCTATTCCATTCCATCCTATTCCATCCCATCCTATTCCATCCCATCCTATTCCATCCTATTCCATCTTATTCTATCCTATTCCATTCCATCCTATTCCATTCTATTCCATTCCATCCTATTCCATCCCATCCTATTCCATTCAATTATATTCCATCCTATTCCATTCCATCCTATTCCATTCCATCCTATTCCATTCCATTCCATCCTATTCCATTCCATCCTATTCCATTCCATCCTATTCCATTCAATTATATTCCATCCTATTCCATTCCATCCTATTCCATCCTATTCCATTCCACCCTATTCCATTCCATCCTATTCCACCCCATCCTGTTCCATTCAATTATATTCCATCCTATTCCATTCCATTCCACACTATTCCACTCCATCCTATTCCACTCCATCCTATTCCATTCCATTTCATTCCATCCTATTCCATTCCATCCTATTCCATTCCACTCCATCCTATTCCATTCCATCCTATTCCATCCTATTCCATTCCACCCTATTCCATTCCATCCTATTCCATTCCATTCCATCCTATTCCATTCCATCCTATTCCATGTAATTATATTCCATCCTATTCCATTCCATCCTATTCCATTCCATCCTATTCCATCCCATCCTATTCCATCCTATTCAATTCTATTACATCCTATTCCATCCTATTCCATCCTATTCCATTCCATCCTATTCCATTCTATTCCATTCTATTCCATTCCATCCTATTCCATCCCATCCTATTCCATTCAATTATATTCCATCCTATTCCATTCCATCCTATTCCATCCTATTCCATTCCATCCTATTCCATTCTATTCAATTCCATCCTATTCCATCCCATCCTATTCCATTCAATTATATTCCATCCTATTCCATTCCATCCTATTCCATCCTATTCCATTCCATTCCATTCCATCCTATTCCATCCCAACCCATTCCATTCAATTATATTCCATTCTATTCCATTCCATCCTATTCTTTCCCATCCTATTCCATTCAATTATATTCCATCCTATTCCATTCCATTCCACCCTATTCCACTCCATCCTATTCCACTCCATCCTATTCCATTTCATTCCATTCCATCCTATTCCATTCCATTCCATTATATACCATTCCATTCTATTCCATCCTATTCCATCCTATTCCATTCCATCCTATTCCGTGTAATTATATTCCATCCTATTCCATTCCATCCTATTCCATTCCATCCTATTCCATCCCATCCTATTCCATCCTATTCAATTCTATTACATCCTATTCCATCTTATTCCATCCTATTCCATTCCATTCCATTATATACCATTCCATTCTATTCCATCCTATTCCATCCTATTCCATTCCATCCTATTCCGTGTAATTATATTCCATCCTATTCCATTCCATCCTATTCCATCCTATTCCATTCCACCCTATTCCATTCCATCCTATTCCATTCCATTCCATCCTATTCCATTCCATTCCATCCTATTCCATTCCATCCTATTCCATCCTATTCCATTCCATCCTATTCCATTCCATTCCATCATATTCCATTCCATCCTATTCCATTCCATTCCATCCTATTCCATTCCACTCCATCCTATTCCATTCCACCCTATTCCATTCCATCCTATTCCATTCCATCCTATTCCATTCCATTCCATCCTATTCCATTCCATGCCATCCTATTCCATTCCACTCCATCCTATTCCATTCCATCCTATTCCATCCTATTCCATTCCACCCTATTCCATTCCATCCTTCTGTAGCTCAGTTGGTAGAGCATGGCGCTTGTTCCAGGGTAGTGGGTTTCCCATTCCATTCCACCCATTACATTAGAATGTATGCATTCCATGACTGTAAGTCGCTTTGGATAAAAGCGTCTGCTAAATGGCATATATTATTATTATTTATATTATTATTATATTACTATTCCATTCCATTCCATCCTATTCCATTCCACTCCATCCTATTCCATTCCATCCTATTCCATTCCGTCCTATTCCATCCTATTCCATTCCATCCTATTCCATTCCATTCCATCCTATTCCATTCCATCCTATTCCATCCCATCCTATTCCATCCTATTCAATTCTATTACATCCTATTCCATCCTATTCCATCCTATTCCATCCTATTCCATTCCATCCTATTCCATTCTATTCCATTCTATTCCATTCCATCCTATTCCATCCCATCCTATTCCATTCAATTATATTCCATCCTATTCCATTCCATCCTATTCCATCCTATTCCATTCCATCCTATTCCATTCTATTCAATTCCATCCTATTCCATCCCATCCTATTCCATTCAATTATATTCCATCCTATTCCATTCCATCCTATTCCATCCTATTCCATTCCATTCCATTCCATCCTATTCCATCCCAACCTATTCCATTCAATTATATTCCATTCTATTCCATTCCATCCTATTCTTTCCCATCCTATTCCATTCAATTATATTCCATCCTATTCCATTCCATTCCACCCTATTCCACTCCATCCTATTCCACTCCATCCTATTCCATTTCATTCCATTCCATCCTATTCCATTCCATTCCATTATATACCATTCCATTCTATTCCATCCTATTCCATCCTATTCCATTCCATCCTATTCCATTCCATTATATTCCATCCTATTCCATTCAATTATATTCCATTCCATCATATTCCATCCTATTCCATTCCATCCTATTCCGTGTAATTATATTCCATCCTATTCCATTCCATCCTATTCCATTCCATCCTATTCCATCCCATCCTATTCCATCCTATTCAATTCTATTACATCCTATTCCATCTTATTCCATCCTATTCCATTCCATCCTATTCCATTCTATTCCATTCTATTCCATTCCATCCTATTCCATCCCATCCCATCCTATTCCATTCAATTATATTCCATCCTATTCCATTCCATCCTATTCCATCCTATTCCATTCCATCCTATTCCATTCTATTCAATTCCATCCTATTCCATCCCATCCTATTCCATTCAATTATATTCCATCCTATTCCATTCCATCCTATTCCATCCTATTCCATTCTATTCCATTCCATTCCATTCCATCCTATTCCATCCCAACCTATTCCATTCAATTATATTCCATTCTATTCCATTCCATCCTATTCTTTCCCATCCTATTCCATTCAATTATATTCCATCCTATTCCATTCCATTCCACCCTATTCCACTCCATCCTATTCCACTCCATCCTATTCCATTTCATTCCATTCCATCCTATTCCATTCCATTCCATTATATACCATTCCATTCTATTCCATCCTATTCCATCCTATTCCATTCCATCCTATTCCATTCCATTATATTCCATCCTATTCCATTCAATTATATTCCATTCCATCATATTCCATCCTATTCCATTCCATCCTATTCCGTGTAATTATATTCCATCCTATTCCATTCCATCCTATTCCATTCCATCCTATTCCATCCCATCCTATTCCATCCTATTCAATTCTATTACATCCTATTCCATCTTATTCCATCCTATTCCATTCCATCCTATTCCATTCTATTCCATTCTATTCCATTCCATCCTATTCCATCCCATCCCATCCTATTCCATTCAATTATATTCCATCCTATTCCATTCCATCCTATTCCATCCTATTCTATTCCATTCCATCCTATTCCATTCCATGCCATCCTATTCCACTCCATCCTATTCCATTCCATTCCACTCCATCCTATTCCATTCCATTCCATCCTATTCCATTCCATTCCACTCCATCCTATTCCATTCCATCCTATTCCATTCCATTCCATTCCATCCTATTCCATTTCCATTCTTTCCATCCTATTCCATTCCATTCCATCCTATTCCATTCCATTCCATCCTATTCCATTCCATTCCATTCCATCCTTTTCCATTCCACATTCCATCCTATTTCATTCCATTATTCCATTCCATTCCATTCCATCCTATTCCATTCAATTCCATCCTATTACATTCCACTCCATTCCTATTCCATTCTATCCTATTCCACTATTCCATTCCTATTCCATTCCATTCCATCCTATTCCATTCCATTCTATCCTATTCCATTCCACTCCATCCTATTCCATTCCATCCTATTCCATTCCATTTCCATCCATTCATATTCCATTCCATTCTATTCCATCCTATTCCATGCCCTATTCCATTCCTATTCCATTCCATCCATTCCATCCTATTCCATTCCATTCTATTCCATTCCATCCTATTCCATTCCATCCTATTCCATTCCATTCCATCCTATTCCATTCCACTCCATCCTATTCCATTCCATTCCATCCTATTCCATTCCATTCCACTCCATTCAATTCCATTCCATCCTTTTCCATTCCACTCCATCCTATTCTATTCCATTCCATTCCACTCCATCCTATTCCATTCAATTCCATCCTATTACATTCCACTCCATCCTATTCCATTCTATTCCATTCCACTCCGTCCTATTCCATTCCATTCCATCCTATTCCATTCCATTCTATCCTATTCCATTCCACTCCATCCTATTCCATTCCATCCTATTCCATTCCATTCCACTCCATCATATTCCATTCCATTCTACTCCATCCTATTCCATGCCACTCCATTCCACTCCATTCCACTCCATTCCATCCTATTCCATTCCATTCTATTCCATTCCATCCTATTCCATTCCATCCTATTACATTCCATTCCATCCTATTCCATTCGACTCCATCCTATTCCATTCCATTCCATCCTATTCCATTCCATTCCACTCCATCCTATTCCATTCCATTCCACCCTATTCCATTCCATTCCATCCTATTCCATTCCATTCTATTCCATTCCATTCCATCCTATTCAATTCCATTCCATCCTATTCCATTCCATTCTATTCCATTCCATTCCATCCTATTCCATTCCATTATATTCCATTCCATTCCATCCTATTCCATTCCATCCTATTCCATTCCATTCCATTCCATCTATTCCATTCCATTCCACTCCTATTCCATTCCATTCCATTCCATTCCATTCATTCCATCCATCCTATTCCATTCCATCCTATTCCATTCCATTCCATCCTATTCCATTCCTTTCCATCCTATTCCATTCCATCCTATTCCATTCCATTCCATCCTATTCCATTACATTCCACTCCATCCTATTCCATTCCATTCCATCCTATTCCATTCCATTCCATCCTATTCCATTCCACTCCATCCTATTCCATTCCATTCCATCCTATTCCATTCTATTTCCATCCTCCATTCCATTCCATTCCATTCCATCCTATTCCATTCCACTCCATCCTATTCCATTCCATTCCATTCCATCCTATTCCATCCTATTACATTCCATTCCATCCTATTCCATTCGACTCCATCCTATTCCATTCCATTCCATCCTATTCCATTCCATTCCACTCCATCCTATTCCATTCCACTCCACCCTATTCCATTCCATTCCATCCTATTCGATTCCATTCTATTCCATTCCATTCCATCCTATTCAATTCCACTCCATCCTATTCCATTCCATTCTATTCCATTCCATTCCATTCCATCCTATTCCATTCCATTATATTCCATTCCATTCCATCCTATTCCATTCCATCCTATTCCATTCCATTCAATTATATTCCATCCTATTCCATTCCATCCTATTCCATTCCATTTCCATCCTATTCCATCCTATTCATTCCATTCCATCCTATTCCATTCCATTCCTATTCCATTCCATTCCATTCCATTCCATTCCATCCTATTCCATTCCATTCCATTCCATTCCATTATATTCCATCCTATTCCATTCCATCCTATTCCATTCCATTCCATCCTATTCCATTCCACTCCTCCCTATTCCATTCCATTCCATCCTATTCCATCCCACTCCATCCTATTCCATTCCATTCCTATTTCCATCCTATTCCATTCCATTCCATTCCATTCCATCCTATTCCATTTCCTATTCCATTCCATTTATTCCATTCCATTCCATCCTATTCCATTCCATTCCATTCCATTCAATTATATTCCATCCTATTCCATTCCATTCCATTCCATCCTATTCCATTCCATCCTATTCCATTCCATTCCATCCTATTCCATTCTATTCCATTCCATCCTATTCCATTCCATTCCATTCCATCCATTCCATTTCCATTCCATTCCATTCCATTCCATCCTATTCCATTTCCATTCCACTATTCCATTCCATTATTCCATTCCATTTCCATTCCATTCCATTCCATCCTATTCCCATTCCATTCCATTCCATTCCATTCCATCCTATTCCATTCCATTCCATCCTATTCCATTCCATTCCATTCCATTCCATTTCCTATTTCCATTCCATTCCATCCTATTCCATTCCATTCCATCCTATTCCATTCCATTTATATTCCATTCCATTCCATTCCATATTCCATTCCTATTCCATTCCATATTCCATTCCATTCCATTCCATCCATTCCATTCCATTCCATTCCATCCATTCCATTCCTATTCCATTCCTATTTCCATTCCATTCCATTTCCTATTCCATCCATTCCATTCCATCCTATTCCATTCCATTCCATTCCATCCTATTCCATTCCATTCCACTTTCCATCCATTCTATTCCATTCCATTCCATTCCATTCCTATTCCATTCCATTCCATTCCATTCCATCCTATTCCATTCCATTCCATTCCTATTCCATTCCATTCCATTCCATTCCATCCTATTCCATTTCCATCCTATTCCATTCCATTCCATTCCATTCCATCCATTCCATTCCATTCCATCTATTCCATTCCATTCCATTCCATTCTATTCCATTCCATCCTATTCCATTCCATTCCATCCATTCCATTCCATTCCATTCCATCCTATTCCATTCCATTCCATCCTATTCCATTCCATCCTATTCCATTCCATTCCATTCCTATTTCCATTCCATTCCATCCTATTCCATTCCATTCCATCCTATTCCATTCCATCCATTCCATTCCATTCCATCCTATTCCATTCCATCCATTCCATTCCATTCCATTCCTATTCCATTCCCATTCCATTCCATTCCTATTCCATTTCCATTCCATTCCATCCTATTCCATTCCATTCCATTCCATCCTATTCCATTTCCATTCCATTCCATTCCATATTCCATTCCATCCATTCCATTCCATTTCTATTCCATTCCTCCATCCTATTCCATTCCATTCCATTCCATTTCCATTCCATTCCATCCTATTCCATTCCATTCCTATTCCATTTCCATTCCATTTCCCATTCCATTCCCTATTCCATTCCATTCCATCCTATTCCATTCCATTCCATTCCATTCCATCCATTCCATTCCATTCCATCCATTCCATTCCACTCCATCCATTCCATTCCATTCCATTCCTATTCCATTCCACTCCATCCTATTATTCCATTTCCATTCCATTCCATCCTATTCATTCCATTCCATCCATTCCATTCCATTCCTATTCCATTCCCATTATTCCATTCATTCCATTCCACTCCATTCCATTCCATTCCATTCCATCCTATTCCATCCATTCATCCATTCCATTCCATCCTATTCCATTCCATTCATTCCATTCCGTATTCCATTCCATTCCATTCCCATTCCATTCCATTCCATCCTATTCCATTCCATTCTATTCCATTCCATCCTATTCCATTCCATCCTATTCCATTCCATTCCATCCATTCCATTCCATTCCATCATTCCATTCCATTTCCATTCCATTCCATTCCATTCCATCCTATTCCATTCCTATTCCATTCCATTCCATCCTATTCTATTCCATTCTATTCCATTCCATTCCATCCATTCCATTTCATCCATTTCCTATTCCATTCCATTCCATCCTATTCCATTCCATATATTATTCCATTCCATCCTATTCCATTCCATCCTCCATTCCATTTCCATTCCATTCCACTCCTCCATTCCATTCCATTCCATCCATTCCATTCCATTCCATCCTATTCCATTCCATTCCATTCCATTCCATTCCATTCCATTCCATTCCATTCCATTCCATTCCATTCCACTCCATCCTATTCCATTCCATTCCATCCTATTCCATTCCATTCCATCCTATTCCATTCCATCCTATTCCATTCCATTCCATCCTATTCCATTCAATTCCATCCTATTCCATTCCACTCCATCCTATTCAATTCCACTCCATCCTATTCCATTCCATCCTATTCCATTCCATCCTATTCCATTCCACCCTATTACATTCCATTCCATTCCATCCTATTCCATTCGACTCCATCCTATTCCATTCCATTCCATCCTATTCCATTCCATTCCACTCCATCCTATTCCATTTCCACCCTATTCCATTCCATTCCATCCATTCCATTCTATTCCATTCCATTCCATCCTATTCATTCCACTCCATCCTATTCCATTCCATTCCATTCCATTCCTATTCCATTCCATCCTATTCCATTCCATTCCATCCTATTCCATTCCATTCATTCCATCCTATTCCATTCCATTCCACTCCATCCTATTCCATTCCATTCCATCCTATTCCATTCCATTCCACTCCATCCTATTCCATTCCATTCCACTGCATCCTATTCCATTCCATTCTACTCCATCCTATTCCATTCCACTCCATTACATCCTACTCCATTCCATTCCACTCCATTCCATCCTATTCCATTCCATTCCACTCCATCCTATTCCATTCCATTCCATCCTATTCCATTCCATTCCACTCCATCCTATTCCATTCCATCCTATTCCATTCCACTCCATCCTATTCCATTCCATTCCACTCTATCCTATTCCATTCTACTCCATCCTATTCCATTCTACTCCATCCTATTCCATTCCACTCCATCCTATTCCATTCCACTCCATCCTATTCCATTCCATTCCACTCCATCCTATTCCATTCTATCCTAATCCATTCCACTCCATTCCATCATATTCCATTCCACTCCATCCTATTCCATTCCATCATATTCCATTCCATTCCACTCCATCCTATTCCATTCTATTCCATTCCATCCTATTCCATTCCATCCTATTCCATTCCATTCCATTCCATCCTATTCCATTCCATTCCACTCCATCCTATTCCATTCCATTCCATTCCATCATATTCCATTCCACTCCATCCTATTCCATTCCATCCTATTCCATTCCACTCCATCCTATTCCATTCCATTCCATCCTATTCCATTCCACTCCATCCTATTCCATTCCAGTCCATCCTATTCCATTCCATTCCACTCCATCCTAGTCCATTCCATCCTATTCCATTCCATCCTATTCTATTCCACTCCATCCTATTCCATTCCATTCCCATTCCATTCCATCCTATTCCATTCCATCCTATTCCATTCCATTCCATCCTATTCCATTCCACTCCATCCTATTCCATTCCATTCCATTCTATTCCATTCTATTCCACTCCATCCTATTCCATTCCATTCCATTCTATCCTATTCCATTCCACTCCATCCTATTCCATTCCATTCCATCCTATTCCATTCCATTCCACTCCATCCTATTCCATTCCATCCTATTCCATTCCATCCTATTCCATTCCATCCTATTCCATTCCATCCTATTCCATTCCATCCTATTCCATTCCATCCTATTCCATTCCACTCCATCCTATTCCATTCCACTCCATCCTATTCCATTCCATTCCACTCCATCCTATTCCATTCCATTCTATCCCAATCCATTCCACTCCATTCCATCATATTCCATTCCACTCCATCCTATTCCATTCCATCATATTCCATTCCATTCCACTCCATCCTATTCCATTCTATTCCATTCCATCCTATTCAATTCCATCCTATTCCATTCCATTCCATCCTATTCCATTCCACTCCATCCTATTCCATTCCACTCCATCCTATTCCATTCCAATCCATCCTATTCCATTCCATTCCACTCCATCCTAGTCCATTCCATCCTAGTCCATTCCATCCTATTCCATTCCATTCCATCCTATTCCATTCCACTCCATCCTATTCCATTCCATTCCATCCTATTCCATTCCGTCCTATTCCATTCCCATTCCATTCCATCCTATTCCATTCCATCCTATTCCATTCCATTCCATCCTATTCCATTCCATTCCACTCCATCCTATTCCATTCCATCCTATTTCATTCTATTCCACTCCATCCTATTCCATTCCATTCTATCCTATTCCATTCCACTCCATCCTATTCAATTCCATTCCATCCTATTCCATTCCATTCCACTCCATCCTATTCCATTCCATCCTATTCCATTCCATCCTATTCCATTCCATCCTATTCCATTCCATTCCATCCTATTCCATTCCATTCCATCCTATTCCATTCCACTCCATCCTATTCCATTCCATTCCACTCCATCCTATTCCATTCCATCCGATTCCATTCTATTCCATTCCATTCCATCCTATTCCATTCCACTCCATCCTATTCCATTCCATTCCATCCTATTCCATTCCATCCTATTCCATTCCACTCCTTCCTATTCCATTGCATTCCATCCTATTCCATTGCATTCCATCCTATTCCATTCCACTCCATCCTATTCCATTCCATTCCATCCTATTCCATTCCACTCCATCCTATTCCATTCCATTCCATCCTATTCCATTCCACTCCATCCTATTCCATTCTCCATCTCATTCCAACAGGTTCCATTCCATTCATCTATTCCATTCCATTCCTAATTCCATCCTATTCCATTCCATTCCATTCCATCCTATTCCATTCCATTACATTCCATTATATTCAATTTAATTCCTTTCTATTGGAACATGTAGATCAGAGGGTGCAGGTCCCAGCCTTCAACATCCGCAGTCTGCTGCCTGTACTCTTGGATGAATACTACCGTTATGATGGCTCGTTGACCACTCCCCCCTGCTATCCCAGCGTGCTTTGGACTGTGTTCAAAAACCATGTCACCATCTCACTCAAACAGGTTAGTCCATCTCACTCAAACAGGTTAGTCCATCTCACTCAAACAGGTTAGTCCATCTCACTCAAACAGGTTAGTCCATCTCACTCAAACAGGTTAGTCCATCTCACTCAAACAGGTTAGTCCATCTCACTCAAACAGGTTAGTCCATCTCACTCAAACAGGTTAGTCCATCTCACTCAAACAGGTTAGTCCATCTCACTCAAACAGGTTAGTCCATCTCACTCAAACAGGTTAGTCCATCTCACTCAAACAGGTTAGTCCATCTCACTCAAACAGGTTAGTCCATCTCACTCAAACAGGTTAGTCCATCTCACTCAAACAGGTTAGTCCATCTCACTCAAACAGGTTAGTCCATCTCACTCAAACAGGTTAGTCCACCTCACTCAAACAGGTTAGTCCACCTCACTCAAACAGGTTAGTCCACCTCACTCAAACAGTTTAGTCCATCTCAGACAGGTTAGTCCATCTCACTCAAACAGGTTAGTCCATCTCACTCAAACAGGTTAGTCCATCTCACTCAAACAGGTTAGTCCATCTCACTCAAACAGGTTAGTCCATCTCACTCAAACAGGTTAGTCCATCTCACTCAAACAGGTTAGTCCATCTCACTCAAACAGGTTAGTCCATCTCACTCAAACAGGTTAGTCCATCTCACTCAAACAGGTTAGTCCATCTCACTCAGACAGGTTAGTCCATCTCACTCAAACAGGTTAGTCCATCTCACTCAGACAGGTTAGTCCATCTCACTCAGACAGGTTAGTCCATTTCACTCAGACAGGTTAGTCCATCTCACTCAGACAGGTTAGTCCATCTCACTCAAACAGGTTAATCCATCTCACTCAAACAGGTTAGTCCATCTCACTCAAACAGGTTAGTCCATCTCACTCAAACAGGTTAGTCCATCTCACTCAAACAGGTTAGTCCATCTCACTCAGACAGGTTAGTCCATCTCACTCAAACAAGTTAGTCCATCTCACTCAGACAGGTTAGTCCATCTCACTCAAACAGGTTAGTCCATCTCACTCAGACAGGTTAGTCCATCTCACTCAGACAGGTTAGTCCATCTCAATCAAACAGGTTAGTCCATCTCACTCAGACAGGTTAGTCCATCTCAATCAGACCGGTTTAGGTTCACACTGGAGCCGGCCTATCTAGTCTCCTCCACTGAGGGTTTTAACGTCAGGGTCAGAGTTACATCAAAAGCATCTTAATGCCCTTACTGAAGATTTCTGCTAGTAAGGGCCTTGGTTTGATGTCAGTCACGCTTGTTCATTTCCTCGACTATCCCTGCAACATAAAACAATTACATATATGGATTTATAACTGTATCTGAAACCACAATAAACCAAATGTCTCTTAGTTTACCCTTAGTAAACTGGCCCTGTCTCTGTCTGAAACATCGCTTTGTGACTGAGATGTTTTGTTTTGTTGTACCCTTAGTTTCTGGCCCTAGCAACGGCCATCTACTCCTCCCACCAACAGGAGTCGGCCCCAGTGGCCATGAACAGCAACTACAGGAAACCACAGTACACGGACAACAGAGTTGTGCTCTGCTCTTTCCAGGGGGGTGAGTATGGTGCTACACTCCTACCACAGTACTACTAGAGTACTACCACAGTACTACTAGAGTACTACCACAGTACTACTAGAGTACTACCACAGTACTACTAGAGTACTACCACAGTACTACTACAGCACTACCACAGTACTACTAGAGTACTACCACAGTACTACTAGAGTACTACCACAGTGCTACTACAGCACTACCACAGTACTACTAGAGTACTACCACAGTACTACTAGAGTACTACCACAGTGCTACTACAGCACTACCACAGCACTACTACAGTACTACCACAGCACTACTACAGTACTACCACAGTGCTACTACAGCACTACCACAGCACTACTACAGTACTACCACAGCACTACTACAGTACTACCACAGTGCTACTACAGCACTACCACAGCACTACTACAGTACTACCACAGCACTACTACAGTACTACCACAGTGCTACTACAGCACTACCACAGCACTACTACAGTACTACCACAGCACTACTAGAGTACTACCACAGCACTACTAGAGTACTACCACAGTACTACTAGAGTACTACCACAGTACTACTAGAGTACTACCACAGTGCTACTACAGCACTACCACAGCACTACTACAGTACTACCACAGCACTACTACAGTACTACCACAGTACTACTAGAGTACTACCACAGCACTACTACAGTACTACCACAGCACTACCACATCACTACCACAGCCATACCACAGTACTACCACAGTACTACCACAGTACTACCACAGTACTAGAACAGTACTACTACAGTACTATCACAGTACTATTACAGTACTAGAACGGTACTACCACAGTACTACCACAGTACTAGTACAATCACAGTACTACTACAGTACTACCTAGGATAGGATGATACTAAAATACTTAGATGCACTATTGTAAAGTGGTTGTTCCACTGGATGTCATAAGGTGAATGCACATTTGTACTGGATAAGAGCGTCTGCTAAATGACTTAAATGTAAATGTAAATGTAATACAGTACTACAGAACAGTACTACCACAGTACTAGAACAGTACTACCACAGTACTAGAACAGTACTACCACAGTACTACTAGAGTACTACCACAGTGCTACTACAGCACTACCACAGCACTACTACAGTACTACCACAGCACTACTACAGTACTACCACAGTACTACTAGAGTACTACCACAGCACTACTACAGTACTACCACAGCACTACCACATCACTACCACAGCCATACCACAGTACTACCACAGTACTACCACAGTACTACCACAGTACTAGAACAGTACTACTACAGTACTATCACAGTACTATTACAGTACTAGAACGGTACTACCACAGTACTACCACAGTACTAGTACAATCACAGTACTACTACAGTACTACCGTGATACTAATACAGTACTAGTACAGTACTACCACAGTACTACCACAGTACTAGAACAGTACTACCACAGTACTAGAACAGTACTACCACAGTACTAGAACAGTACTACCACAGTACTAGAACAGTACTACCACAGTACTAGAACAGTACTACCACAGTACTAGAACAGTACTACCACAGTACTAGTACAGTACTACCACAGTACTACTACAGTACTACCACAGTACTACTACAGTACTACCACAATCCTACTACAGTACTACCACAGTCCTACCACAGTACTAGTACAGTACTACCACAGTCCTACCACAGTACTAGTACAGTATTACCACAATACTACCACAGCACTAATACAATACTAGAACAGTACTACCACAGTACTGCTACAGTACTAGAATATTACTACTACAGTACCTCCACAGCACTACCACAGTACTACTACCGTACTAGTACCGTACTACCACAGTGATACTATTGTACTACCACATTACCACTACAATACTACCACAGTGCTATTAATACTCTATGGGCTGGTTTCCAGGACACAGATTAAGCCTAGTCCTGGACTAAGAAGTATTCTCAATGGATTTAAGAATCTCTATTGAAAAGTATTTTTGGTCCAGGGCTAGGCTTAATCTGTGTCCGGGAAACTGGCCCAATGGGTTAGATCTATTATTGGAGCATGATGATTAAAGTCAGCTTGAATGATGAATGGCAAAGCTTCTTTTTCTGCAGCACTTTAAAAAGCAGCTTTAAAGGGGTTGGCTGGGGTCGACTGGGGTGGGCCCTGTGGCTGGGGGCCTTGAGATTGGGGTGGGCCCTGTGGCTGGGGGCCTTGAGATTGGGGTGGGCCCTGTGTCTGGGGGGCTTGAGATTGGGGTGGGACCTGGGGCTGGGGGTTGATTTCTGTGGGGTCGAGGGCTGTCAAGGTCATCTGGTATCAACTACCTATTGTTTTTGCTTTAATGGATGAACTGGGGTCGGTGTTATATTAGGGAGGGATGAACTGGGGTTGGTGTTAGATTAGGGAGGGATGAACTGGGGTTGGTGCTAGATTAGGGAGGGATGACCTGGGGTTGGTGTTAGATTAGGGAGGGATGACCTGGGGTTGGTGTTAGATTAGGGTGGTATGAACTGGGGTTGGTGTTAGATTAGGGAGGGATGAACTGGGGTTGGTGCTAGATTAGGGAGCGATGAACTGGGGTTGGTGCTAGATTAGGGTGGTATGAACTGGGGTTGGTGTTAGATTAGGGAGGGATGACCTGGGGTTGGTGTTAGATTAGGGAGGGATGACCTGGGGTTGGTGTTAGATTAGGGTGGTATGAACTGGGGTTGGTGCTAGATTAGGGAGGTAAGAACTGGGGTTGGTGTTAGATTAGGGTGGTATGAACTGGGGTTGGTGCTAGATTAGGGAGGGATGACCTGGGGTTGGTGTTAGATTAGGGAGGGATGAACTGGGGTTGGTGTTAGATTAGGGAGGGATGACCTGGGGTTGGTGTTAGATTAGGGAGGGATGAACTGGGGTTGGTGTTAGATTAGGGAGGGATGAACTAGGGTTGGTGTTAGATTAGGGAGGGATGAACTGGCGTTGGTGCTGGATTAGGGTGGTTATGAACTGGGGTTGCTGTTAGATTAGGGAGGGATGAACTAGGGTTGGTGTTAGATTAGGGAGGGATGAACTGGCGTTGGTGCTGGACTAGAGTGGTTATGAACTGGGGTCGGTGTTAGATTAGGGAGGGATTAACTGGGGTTGCTGTTAGATTAGGGAGGGATTAACTGGGGTTTCTGTTAGATTAGGGAGGGATGACCTGGGGTTGGTGTTAGATTAGGGAGGGATTAACTGGGGTTGGTGTTAGATTAGTGTGGGATTAACTGGGGTTGGTGTTAGATTAGGGTGGGATTAACTGGGGTCGGTGTTAGATTAGGGGATGAACTGGGGTCGGTGTTAGATTAGGGAGGGATTAACTGGGGTTGCTGTTAGATTAGGGAGGGATGAATTAGGGTGGTTATGAACTAGGGTTGGTGTTAGATTAGGGTCGGTGTGGGTGGATGAGATCTGTGGGGTAGAGACCAGGGCTGTCAAACTGTCTGTAGCTCGTCTGCTATCACCTGGTTATGGTTTCTGGGTGTCTGCTTGGTGCTTACCGTAACTTGGTGCTTACCGTAACTTGGTGCTTACCGTAACTTGGTGCTTACCGTAACTTGGTGCTTACCGTAACTTGGTGCTTACCGTAACTTGGTGCTTACCGTAACTTGGTGCTTACCGTAACTTGGTGCTTACCGTAACTTGGTGCTTACCGTAACTTGGTGCTTACCGTAACTTGGTGCTTACCGTAACTTGGTGCTTACCGTAACTTGGTGCTTACCGTAACTTGGTGCTTACCGTAACTTGGTGCTTACCGTAACTTGGTGCTTACCGTAACTTGGTGCTTACCGTAACTTGGTGCTTACCGTAACTTGGTGCTTACCGTAACTTGGTGCTTACCGTAACTTGGTGCTTACCGTAACTTGGTGCTTACCGTAACTTGGTGCTTACCGTAACTTGGTGCTTACCGTAACTTGGTGCTTACCGTAACTTGGTGCTTACCGTAACTGTTCTTCTCTGTCCTCTTGGATGCTTTTCCCGACTTTCACTTTTCAAGTTGATCCTTTATTATTCTCCACTTTTTATTCCTGACTTTCTCTCTGACGTGATCGTCATCAACAATCTTTTAAAAGACGGGGCTTCATGTCTGTAGAAAGTAAAACGCTACCGCTTCAGAATGGGATGAAATGAGATGCTCTCCCTTAGCTCATAAATGTGACTTGCCAGCCCTCTCTTCAGTGGCGGTTCACCACACACTATAGATCCACATACCATAATACAGTCTGTATGACATGCCATGCTCTGCTCTGTGGTGTTGACAGTATGACAGGAATCTGCATGTTCTTCTCATCTCCTCAAATTCACTTTCTATTTCTAAGGGCTGTACGCTTCTTTATAATAGCAGGACTCTCTTGAGTATGGCTCCTCTTTGGCATGGCAGTGCTGCATGTCCTCTTCCTCTAGCTTGCCTGGGGGGGGGGGGGGGGGTCTGAATCTTACTTTCGATGTATCCCAATTGGCCAGGCCGATGCATGCACCAGGCCAACGCCACACCGTATAGGACATGTCCCTCTGGGACTTAAACTCTATTGTACTTGGCTCTGCATCTGATTCAGGCAGAGGACTACAGGGTGCTACTCAGACGGTCACCTCTCCGTTCCTGAGGAGGCAGGTCATCAACCAGCTGTTAGATGGAGACCTGGCAGACCTGGCAGACCAGGATGGGCTTAACAAGCTGTTAGATGGAGATCTGGCAGACCAGGATGGGCTTAACAAGCTGTTGCCCAAGAAGCCCAGAGCACCGGGCAAGAAGTGGAATAACCTCAAAAACCACCAGAAAGGCTGGACCCAGAGCCATATTGGGTCCAAGCACTACCAGAACACCGGGTCTCAGACCCAGAACAGCCTCCAGCAGCAGCGGTCGAATCCCAATAAGGTACCATCCGGGGGGGCAGGAGCTGCCAGATTAGTCCCATCTCCCTGGGAGAACCAACAGAACAGGCAACCTGTGTGGAAGTCAGGTCTGAGCGAGGACATGCTGTGTTACGTCTCCTTGGAGCAGGACGTGTCTCGCCAGCTGAGCAGAGGGAGATCCCCTACCCATACAGACACCGAGCTGGTCCAGGCTCTCAGAGAAACTCTGTTCCCAGAGCTCAACCTGCGCAGCTACCTGGGCTGTAAGTCTGACCTGGCTCTGTTCACCGTCAGACAGCTCCTACGGGGAAGATCAGCCACAGATGAGGCCCTGGAGCTGGACCAGGCCATTGTCAAGGCCTTGGGGGGGACAGGGCAGAGGGGCTCCACAGCACAGCAGCAGACCAAAACTCTCTCCAAGCACCAAACAGGCTTCGCTCCTGCCCCTGCTGCCGTGCCTAAGAAACCCAATCAGCCAATCCCATGGCTCCAGCCTATGGAGTGGGAGGACTAGAGTCTAGCCAGATGTGTAACCACCATCAGCCTCACCCTCAGCTCAATCTATGTTTCCTTAATATCTAAAACGGGATTAAACCTACTCCACATTTTTGAAAGTGAAATAAAAATGATAGAAAATGTTCAAAATGACTAAGAAATACAAAATGAGGACGTATTGATTGTGTATGTCTTCACACCCCATATTTGGTGTGAGACACATTTGGCAGGAATCACAGGTGTGAATACATTTGAATATGATTCTACCAACCTTGCACAACTGTTTGGGCAGCATGTCAAACCTCTAAGAATATATTCCACATTTTGTTGTGTTACAGCATTTAAAATGTATTACATGGATGTTTTGTTTTACCGATCTACACACAATACCACATATCGGCAAAGTGGAATTTTGTTTGTAATTATAATTTTTGTATCCCACATTTTTTTAAGCTGAAATGTCTTGAGTCAATAAGTATTCAACCTCTTTTGTTATGGCCTAAATCAGTTCAGGAGTAAAGATGTGCTTAACAAATTGCATAATGTACAGCAACAACCTGGGGAAAAGTTACAGGGATAAATGAGCCGGGGATAATTAGGTGACCATGATGGTCAGATTGTGAATTTAGCCAAGACACCGGGGTTAACACCCCTACTCATACAATAAGTGCCATGGGATCTATAGTGACCACAGAGAGTCAGGACATCCCGTTTAACGTCCCATCCAAAGGACAGCACCCTACACAGGGCAATCACTTCCCAGGGGAATTGGGATATATTTTTTTTAGACCAGAGGAAAGAGTGCCTCCTGCTGGCCCTCCTACACCACATCCAGCAGCATCTGGTCTCCCATCCAGGGACTGACCAGGACCAACCCTGCTTAGGTTCAAGAAGCAAGACTGCAGGGTGGTATGCTGCTGGCAAGAGATGGGGTCGAAATTGCATGGACTCACTCTGTGTTCAATAATAGTGTTTAACATGATTTACGAATGACTACCTCATGAAGCTGGTCGAGAGAATGCCAAGAGTGTGCAAAGCTGTTATCAAGGCAAAAAGGGTGGCTACTTTGAAGAATCTAAAATTATTCTTAGTCTTATTTTATAATTTTGTTGTCTTCACTATTATTCTACAATGTAGAAAATAGTAAAAATTAAGAAAAACCCTTAAATGAGTAGGTGTGTCCAAACTTTTGACTGGTACTGTATATATATTAAGTTATCAGAAAATAACATCCTAACTACCCTCAATGTACTATTGCCACCGTCAATAAGAGAACCCACTCTGCTGGTGTCAGAGGAAGGCCCAAAGAATTGTCAAAGACTCCGGTCACCCAAGTCATAGACTACTACCGCACATCAAGCAGTACCAGAATACCAAGTCTAGGACCAAGAGGCTCCTTAACAGCTTCTACCCCCAAGCCATAAGACTGCTGAACAATTAATAAAATGGCCACCAGACTATTTACATTGAAGCCCCCCCCCTTGTTTTATTTAACTCAGTTGCCGGAGCTGAAGGATTTCACAATGAGACCAATGTTGATTTTAAAACAGGCACGCAGTTTAATGGCTGTGATAGGAGAAAAAGGATGGATCACCTACGTTGTAGTTACTCCATATTAACCTAAATGACAGAGTGTAAAGAAGGAAGCCTGTTCAGAATAAAAAATATTCCAAAACATGCATCCAGTTTCAAATCAAATCTAATGCTTTTTAAGAAAAAATAACAAATAATTAAACAGCAGCAGTAAAACAACAAGGTGAGGCTTTATACAGGGAGTACTGGTACAGAGTCAATGTGGAGGCTATATACAGGGGGTACTGGTACAGAGTCAATGTGGAGGCTATATACAGGGGGTACCGGTACACAGTGTGGAGTCAACCGGTACAGAGTGTTGAGGCTATATACATACAGAGTCAATGTTGAGGCTATATACAGGGAGTTAGGGTACAGAGTCAATGTGGAGGCTATATACAGGGGGTACTGGTACAGAGTCAATGTGGAGGCTATATACAGGGGGTACCAGTACAGAGTCAATGTGGAGGCTATATACAGGGGGTATCTGGTACAGAGTCAATGTGGAGGCTATATACAGGGAGTACCAGTACAGAGTCAATGTGGAGACTATATACAGAGTCAATGTGAAGTACAGGGGCTACCGGTACAGAGTCAATGTGGAGGCTATATACAGGGGGTACCAGTACAGAGTCAATGTGGAGGCTATATACAGGGGGTACCGGTACAGAGTCAATGTGGAGGCTATATACAGGGGTACCAGTACAGAGTCAATGTGGAGGCTATATACAGAGGGTACCGGTACAGAGTCAATGTGGAGGCTATATACAGGGGGTACCGGTACAGAGTCAATGTGGAGGCTATATACAGGGAGTACCGGTACAGAGTCAATGTGGAGGCTATATTATCATTATTACTGGTACAGAGTCAATGTGGAGGCTATATACAGGGTGTACCGGTACAGAGTCAATGTGGAGGCTATATACAGGGGTACCGGTTACCGGTACAGAGTCAATGTGCGGGGGCACCGGTTAGTGGAGGTAATTGAGGTAATATGTACATGGAGGTTGAGTTAAAGTGACTTTGCAACAAGGCACTTAAGTAATACAGCTAAAAATGTGGCAAAGAAATTAACTTTTTGTCCTGAATACAAAGGGTTATGTTTGGGGCAAATCCAGCACGTCACTGAGTACCACTCTTCATCTTTTCGAGATGGTGGTGGCTGCATCATGTTACGGGTATGCTTGTCATCAGCAAGGACTAGAGCTTTTCTTAGGATAAAAATAAAGGGAATACAGCTATAAGTACAGGCAAAATCCTAGAGTAAAACCTGGTTCAGTCTGCTTTCCAATAGACACTGGGAGACAAATACACCTTTCAGCAGGACAACAACCTACAAATCAAGGCAACATCTACATTGGTTGCTTACCAAGAAAGCATTGCATGTTCCTGAGTGACCTAGTTACAGTTTTGATTTAAATCGACTTGAAAATGGCTGTCTAGCAATGATCACCAACCAACTTGACAGAGCTTGAAGTATTTTAAAAGAATAATGTGCAAATATTGTACAATCCAGGTTTGCAAAGCTCTTAGAGACTTACCCAGAAAGACTCACAGCTGTAATCACTCTTAGAGACTTACCCAGAAAGAGTCACAGCTGTAATCACTCTTAGAGACTCACCCAGAAAGACTCACAGCTGTAATCACTCTTAGAGACTCACCCAGAAAGACTCACAGCTGTAATCACTCTTAGAGACTCACCCAGAAAGACTCACAGCTGTAATCACTCTTAGAGACTTACCCAGAAAGACTCACAGCTGTAATCACTCTTAGAGACTTACCCAGAAAGACTCACAGCTGTAATCACTCTTAGAGACTTACCCAGAAAGACTCACAGCTGTAATCACTCTTAGAGACTTACCCAGAAAGACTCACAGCTGTAATCACTCTTAGAGACTTACCCAGAAAGACTCACAGCTGTAATCACTCTTAGAGACTTACCCAGAAAGACTCACAGCTGTAATCACTGCTAAAGGTCCTTCTACAAAGTATTGACTCAGTGGTGTGAGTACTTATATAAATGAGATATTTCTGTATTTCATTTTCAATCAATTTTGAGAATAAAAAAATTGATATAATCCATTGTGAATTCAGGCTGTAACACAACAACATGTGGTATAAATCAAAGGGTGTGAATACTCTCTGAAGACTCTGTATGTTGCCTAGAGCTGTGCAAAGTTGCTAGTATGTTATTCCGAATGATTCCCACCTGTCATGGCTGCCAATGCTTAAACCATGTATTAACTCTGGCTGTGAAGACATGCAATCAAGACAAAAATATATATATATATTTTTTTACTTGAAAAATGTTCTATAACTTTCTTTAACTTTTAAAATATGGAGAAGGTTGTGTAGATCTGTAGGGGAGGGGGGGATCTAATGTAATCCATTTTTAGAGGAAGCAAAATGTGAACATAAGAGAACCTAGAAGAGTTCTTCAGCTCTCCCCGTAGGATAACAGAGAACATGGAACTCAAAAGAGTTCTTCAGCTGTCCCCGTAGGATAACAGAGAACATGGAACTCAAAAGAGTTCTTCAGCTGTCCCCGTAGGATAACAGAGAACATGGAACTCAAAAGAGTTCTTCAGCTGTCCCGGTAGGATAACAGAGGGTTCTACATGGAACTCAAAAGAGTTCTTTCTACCTGGAACCAAAAAACAATAAACGGTTTTCCTAGGAGACAGTCGAAGAACCCTTTTGAAACCCTTTTTTCTGAGAGTGTTGATAATCTCTGATACCAGACTTAGAGGCTAAACACAAGCAACAGAGTGGAATCTCAACACATTAAAAAAACAGAGACATTTCCTGATGATTATGGTGCTTTGAGTGGCGCAGCAGTCTAAGACACTGCAGTGCTAGAGGTGTCACTACAGACGTGAGTTCAATCCTGGGCTGTATCACAACTGGCCATGATCAGGAGTCCCATAGGGCGGCGCACAATTGGTCAGGCGTCGTCCAGGTTTGGCCGAGGTAGGTTGCCATTGTAAATAAGAATATGTTCTTAACTGACTTGCCTCGTTAAATAAAGGTTAAATAAATACACATATTTTCAGAGTTAAATTTTTATTATGACGATGACACTGTTCTGTGAGGGGGGAAGTTACGACCGGTTGGAGATTTTGTCATCTCTCTCTTTAGGGGAAGTTAATATAGTACACAGGAAGTCTTGAAGAAGTTGTAGGGACACGTTGAACTGTAGACAAGCCAGTTGTAGGGACACGTTGAACTATAGACAGGCCAGTTGTAAAGACACGTTGAACTATAGACAAGCCAGTTGTAGGGACACGTTGAACTATAGACAAGCGAGTTGTAGGGACACGTTGAACTGTAGACAAGCCAGTTGTAGGGACACGTTGAACTGTAGACAAGCCAGTTGTAGGGACACATTGAACTATAGACAAGCCAGTTGTAGGGACACATTGAACTATAGACAAGCCAGTTGTAGGGACACGTTGATCTATAGACAAGCCAGTTGTAGGGACACATTGAACTATAGACAAGCCAGTTGTAGGGACACGTTGATCTATAGACAAGCCAGTTTAAGGAATTAGAAATACGAGAAAATCCATGACGTAAAAAGAAAACACCCTGATGGACAACCTGACCCAGCAGAGATTGAAATGTTGACTCCCTGATGGACAACCTGACCCAGCAGAGATTGAAATGTTGACTCCCTGATGGACAACCTGACCCAGCAGAGATTGAAATGTTGACTCCCTGATGGACAACCTGACCCAGCAGAGATTGAAATGTTGACTCCCTGATGGACAACCTGACCCAGCAGAGATTGAAATGTTGACTCCCTGATGGACAACCTGACCCAGCAGAGATTGAAATGTTGACTCCCTGATGGACAACCTGACCCAGCAGAGATTGAAATGTTGACTCCCTGATGGACAACCTGACCCAGCAGAGATTGAAATGTTGACTCCCTGATGGACAACCTGACCCAGCAGAGATTGAAATGTTGACTCCCTGATGGACAACCTGACCCAGCAGAGATTGAAATGTTGACTCCCTGATGGACAACCTGACCCAGCAGAGATTGAAATGTTGCCCTGATGGACAACCTGAAGCAATTGAAATGTTGACTCCCTGATGGACAACCTGACCCAGCAGAATTGAAATGTTGACTCCCTGATGGACAACCTGACCCAGCAGAGATTGAAATGTTGACTCCCTGATGGACAACCTGACCCAGCAGAGATTGAAATGTTCTCCCTGATGGACAACCTGACCCAGCAGAGATTGAAATGTTGACTCCCTGATGGACAACCTGACCAGCAGAGATTGAAATGTTGACTCCCTGATGGACAACCTGACCCAGCAGAGATTGAAATGTTGACTCCCTGATGGACAACCTGACCCAGCAGAGATTGAAATGTTGACTCCCTGATGGACAACCTGACCCAGCAGAGATTGAAATGTTGACTCCCTGATGGACAACCTGACCCAGCAGAGATTGAAATGTTGACTCCCTGATGGACAACCTGACCCAGCAGAGATTGAAATGTTGACTCCCTGATGGACAACCTGACCCAGCAGAGATTGAAATGTTGACACCCTGATGGACAACCTGACCCAGCAGAGATTGAAATGTTGAACTGATGGACAACCTGACCCAGCAGAGATTGAAATGTTGACTCCCTGATGGACAACCTGACCCAGCAGAGATTGAAATGTTGACTCCCTGATGGACAACCTGACCCAGCAGAGATTGAAATGTTGACTCCCTGATGGACAACCTGACCCAGCAGAGGGAAATGTTGACTCCCTGATGGACAACCTGACCCAGCAGAGATTGAAATGTTGACTCCCTGATGGACAACCTGACCAGCAGATTGAAATGTTGACACCCTGATGGACAACCTGACCCAGCAGAGATTGAAATGTTGACTCCCTGATGGACAACCTGACCCAGCAGAGATTGAAATGTTGACTCTGATGGACAACCTGACCCAGCAGAGATTGAAATGTTGACTCCCTGATGGACAACCTGACCCAGCAGAGATTGAAATGTTGACTCCCTGATGGACAACCTGACCCAGCAGAGATTGAAATGTTGACTCCCTGATGGACAACCTGACCCAGCAGAGATTGAAATGTTGACTCCCTGATGGACAACCTGACCCAGCAGAGATTGAAATGTTGACTCCCTGATGGACAACCTGACCCAGCAGAGATTGAAATGTTGACTCCCTGATGGACAACCTGACCCAGCAGAGATTGAAATGTTGACTCCCTGATGGACAACCTGACCCAGCAGAGATTGAAATGTTGACTCCCTGATGGACAACCTGACCCAGCAGAGATTGAAATGTTGACTCCCTGATGGACAACCTGACCCAGCAGAGATTGAAATGTTGACTCCCTGATGGACAACCTGACCCAGCAGAGATTGAAATGTTGACTCCCTGATGGACAACCTGACCCAGCAGAGATTGAAATGTTGACTCCCTGATGGACAACTTGACCCAGCAGAGATTGAAATGTTGACACCCTGATGGACAACTTGACCCAGCAGAGATTGAAATGTTGACACCCTGATGGACAACTTGACCCAGCAGAGATTGAAATGTTGACTCCCTGATGGACAACTTGACCCAGCAGAGATTGAAATGTTGACACCCTGATGGACAACTTGACCCAGCAGAGATTGAAATGTTGACTCCCTGATGGACAACTTGACCCAGCAGAGATTGAAATGTTGACTCCCTGATGGACAACCTGACCCAGCAGAGATTGAAATGTTGACTCCCTGATGGACAACCTGACCCAGCAGAGATTGAAATGTTGACTACCTGATGGACAACCTGACCCAGCAGAGATTGCTGCATTGAAATCCAACCAATAATATGTTGAGCAGGGTGAAAGAGCAGGGAAAATGCTTGCTTAGCAAATTAAGAAAGAGGAAGAGGAACGTACCATCCGCACTATTAAAACCCCAGATGGTAACATAATGGTGGATCCTTCTGAAATGTATCACAAACTGTATAAACCAGGGAGAAAAAAAGTTTAAAGAAGGATATAGACAATTTACATAATTAATTGTTGGAGGCCATCAATAATCTGCAAATTGGGAAATGTCCTGGTAATGATGAATTCCCAGTGGAATGTTCTAGACCAGTGTTATATTCCGTACCCCTTCAAACATTCAACCTCCAGCTGCATTCCCCCTCTAGTACCAGGTTCGGCATACCCTTTCTAGTACCAGGGTCAGCATACCCCCCCCCCCCTCTAGAACCAGGGTCAGCATACCCCCCCCCCTCTAGAACCAGGGTCAGCATACCCCCCCCTCTAGAACCAGGGTCAGCGTACCCCTCCCCCCTTCTAGTACCAGGGTCAGCATATCACCCCCCTCTAGTACCAGGGTCAGCATATCCCCCTCTAGTACCAGGGTCAGCATATCCCCCCTCTAGAACCAGGGTCAGCATATCCCCCTTCTAGTACCAGGGTCAGCATATCCCCCTCTAGTACCAGGGTCAGCATATCCCCCTCTAGTACCAGGGTCAGCACACCCCCCTCTAGCACCAGGGTCAGCGTACCCCACCCCCCTCTAGTACCAGGGTCAGCGTACCCCCCTAGTACCAGGGTCAGCGTACCCCCCAGTACCAGGGTCAGCATACCCCCTAGTACCAGAGTCAGCGTGCCCCCCCAGTACCAGGGTCAGCCCCCCCAGTACCAGGGTCAGCATACCCCCTAGTACCAGGGTCAGCATACCCCCTAGTACCAGGGTCAGCGTACCCCCCTCTAGCACCAGGGTCAGCGTACCCCCCTCTAGCACCAGGGTCAGCATATCCCCCTCTAGTACCAGGGTCAGCATCCCCCCTCTAGCACCAGGGTCAGCATATCCCCCTCTAGCACCAGGGTCAGCGTATCCCCCTCTAGTACCAGGGTCAGCATACCCTCCTCTAGTACCATGGTCAGCATACCCCCCTCTAGCACCAGGGTCAGCCTACCCCCCCCCCTCTAGCACCAGGGTCAGCATACCCCCTCTAGTACCAGGGTCAGCATACCCCCCCTCAACCTCCAGCTGTACCCCCTCTAGCACCAGGGTCAGCGTACCCCCTCTAACCCCAGGGTCAGCGTACCCCCTCTAGCACCAGGGTCAGCGTACCTCCTCTAGCACCAGGGTCAGCTGTAGCCCCTCTAGCACCAGGGTCAGCTGTACCCCCTCTAGCACCAGGGTCAGCTGTACCCCCTCTAGCACCAGGGTCAGTGTACCCCCTCTAGCACCAGGGTCAGCTGTACCCCCTCTAGCACCAGGGTCAGCTGTAGCCCCTCTAGCACCAGGGTCAGCTGTACCCCCTCTAGCACCAGGGTCAGCTGTACCCGCTCTTGCACCAGGGTCAGTGTAACCCCTCTAGCACCAGGGTCAGCTGTACCCCCTCTAGCACCAGGGTCATCATTTGCAAATAAATTCATAAAAAATCCTACAATGTGATTTTCTGGATTTTTTTTCTCATTTTGTCTGTCATAGTTGAAGGGTATCTGTGATGAAAATTACAGGCCTCTCTCGTCATTTTAAGTGGGAGAACTTGCACAATTGGTGGCTGACTAAATACTTTTTTGTCCCACTGTAACTCTGCAATGTTGGGTTGTATTGGAGAGTCTGTCTTAAAACTTCATTGGGATAGGAAGCAGCATTTTCACTTTTGGATGAATAGCGTGCCCAGAGTGAACTGCCTCCTACTCTGTCCCAGATGAATATATGCATATTATTAGTAGTATCGGATAGAAAACACTCTGACGTTTCTAAAACTGTTTGAATGATGTCTGTGAGTATAACAGAACTTGAGTATAACAGAACTTCCTGATTGGAAAAAATCCAATCAGGAAGTGAGAAATCTGAGGTTGGCCGATTTTCAACTCAGCCCCTATTGAAGATACAGTGGGATATTGATAATCTTGCATTTCCTAAGGCTTCCACTAGATGTCAACAGTCTTTAGAACGTTGTTTCAGGCTTCTACTGTGAAGGGGGGTGGAATGAGAGGGGATTGAGCCAGGTGTCTGGCAGAGTGCCATGCGCTCGTGACACTCATTCACGTGAGAGTTAGCTCACGTTCCATTGCATTTCTGAAGACAAAGGAATTCTCCGGTTGGAACATTATTGAAGATTTATGTTAAAAACATCCTAAAGATTGATTCTATACTTCGTTTGATATGTTTCTACGACCAGTTATATAACTTTTTGGACTTTTGTTTACCAAACGCCCTAACAAAAGGAGGTATATGGACATAAATTATGAACTTTATCAAACAAATCAAACATTTATTGTGGAACTGGGATTCCTGGGAGTGCATTCTGATAAAGATCATCAAAGGTAAGTGAATATTTATAATGCTATTTCTGACTTGTGTTGACTCCACAACATGGTGGATATCTCTTTGGCTGGTTTGGGCTCTGAGCGCCGTACTCAGATTATTGCATGGTATGCTTTTTCCGTAAAGTTTTTTAAAATCTGGCACAGCGGTTGCATTAAGGATAATTTTATCTAAAGTTCCATGTATAATAGTTGTATCCATTATCAATGTTTATTATAAGTATTTCTGTAAATTGATGGGTCTCTCTGCAAAATCACTGCATGTTTTGGAACTACTGAACATAACATTGTAAAATAAGATTTTTGGATATAAATATGAACTTTATCGAACAAAACATACATGTATTTGAAGTCCTATGAGTGTCATCTGATGAAGATCATCAAAGGTTAGTGATTTATTTTATGTATATTTCTGCTTTTCGTGACTCCTCTCTTTGGCTGGAAAAATGGCTCTGTTTTTCTGTGACTTGGTGGTGACCTCACAAGCATTTGTGGTGCTTCCGCTGTAAAGCCTTTCTGAAATCAGACAGTGGCTGGATTAACGAGAATTTTAGCGGAACCCCATTCCCAGACAGGTTAAATCATTTTCCACACACAGTCTGTGACTGTATTTAGTTTTTATGCTAGTGAGGGCCCGAGAATCCACTCTCACATACAGTAGGTACAGTGCCTTGCGAAAGTATTCAGCCCCCTTGAACTTTGCGACCTTTTGCCACATTTCAGGCTTCAAACATAAAGATATAAACTGTATTTTTTTGTGAAGAATCAACAACAAGTGGGACACAATCATGAAGTGGAACGACATTTATTGGATATTTCAAACTTTTTTAACAAATCAAAAACTGAAAAATTGGGCGTGCAAAATTATTCTTGCCCCTTTACTTTCAGTGCAGCAAACTCTCTCCAGACGTTCAGTGAGGATCTCTGAATGATCCAATGTTGACCTAAATGACGAATGATGATAAATACAATCCACCTGTGTGTAATCAAGTCTCCGTATAAATCATTTGACATTGTCTTAGCTTGAGTTGATTTGCACACAAAAAAATCATACAATGATGGAAAGACATGTGTTGTCCTTGTTAATGCAGACAGAGAAGAGCTCCAACTTCTTAATCATAGCCTCAATTTTGTCCCGCACATTGAATATAGTTCCGGTGATCACCCAGATAGGCCAGTCCTGTGAGAAGCTCGTCATCATCAAGCGCTCAGACAAGTGAAAATAATGGTCAGCAAAGAGAACTTTAAGCTCGTCTCTCAATTTAAAAAAACGTGTCAATACTTTGCCCCTTTGCCCCTTGTAAAAGCATTACATGGTCGCTGCCCATATTATTGCATAGTGCAGAAAATACATGAGAGTTCAAGGGCCTTGCTTTAACATCTTTCAAGCTGTCAGGCATTCCCTTGGCAGCAAGAGCCTCTCGATGGTTGTTGCAGTGTACCCAACTGGCATCGGGAGCAACTGCTTGCACACACGTTACCACTCCACTATGTCTCCCTGTCATGGCTTTTGCTCCATCAGTACAGATACCAACATGAACAGCAGCTACGTTTGGCTGTGAGTGGAATTCCCGCGAGAGAGTAATGGTTAATGTGATTGGATGTTAATTATTTGACTAGGCTACCTGGTTAATGTGATTGGATGTTAATTATTTGACTAGGCTTCCTGTATTTGGCATTGTGTTGTTATTTCACTGAACACTAGATGGTTTCATTGTAATTTTGGCAGTGAAACGAGGCTACTCAGGCGAGGAAAAAAACTCACCCAGATATATATCCCTGCTGGACAATATAAATGGACTGTTTGTAAATGTGAAGAGATATTTTTGTAAACAAAAAATGCAAAATAAAAATATATAGATATATGTTTTTACATGTGAATCACATTTTTATCTGGCATACCCCCAACGGCATCGCGCGTTCCACAGTTTGGGAACCTGTTATTGACAGTTTCGTCCTATATGACTAAAGCCCATGTTACTTGTGCTCACAGCAGCTATAGAGAAAAATGTACTTCCCCAGTCACTATGTTTGGCTACAATCGACTCTACTTCAAAAGAAAGACAAGGATCCTTCCTCCCAGTATCTCTGTTGAATGTGGATTACAAAATCATTGCTCAGGTATTTGGCATTTCACATAGGCGTCTTCAGACGTCATAGACGTCTTCAGACAATCTACGACAATTTTTTAAAGATATAATCCATCATAGCAGGAACTGGAACGTTCCAAAAGTGGCAGTATCATTAGATATTGAAAAAATGTTCCATAGGGTGGAATAGGCATATTTGATGGCCGTCTTAAAAAGGTTTGGTTTTGGTCTTGTATTTATTTCCTGGATTGAGCTATTGTATAAATCCCCCCAAAGTGGCTATAAAACCAAATGAACAAATCTCTGAACTATTTCAGTTAACAAGAGGGACTAGACATGGATGCCCTCTGTCCAGTTATTTATTTGCTTTAGAACCCCTAGCATCAAATAATCAGAACTCGTGGCTTAATCTGGGGAATAGAAATTGGTGGAGAACAACATTTACATTTACATTTAAGTCATTTAGCAGACGCTCTTATCCAGAGCGACTTACAAATTGGACAACATGTGGTATTGTATTCAGAACCCTTAGAATCAATAATCATTTATCGGAACCAAAACGTTCTTTGTCATTTATTTTGTAACTGTTAGACACATATGGTGCTATATCAGGATTCACAGTAAATTAGGAGAATTAGGAATTTTCAGTGGAAATGGACAAAGACATACGTCTGAAATACCTGGCTATATTGATACCATGCAATTTGGCCTATAAAATCAACTCCTTTAATAGATAGGAATTAACCCGATGTTCAGAGACGAGAATTCTCCCTATTTCAATGTTAGGTAGGGTCAACATGATCAAAATGAATATATTACCAAGGTTGGTGCATTTACTGTATAACAAGACCGTTTCAATTCCCTTCAACTTTTTTATCAAATAAATGGCCTCTAACTTTTTTTGGAATGGAAAGAGTCAAATTGACTGTTTCACACTTCCCCTATAAAGCTGACTGTTTCACACTTCCCCTATAAAGCTGACTGTTTCACACTTCCCCTATAAAGCTGACTGTTTCACACTTCCCCTATGAAGCTGACTGTTTCACACTTCCCCTATAAAGCTGACTGTTATACACTTCCCCTATAAAGCTGACTGTTATACACTTCCCCTATAAAGCAGGAGGTCTTGGACTACCTAATGTGGCACCCCTACTTAGAACAACGCCACATTACCTCCAGTGTTTAATGACATCACCTTTAAGTCCTGGTTCCAACGTGGCATCATGAATGTTCATTTACATTTACATTTAAGTCATTTAGCAGACGCTCTTAACCAGAGCGACTTACAAATTGGTGCATTCACCTTATGACATCCAGTGGAACAGTCACTTTACAATAGTGCATCTAAATCTTAAAGGGGGGGGTGAGAAGGATTACTTTATCCTATCCTAGGTATTCCTTAAAGAGGTGGGGTTTCAGGTGTCTCCGGAAGGTGGTGATTGACTCCGCTGTCCTGGCGTCGTGAGGGAGTTTGTTCCACCATTGGGGGGCCAGAGCAGCGAACAGTTTTGACTGGGCTGAGCGGGAACTGTACTTCCTCAGTGGTAGGGAGGCGAGCAGGCCAGAGGTGGATGAACGCAGTGCCCTTGTTTGGGTGTAGGGCCTGATCAGAGCCTGGAGGTACTGAGGTGCCGTTCCCCTCACAGCTCCGTAGGCAAGCACCATGGTCTTGTAGCGGATGCGAGCTTCAACTGGAAGCCAGTGGAGAGAGCGGAGGAGCGGGGTGACGTGAGAGAACTTGGGAAGGTTGAACACCAGACGGGCTGCGGCGTTCTGGATGAGTTGTAGGGGTTTAATGGCACAGGCAGGGAGCCCAGCCAACAGCGAGTTGCAGTAATCCAGACGGGAGATGACAAGTGCCTGGATTAGGACCTGCCCCGCTTCCTGTGTGAGGCAGGGTCGTACTCTGCGGATGTTGTAGAGCATGAACCTACAGGAACGGGCCACCGCCTTGATGTTAGTTGAGAACGACAGGGTGTTGTCCAGGATCACGCCAAGGTTCTTAGCGCTCTGGGAGGAGGACACAATGGAGTTGTCAACCGTGATGGCGAGATCATGGAACGGGCAGTCCTTCCCCAGGAGGAAGAGCAGCTCCGTCTTGCCGAGGTTCAGCTTGAGGTGGTGATCCGTCATCCACACTGATATGTCTGCCAGACATGCAGAGATGCGATTCGCCACCTGGTCATCAGAAGGGGGAAAGGAGAAGATTAATTGTGTGTCGTCTGCATAGCAATGATAGGAGAGACCATGTGAGGTTATGACAGAGCCAAGTGACTTGGTGGATAGCGAGAATAGGAGAGGGCCTAGAATAGAGCCCTGGGGGACACCAGTGGTGAGAGCGCGTGGTGAGGAGACAGATTCTCGCCACGCCACCTGGTAGGAGCGACCTGTCAGGTAGGTCGCAATCCAAGTGTGGGCCGCGCCGGAGATGCCCAACTCGGAGAGGGTGGAGAGGAGGATCTGATGGTTCACAGTATCGAAGGCAGCCGATAGGTCTAGAAGGATGAGAGCAGAGGAGAGAGAGTTAGCTTTAGCGGTGCGGAGCACCTCCGTGATACAGAGAAGAGCAGTCTCAGTTGAATGACTAGTCTTGAAACCTGACTGATTTGGATCAAGAAGGTCATTCTGAGAGAGATAGCGGGAGAGCTGGCCAAGGACGGCACGTTCAAGAGTTTTGGAGAGAAAAGAAAGAAGGGATACTGGTCTGTAGTTGTTGACATCGGAGGGATCGAGTGTAGGTTTTTTCAGAAGGGGTGCAACTCTCGCTCTCTTGAAGATGGAAGGGACGTAGCCAGCGGTCAGGGATGAGTTGATGAGCGAGGTGAGGTAAGGGAGAAGGTCTCCGGAAATGGTCTGGAGAAGAGAGGAGGGGATAGGGTCAAGCGGGCAGGTTGTTGGGCGGCCGGCCGTCACAAGACGCGAGATTTCATCTGGAGAGAGAGGGAGAAAGAGGTCAGAGCACAGGGTAGGGCAGTGTGAGCAGAACCAGCGGTGTCGTTTGACTTAGCAAACGAGGATCGGATGTCGTCGACCTTCTTTTCAAAATGGTTGACGAAGTCATCTGCAGAGAGGGAGGGGGGGGAGGATTCAGGAGGGAGGAGAAGGTGGCAAAGAGCTTCCTAGGGTTAGAGGCAGAAGCTTGGAATTTAGAGTGGTAGAAAGTGGCTTTAGCAGCAGAGACAGAAGAGGAAAATGTAGAGAGGAGGGAGCGAAAGGATGCCAGGTCCGCAGGGAGGCGAGTTTTCCTCCATTTCCGCTCGGCTGCCCGGAGCCCTGTTCTGTGAGCTCGCAATGAGTCGTCGAGCCACGGAGCGGGAGGGGAGGACCGAGCCGGCCTGGAGGATAGGGGGCATAGAGAGTCAAAGGATGCAGAAAGGGAGGAGAGGAGGGTTGAGGAGGCAGAATCAGGAGATAGGTTGGAGAAGGTTTGAGCAGAGGGAAGAGATGATAGGATGGAAGAGGAGAGAGTAGCGGGGGAGAGAGAGCGAAGGTTGGGACGACGCGATACCATCTGAGTAGGGGCAGTGTGGGAAGTGTTGGATGAGAGCGAGAGGGAAAAGGATACAAGGTAGTGGTCGGAGACTTGGAGGGGAGTTGCAATGAGGTTAGTGGAAGAACTGTCATGCTGGTGAATGAGGACCCAAAAGCGACTTGGCGAAAACAGAGTATTTAATCCAGAATAAACTTTACAAAACAAAAAGCATAATACTACACGTAAAGACGAGAACAGACTGGAGACTTGATCGAGAACTGCAGGTTGCCTCGGGAAGGCACTTGAACCTAGCAGACTCAGACACCTGCTCACCACGCAGCATCTGAGGGAAACACGACACGACAGGGCAAAACATAGACACAGCACGGTGAATTATAAATGAGGATCCGACAGGGCAGGTACGGGAAACAAGGAGAGAAATAGGGACTCTAATCAGGGAAAAGGATCGGGAACAGGTGTGGGAAGACTAAATGATGATTAGGGGAATAGGAACAGCTGGGAGCAGGAACGGAACGATAGAGAGAAGAGAGAGCGAGAGAGTGAGAGAGGGAGGGGGAGAGAGAGGGATAGAAAGAGGGAAAGAACCTAATAAGACCAGCAGAGGGAAACGAATAGAATGGGAAGCACAGGGACAAGACATGATAATAAATGACAAAACATGACAGTACCCCCCACTCACCGAGCGCCTCCTGGCGCACTCGAGGAGGAATCCTGGCGGCAACGGAGGAAATCATCAATGAGTGAACGGTCCAGCACGTCCCGAGACGGAACCCAACTCCTCTCCTCAGGACCGTAACCCTCCCAATCCACTAAGTATTGGTGACCCCGTCCCCGAGAACGCATGTCCATGATCTTATGTACCTTGTAAATAGGTGCGCTCTCGACAAGGACGGGAGGGGGGAGGGAAGACGAACGGGGGTGCGAAGAAAGGGCTTAACACAGGAGACATGGAAGACAGGATGGACGCGACGAAGATGTCGCGGAAGAAGCAGTCGCACAGCGACAGGATTGACGACCTGGGAGACACGGAACGGACCAATGAACCGCGGAGTCAACTTACGAGAAGCTGTCGTAAGAGGAAGGTTGCGAGTGGAAAGCCACACTCTCTGGCCGCAACAATACCTAGGACTCTTAATCCTGCGTTTATTGGCGGCTCTCACAGTCTGTGCCCTGTAGCGGCAAAGTGCAGACCTCACCCTCCTCCAGGTGCGCTCACAACGTTGGACAAACGCTTGAGCGGAGGGAACGCTGGACTCGGCAAGCTGGGAAGAGAATAGAGGAGGCTGGTAACCCAGACTACTCTGAAACGGAGATAACCCGGTAGCAGACGAAGGAAGCGAGTTGTGAGCGTATTCTGCCCAGGGGAGCTGTTCTGCCCAAGACGCAGGGTTTCTGAAAGAAAGGCTGCGTAGTATGCGACCAATCGTCTGATTGGCCCTCTCTGCTTGACCGTTAGACTGGGGATGAAACCCGGAAGAGAGACTGACGGACGCACCAATCAAACGACAGAACTCCCTCCAAAATTGTGACGTGAATTGCGGGCCTCTGTCTGAAACGGCGTCTAACGGGAGGCCATGAATTCTGAACACATTCTCGATAATGATTTGTGCCGTCTCCTTAGCGGAAGGAAGTTTAGCGAGGGGAATGAAATGTGCCGCCTTAGAGAACCTATCGACAACCGTAAGAATCACAGTCTTCCCCGCAGACAAAGGCAGACCGGTAATGAAGTCTAGGGCGATGTGAGACCATGGTCGAGAAGGAATGGGGAGCGGTCTGAGACGACCGGCAGGAGGAGAGTTACCCGACTTAGTCTGCGCGCAGTCCGAACAAGCAGCCACGAAACGGCGCGTGTCACGCTCCTGAGTCGGCCACCAAAATCGCTGGCGAATAGACGCAAGAGTGCCTCGAACACCGGGATGACCAGCTAACTTGGCAGAGTGAGCCCACTGAAGAACAGCCAGACGAGTGGAAACAGGAACGAAAAGGAGGTTACTAGGACAAGCGCGGCGACGCAGTGTGCGTGAGTGCTTGCTTAACCTGTCTTTCAATTCCCCAGACTGTCAACCCGACAACACGCCCATAAGGAAGAATCCCCTCGGGATCAGTAGAAGCCACAGAAGAACTAAACAGACGGGATAAGGCATCAGGCTTGGTGTTCTTGCTACCCGGACGGTAAGAAATCACAAACTCGAAACGAGCGAAAAACAACGCCCAACGAGCTTGACGGGCATTAAGTCGTTTGGCAGAACGGATGTACTCAAGGTTCTTATGGTCTGTCCAAACGACAAAAGGAACGGTCGCCCCCTCCAACCACTGTCGCCATTCGCCTAGGGCTAAGCGGATGGCGAGCAGTTCACGGTTACCCACATCATAGTTGCGCTCAGATGGCGACAGGCGATGAGAAAAATAAGCGCAAGGATGAACCTTATCGTCAGACTGGAAGCGCTGGGATAGAATGGCTCCCACGCCTACCTCTGAAGCGTCAACCTCGACAATGAATTGTCTAGTGACGTCAGGAGTAACGAGGATAGGAGCGGACGTAAAACGTTCTTTTAGAAGATCAAAAGCTCCCTGGGCGGAACCGGACCACTTAAAACACGTCTTGACAGAAGTAAGAGCTGTGAGAGGGGCAGCAACTTGACCGAAATTACGAATGAAACGCCGATAGAAATTAGCGAAACCTAAAAAAGCGCTGCAACTCGACACGTGACCTTGGAACGGGCCAATCACTGACAGCTTGGACCTTAGCGGAATCCATCTGAATGCCTTCAGCGGAAATAACGGAACCGAGAAAAGTAACGGAGGAGACATGAAAAGAACACTTCTCAGCCTTTACGTAGAGACAATTCTCTAAAAGGCGCTGTAGAACACGTCGAACGTGCTGAACATGAATCTCGAGTGACGGTGAAAAAATCAGGATATCGTCAAGATAGACAAAAACAAAGATGTTCAGCATGTCTCTCAGAACATCATTAACTAATGCCTGAAAAACAGCTGGCGCATTGGCGAGACCAAACGGCAGAACCCGGTACTCAAAATGCCCTAACGGAGTGTTAAACGCCGTTTTCCACTCGTCCCCCTCTCTGATGCGCACGAGATGGTAAGCGTTACGAAGGTCCAACTTAGTAAAGCACCTGGCTCCCTGCAGAATCTCGAAGGCTGATGACATAAGGGGAAGCGGATAACGATTCTTAACCGTTATGTCATTCAGCCCTCGATAATCCACGCAGGGGCGCAGAGTACCCTCCTTCTTCTTAACAAAAAAGAACCCCGCCCCGGCCGGAGAGGAAGAAGGCACTATGGTACCGGCGTCAAGAGACACAGATAAATAATCCTCGAGAGCCTTACGTTCGGGAGCCGACAGAGAGTATAGTCTACCCCGAGGAGGAGTGGTCCCCGGAAGGAGATCAATACTACAATCATACGACCGGTGAGGAGGAAGGGAGTTGGCTCGGGACCGACTGAAGACCGTGCGCAGATCATGATATTCCTCCGGCACTCCTGTCAAATCGCCAGGTTCCTCCTGAGAAGTGGGGACAGAAGAAATGGGAGGGATGGCAGACATTAAGCACTTCACATGACAAGATACGTTCCAGGATAGGATAGAATTACAAGACCAATTAATAGAAGGATTATGACATACTAGCCAGGGATGACCCAAAACAACAGGTGTGAAAGGTGAACGAAAAATCAAAAAAGAAATAGTCTCACTGTGGTTACCAGATACTGTGAGAGTTAAAGGTAGTGTCTCAAATTTGATACTGGGAAGATGACTACCATCTAAGGCAAACATGGGCGTAGGCTTGTCTAACTGTCTGAAAGGAATGTTATGTTTCCGAACCCATGCTTCGTCCATGAAACAACCCTCAGCCCCAGAGTCAATCAAGGCACTGCATGTAGCACCCGAACCGGTCCAGCGTAGATGGACCGACATAGTAGTACAAGATCTAGATGAAGAGACCTGAGTAGTAGCGCTCACCAGTAGCCCTCCGCTTACTGATGGGCTCTGGCCTCTTACTGGACATGAATTAACAAAATGTCCATCAAATCCGCAATAGAGGCACAGGCGGTTGGTGATCCTCCGTTCCCTCTCCTTAGTCGAGATGCGAATCCCTCCCAGCTGCATGGGCTCAGTCTCAGAGCCAGAGGAGGGAGATGGTTGCGATGCGGAGCAGGGAAACACCGTTGATGCGAGCTCTCTTCCACGAGCCTGGTGACGAAGATCTACCCGTCGTTCTATGCGGATGGCGAGGGCAATCAAAGAGTCCACACTGGAAGGAACCTCCCGAGAGAGAATCTCATCTTTGACCACTGTGTGGAGTCCCTCCAGAAAACGAGCGAGCAGCGCCGGCTCGTTCCAGTCACTAGAGGCAGCAAGAGTACGAAACTCTATAGAGTAATCCGTTATGGATCGATCACCTTGGCATAGGGAAGCCAGGACCCTAGAAGCCTCCCCACCAAAAACTGAACGGTCAAAAACCCGAATCATCTCCTCTTTAAAGTTCTGGTAATTGTTAGAACAATCAGCCCTTGCCTCCCAGATAGCTGTGCCCCACTCTCGGGCCCGGCCAGTAAGGAGTGAAATGACGTAAGCAACCCGAGCTCTCTCTCTAGAGTATGTGTTGGGTTGGAGAGAGAACACAATCTCACACTGGGTGAGAAAGGAGCGGCACTCAGTGGGCTGCCCGGAGTAGCAAGGTGGGTTATTAACCCTAGGTTCTGGAGGCTCGGCAGGCCAGGAAGTAACAGGTGGCACGAGACGAAGACTCTGGAACTGTCCAGAGAGGTCGGAAACCTGAGCGGCCAGGTTCTCCACGGCATGGCGAGCAGCAGACAATTCCTGCTCGTGTCTGCCGAGCATGGCTCCTTGGATCTCGACGGCAGTGTTACGAGCGTCTGTAGTCGCTGGGTCCATTCCTCGGTCGGATCCTTCTGTCATGCTGGTGAATGAGGACCCAAAAGCGACTTGGCGAAAACAGAGTATTTAATCCAGAATAAACTTTACAAAACAAAAAGCATAATACTACACGTAAAGACGAGAACAGACTGGAGACTTGATCGAGAACTGCAGGTTGCCTCGGGAAGGCACTTGAACCTAGCAGACTCAGACACCTGCTCACCACGCAGCATCTGAGGGAAACACGACACGACAGGGCAAAACATAGACACAGCACGGTGAATTATAAATGAGGATCCGACAGGGCAGGTACGGGAAACAAGGAGAGAAATAGGGACTCTAATCAGGGAAAAGGATCGGGAACAGGTGTGGGAAGACTAAATGATGATTAGGGGAATAGGAACAGCTGGGAGCAGGAACGGAACGATAGAGAGAAGAGAGAGCGAGAGAGTGAGAGAGGGAGGGGGAGAGAGAGGGATAGAAAGAGGGAAAGAACCTAATAAGACCAGCAGAGGGAAACGAATAGAATGGGAAGCACAGGGACAAGACATGATAATAAATGACAAAACATGACAAGAACAGCATCTAGTAAAGATGAGGTCGAGCGTATTGCCTGCCTTGTGAGTAGGGGGGGAAGGTGAGAGGGTGAGGTCAAAAGAGGAGAGGAGTGGAAAGAAGGAGGCAGAGAGGAATGAGTCAAAGGTAGACGTGGGGAGGTTAAAGTCGCCCAGAACTGTGAGAGGTGAGCCGTCCTCAGGAAAGGAGCTTATCAAGGCATCAAGCTCATTGATGAACTCTCAGAGGGAACCTGGAGGGCGATAAATGATAAGGATGTTAAGCTTGAAAGGGCTGGTAACTGTGACAGCATGGAATTCAAAGGAGGCGATAGACAGATGGGTAAGGGGAGAAAGAGAGAATGTCCACTTGGGAGAAATGAGGATCCCGGTGCCACCACCCTGCTGACCAGAAGCTCTCGGGGTGTGCTCTCGGGGTGTGCGAGAACACGTGGGCGGACGTTGTGCACACACATTGTGATGGCTCACGACTGTTATCCAATACCCATTTCTTTACATTCTAAGAAATCTTATTAAATCGCTTCAACAGAATCTGGATGAACCTCAAGCATCTAGCACTGAAAACTGAAAGTAGCTGCAACGACCCAAATAAATTGATTGCTAAATTATATCACGGGTTAATTTGAAACTCAACTCGATAGTTCAGAACCAATAAGGAAAAAGGGGAAACAAATATAAAATAAGAAATTGAGGAGAACCACAGAAGAAATGTTCATACCTGCTCCTACAACTTTAAACATAAACTACTGCAATTCAAAATAACCCATACGATTTTACTACAGTCCTGCCAGAATGTAAGTAATGCTGACAGAAATGTGTCATCTCTGTTGGAGATACAGAAAAAACACAAAAGAAGCCTATTACTGTGGTCATGTGACAAGCTGACACCATGTTGGGATAATGTATGTGCTGTCGTTTCATTGTGTCTAGGAATTTATATCCATCCATCTCCACGATTATGTCTGAGACTTCTTGGGTATGACGCTACAAGCTTGGCACGTCTGTAGTTGGGGAGTTTCTCTCATTCTTCTCTGCAGATCCTCTCAAGCTCTGTCAGGATGAATGGGGAGTGTCGCTGCACAGCTACTTGCAGGTCTCTCCAGAGATATGTGATCAATTTCAAGTCCTGGGTCTGTCTGGGCCACTCAAGGACATTCAGAGACTTAATATAATAATAATATATGCCATTTCCTTTTATGGACTTACAGTCATGTGTGCATACATTCTCGTATGGGTGGTCCCGGGGGAACCCACTACCCTGGTGTTACAAGCGCCATGCTCTACGAACTGAGCTACAGAAGGACCACTTGTCCTGAAGACACTCCTGCATTGTATTGGCTGTGTGCTTAGGGTCATTGTACTGTTGGAAGGTGAACCTTCGCCCCAGTCTGAGGTCCTGAGCGCTCTGGAACAGGTTTTCATCAAGGATCTTTCCCTCAATCCTGACTAGTCTCCTAGTCCTTGCCGCTGAGAAACATCCCCCATGGTGTGATGCTGCCACCACCATGCTTCACCGTAGGGATGCTGCCACCACCATGCGTCACCGTAGGGATGGTGCCAGGTTTCCTCCAGACATGACGCTTGGCATTCAGACAAGCCAAAGAGCTAAATCTTGGTTTCATCAGACCAAAGAATCTTGTTTCTCATGGTCTGAGAGTCGTTTAGGTGCCTTTGGCCTGATTGGTGAAGTACTGAAGAGATGGTTGTCCTTCTGGAAGGTTCTCCTATCTCCACAGTGGAACTCTGGATCTCAGTCAGAGTGACCTCCCTGACCAAGGCCCTTCTCTCCCGTTTGCTCTGTTTTGCCGGGCGGCCAGCTCTAAGAAGAGTCTTAGTGATTCTAATCTTCTTCCATTTATGAATGATGGAGACCACTGTGTTCTTGGGGACCGTCAATGCTGCAGATATTTTTTGGTAACCTTCCCCAGATTCGTGCCTCAACACAATCCTGTCTTGGAGCTCTACGAACAATTCCTTTGACCTCATGGCTTGGTTTTTGCTCTAACATTCACTTTCAACTGTGGACCTTATATAGACAGGTTATTTCTGTCTGCTTTCATACTGCTCTTCTGGGTCTAAAGGTTATTTCTGTCTGTTTTCATACTGCTCTTCTGGGTCTACAGGTTCTTTCTGTCTGTTTTCATACTGCTCTTCTGGGTCTACAGGTTATTTCTGTCTGTTTTCATACTGCTCTTCTGGGTCTAAAGGTTCTTTCTGTCTGTTTTCATACTGCTCTTCTGGGTCTAAAGGTTATTTCTGTCTGCTTTCATACTGCTCTTCTGGGTCTAAAGGTTATTTCTGTCTGTTTTCATACTGCTCTTCCGGGTCTGAAGGTTATTTCTGTTCTTCTCTGTCCTTTCTCCACCTAGAAGATGACTTCGCTTGGATGAGCCTCGGTATGTTATTTGTGTGTGTGTGTGTGTGTGTGTGTGTGTGTGTGTGTGTGTGTGTGTGTGTGTGTGTGTGTGTGTGTGTGTGTGTGTGTGTGTGTGTGTGTGTGTGTGTGTGTGTGTGTGTGTGTGTGTGTGTGTGTGTGTGTGAGTGTGTGTGTATGTGTGTGTGTGTGTGTCTGCATGAGTGAGTGTGTGTGTGTGTGTGTGTGTGTGTGTGTGTGTGTGTGTGTGTGTGTGTGTGTGTGTGTGTGTGTGTGTGTGTGTGTGTGTGTGTGTGTGTGTGTGTGTGTGTGTGTGTGTGTGTGTGTGTGTGTGTGTGTGTGTGTGTGTGTCTGCATGAGTGAGTGTGTATGTTTCTCTCCATTGTGTGTGTGTGTGTGTGTGTGTGTTTGTCTGCATGAGTGAGTGTGTGTGTGTGTGTGTTTGTCTGCATGAGTGAGTGTGTATGTGTGTGTATGTGTTTGTCTGCATGTGTGTGTGTGCGTGTGCGTGTGCGTGTGTGTGTGTGTGTGTGCATGAGTGAGTGTGTGTGTTTCTCTCTATTGTGTGTTTTCTCATGCTGACGTCTGACATTCTCATTCTAACTAATGAGTAACTAACACATAGATGATACACGTCGCTCTGACCCGTCTCCCTGACCCGTCTCTCTGACCCGTCTCTCTGACCCGTCTCCCTGACCCGTCTCTCTGACCCGTCTCCCTGACCCGTCTCCCTGACCCGTCTCCCTGACCCGTCTCTCAGGCACGTCTCCCTGACCCGTCTCCCTGACCCGTCTCCCTGACCCGTCTCCCTGACCCGTCTCCCTGACCCGTCTCCCTGACCCGTCTCCCTGACCCGTCTCTCAGGCACGTCTCCCTGACCCGTCTCCCTGACCCGTCTCCCTGACCCGTCTCTCAGGCACGTCTCCCTGACCCGTCTCTCAGGCACGCCGCTCTGACCCGTCTCCCTGACCCGTCTCCCTGACCCGTCTCTCTGACCCGTCTCTCTGACCCGTCTCCCTGACCCGTCTCTCTGACCCGTCTCCCTGACCCGTCTCTCTGACCCGTCTTCCTGACCCGTCTCTCTGACCCGTCTCTCTGACCCGTCGCTCAGGCACGTCGCTCAGGCCGAGCCACTATGTCAGTAAGACATAGCCTGGTCCCAGGTCTGTTTGGCGTGACAATGAGGAGTTGACAAAACAGCACAAACTGATCCGGAACCAGGCTGCGTTAAACAACATCGTGTTTTATGTGATGAAAGCTCTGTACTAAGAGATGTCATTATTTTGGCATAAGCTAATTATTTTTTTATTTCACCTTTATTTAACCAGGTAGGCCAGTTGAGAACACCTTTATTTAACCAGGTAGGCTAGTTGAGAACACCTTTATTTAACCAGGTAGGCTAGTTGAGAACACCTTTATTTAACCAGGTAGGCTAGTTGAGAACACCTTTATTTAACCAGGTAGGCTAGTTGAGAACACCTTTATTTAACCAGGTAGGCCAGTTGAGAACAAGTTCTCATTTACAATTGCGACCTGGACAGGATAAAGCAAAGCAGTTTGACACATACAACAACACAGAGTTACACATGAAATAAACAAAACAGTAACCAAGTAACCATGCCATGCTTCTGTTTAGCTGTCGCGATGTTCGTAATAATGGTCAGACCAAGACGCAGGGCGATATGAGTTCCACACACTTAATTTTTCGTGAAACTTAACAAAACAAAAAAACGAACAAACCGTGACTACTGAGGTGCTGTAACGAGGTTCGTCTGTAGAATGAAGAGAGTCGGACCGAAATGCAGCGTGTAGGTTACTCATTACTTTAATGAAATATGTCGCGGTACATGAAATAACTGATAATACGAAAACAACAAATGAGTGAAACTAATTACAGCCTATCTGGTGACTACTACACAGAGACAGGTACAAACACCCACAAAATACAACGCGAACTCAGGCGGCCTAAATACGGTTCCCAATCAGAGACAACGATAAGCAGCTGACTCCAATTGAGAATCGCCTCAGGCAGCCAAGCCTAACTAGACACACCCCTAATCATACACAATCCCAATACTACAAACCCCAATACGAAAACACAACATATAAACCCATGTCACACCCTGGCTTACCCAAACATATACCAAAAACACAAAATATAATGACCAAGACGTGACAGAACCCCCCCCCCCCTAAGTTGTGGACTCCCGGACGCACCTCAAGAGCATAGGGAGGGTCCGGGTGGGCGTCTGTCCATGGTGGCGGTTCTGGCTCGGGACGTGGACCCCACTCCATTAATGTCCTATTTCCTCTCCTTCGTGTCCTGGGATAATCCACTTTCTCCGCCGACCATGGCCTAATAGTCCTCACCCTGATCCCCACATAACTGAGGGGCAGCTCGGGACCGAGGGGCAGCTCAGGACCGAGGGGCAGCTCAGGACCGAGGGGCAGCTCGGGACAGAGGGGCAGCTCGGGACAGAGGGGCAGCTCGGGACAGAGGGGCATCTCGGGACAGAGAGGCAGCTCAAGACAGAGAGGCAGCTCAGGACAGAGGGGCATCTCGGGACAGAGGGGCAGCCCGGGACTGAGGGGCAGCTCGGGACAGAAGCAGCCTGGTACTGAGAGGAAGCCTAGTACTGAGAGGAAGCTCAGTACTGAGAGGAAGCTCAGTACTGAGAGGAAGCTCAGTACTGAGAGGAAGCTCAGTACTGAGAGGAAGCTCAGGCAGGTAGTAGGCTCCGGTAAATCCTGGCTGGCTGGTGGAACTGGAAGATTCAGGTTGTCTGGCCGATCTAGAAGATCTTGGCAGACTGGCACTTCTGGCGGATCCTGGCAGACTGGCATTTCTGGCGGATCCTGGCAGACTGGCGACGCTGGGCCGACTGGCGGCGCTGGGCAGACTGGGAGCACTGGGCAGACTGGGAGCACTGGGCAGACTGGGCAGACTGGAGACTCCGGCAGCGCAGGAGAGGAGAAAGGCTCTGGCTATGCTAAACAGGCGGGAGACTCCAACAGCGCAGGAGAGGAGAGGAGAAAAGCTCTGGCTGCGCTAAACAGGCGAGGCGCACTGGACGCGCTGGGCCGACTGGGAGCACTGGCGGCGCTGGACAGACAGGAGACTCCGGCAGCGCAGGAGAGGAGAAAGGCTCTGGCTGCGCTAAACAGGCGAGAGACTCCAACAGCGCAGGAGAGGAGAAAAGCTCTGGCTGCGCTAAACAGGCGAGGCGCACTGGACGCGCTGGGCCGACTGGGAGCACTGGCGGCGCTGGACAGACAGGAGACTCCGGCAGCGCAGGAAAGGAGAACAGCTCTGGCTGCGCTAAACAGGCGAGGCGCACTGGAGGCCTGGTGCGTGGTGCTGGAACTGGTGGTACTGGCGCGAGGACACACACAGGAAGCCTGGTGCGGGGAGCTGCTACCGGAGGACTGGTGTGTAGAGGTGGCTCTGGATAGACCAGACCGTGCAGGCGCACTGGAGCTCTTGAGCACCGAGCCTGCCCAAGCTTACCTGGCTCGATGCCCACTCTAGCCTGGCCGATAGGAAGGGCTGGTATGTGTCGCAGCTGGCTCTGCACCCGCACTGGAAACACCGTGCGCTCCATAGCATAACACGGTGCCTGCCCGGTCTCTCTAGCCCAACGGTGAGCACAGGGAGTATGCGCAGGTCTCCTACCTGGCATAACTATTCTCCCCTCTAGCCCCCCCCAATTTTTTGGTTGACTTTCCGGTTTCCAACCGCGTCGCCGTGCTGCTTCCTCATACCTGCGCCTCTCCGCTTTAGCTGATTCTATTTCCTCCTTGGGACGGCGATATTCTCCCAGCTGCGCCCAGGGTCCTTTACCGTCTAATTCCTCCTCCCATGTCCAAATCTCCAAATGGTGCAGTCTGTCCCACTGCAACTGTTCTTCACGACTAACAGGGAGAGTAGGCTCAGGTCTGACTCCTGACTCAGCCACTCTCTCTCTGCGCTTTCCCCCGTTACTTTCCGTTTTCACTCTGTATAGCCGTGCTTTCCTTTTCGAATCCATACGTCTATAGCCCTCCTCGCATTGCTGTAGGGAATCCCAGGCGGGCTCCTGCACTCGCTCTGGGTCAGCCGCCCACCTGTCGATTTCTTCCCACATAGTATACTCCATGCTTTTGCTGTCCATAACATCCTCCTTCAGATCCTGCCAGTTCACACGCTGCTCGGTCTGTGAGTGGTGGGTGTTTCTGTAACATTGTTCGTCTGTTGAATGAAGAGAGTCAGACCGAAATGCAGCGTGTAGGTTACTCGTGACTTTAATGAAATATGTCGCGGTACATGAAATAACTGATAATACGAAAACAACAAACGAGTGAAACTAATTACAGCCTATCTGGTGACTACTACACAGAGACAGGTACAAACACCCACAAAATACAACTCGAACTCAGGCTGCCTAAATACGGTTCCCAATCCGAGACAACGATAAGCAGCTGACTCCAATTGAGAATCGCCTCAGGCAGCCAAGCCTAACTAGACACACCCCTAATCATACACAATCCCAATACTACAAACCCCAATACGAAAACACAACATATAAACCCGTGTCACACCCTGGCTTACCCAAACATATACCAAAAACACAAAATATAATGACCAAGGCGTGACAGAACCCCCCCCCCCTAAGGTGCGGACTCCCGGACGCACCTCAAGAACATAGGGAGGGTCCGGGTGGGCGTCTGTCCATGGTAGCGGTTCTGGCTCGGGACGTGGACCCCACTCCATTAATGTCCTATTTCCTCTCCTTCGCGTCCTGGGATAATCCACTTTCTCCGCCGACCAAGGTGTGACAAATATACATACCAAAAACACAACATATAAACCCATGTCACACCCTGGCTTACCTAAACATATAACAAAAACACAAAATACAATGACCAAGGCGTGACAGGGGCTATGTGCACTCCAAACATCCCATAACCCACAGGTGGAAAAATGCTACTTAAGGTTGATTCCCAATTAGAGACAACGATAACCAGCTGCCTCTAATTGGGAATCATACCAATCACCAACATAGAAAATTAACCCTAGAACCCCACATAGAAAATATAAACTAGACTAACCCCCTTAGTCACGTCCTGACCTACTCTACCATAGAAAATTAATCTAGAACCCCACATAGAAAATATAAACTAGACTAACCCCCTTAGTCACGTCCTGACCTACTCTACCATAGAAAATTAATCTAGAACCCCACATAGAAAATATAAACTAGACTAACCCCCTTAGTCACGCCCTGACCTACTCTACCATAGAAAATTAGTCTAGAACCCCACATAGAAAATATAGACTAGACTAACCCCCTTAGTCACGCCCTGACCTACTCTACCATAGAAAATTAATCTAGAACCCCACATAGAAAATATAAACTAGACTAACCCCTTTAGTCACGTCCTGACCTACTCTACCATAGAAAATTAATCTAGAACCCCACATAGAAAATATAAACTAGACTAACCCCCTTAGTCACGTCCTGACCTACTCTACCATAGAAAATTAATCTAGAACCCCACATAGAAAATATAAACTAGACTAACCCCCTTAGTCACGTCCTGACCTACTCTACGATAGAAAATTAATCTAGAACCCCACATAGAAAATATAAACTAGACTAACCCCCTTAGTCACGCCCTGACCTACTCTACCATAGAAAATTAATCTAGAACCCCACATAGAAAATATAAACTAGACTAACCCCCTTAGTCACGTCCTGACCTACTCTACCATAGAAAATTAATCTAGAACCCCACATAGAAAATATAAACTAGACTAACCCCTTAGTCACGCCCTGACCTACTCTACCATAGAAAATTAATCTAGAACCCCACATAGAAAATATAAACTAGACTAACCCCCTTAGTCACGTCCTGACCTACTCTACCATAGAAAATTAATCTAGAACCCCACATAGAAAATATAAACTAGACTAACCCCCTTAGTCACGCCCTGACCTACTCTACCATAGAAAATTAATCTAGAACCCCACATAGAAAATATAAACTAGACTAACCCCCTTAGTCACGCCCTGACCTACTCTACCATAGAAAATACAGGCTTTCTATGGTCAGGACGTGACATTAGCCAACTGGTGGGTTGTCAAGCACCCTTTCTCCAATGTAATGGTCTAACTGGCCACGTTGTGTGTATGCTGTAGTAAAGTGGTGCTGGTGTTTTCTCCCTGCAGGTGTGCTGCTGTCCATCCTGATGGTGTCAGGACTGGGGCTGGTTGCCATCCTGTCTCTGCTCTGCTGTCTGTTAAGATGTCAAAAGTGAGTTGAGGAAGTAGACATAACATTTAAAATGGTTTTACACATTTTCCTACTGACTTTACTGATAACCTCTATTGAAGAGGACAAATCTTATTACTATAACTGTGAGATGTGGTTGTTTCACCTACTATTTTAAAGAGGCAGTCTGGGATCTTAAGCACAACAAATTTGTAACATATTGGACGAATTGCGTTCAGAACGTATCAAACAAAATGGATGGCTTAGAACACTATTGGATGGCTTAGAACACTATTGGATGGCTTAGAACACTATTGGATGGCTTAGAACACTATTGGATGGCTTAGAACACTATTGGATGGCTTAGAACACTATTGGATGGCTTAGTACACTATTGGATGGCTTAGAACACTATTGGATGGCTTAGTACACTATTGGATGGCTTAGAACACTATTGGATGGCTTAGAACACTATTGGATGGCTTAGTACACTATTGGATGGCTTAGTACACTATTGGATGGCTTAGTACACTATTGGATGGCTTAGTACACTATTGGATGGCTTAGTACACTATTGGATGGCTTAGTACACTATTGGATGGCTTAGTACACTATTGGATGGCTTAGTACACTATTGGATGGCTTAGTACACTATTGGATGGCTTAGTACACTATTGGATGGCTTAGTACACTATTGGATGGCTTAGTAGACTATTGGATGGCTTAGAACACTATTGGATGGCTTAGTACACTATTGGATGGCTTAGTACACTATTGGATGGCTTAGTACACTATTGGATGGCTTAGTAGACTATTGGATGGCTTAGTACACTATTGGATGGCTTAGTACACTATTGGATGGCTTAGTACACTATTGGATGGCTTAGTACACTATTGGATGGCTTAGTACACTATTGGATGGCTTAGTACACTATTGGATGGCTTAGTACACTATTGGATGAGGTGGTACACTATTGGATGGCTTAGAACACTATTGGATGGCTTAGTACACTATTGGATGGCTTAGTAGACTATTGGATGGCTTAGTACACTATTGGATGGCTTAGTACACTATTGGATGGCTTAGTAGACTATTGGATGGCTTAGTACACTATTGGATGGCTTAGTACACTATTGGATGGCTTAGTACACTATTGGATGGCTTAGTAGACTATTGGATGAGGTGGTACACTATTGGATGGCTTAGTACACTATTGGATGGCTTGGTACACTATTGGATGGCTTAGTACACTATTGGATGGCTTAGTACACTATTGGATGGCTTAGTACACTATTGGATGGCTTAGTACACTATTGGATGGCTTAGTACACTATTGGATGGCTTAGTACACTATTGGATGGCTTAGTACACTATTGGATGGTACACTTAGTACACTATTGGATGGCTTAGTACACTATTGGATGGCTTGGTACACTATTGGATGGCTTAGTACACTATTGGATGGCTTAGTACACTATTGGATGGCTTAGTAGACTATTGGATGGCTTAGTACACTATTGGATGGCTTAGTACACTATTGGATGGCTTAGTAGACTATTGGATGGCTTAGTACACTATTGGATGGCTTAGTACACTATTGGATGGCTTAGTACACTATTGGATGGCTTAGTAGACTATTGGATGGCTTAGTACACTATTGGATGGCTTAGTACACTATTGGATGGCTTAGTAGACTATTGGATGGCTTAGTACACTATTGGATGGCTTAGTACACTATTGGATGGCTTAGTACACTATTGGATGGCTTAGTACACTAGACTATTGGATGGCTTAGTAGACTATTGGATGGCTTAGTACACTATTGGATGGCTTAGTACACTATTGGATGGCTTAGTACACTATTGGATGGCTTAGTACACTATTGGATGGCTTAGTACACTATTGGATGGCTTAGTACACTATTGGATGGCTTAGTACACTATTGGATGGCTTAGTACACTATTGGATGGCTTAGTACACTATTGGATGGCTTAGTACACTATTGGATTGACTATTGATGATGGCTTAGTACACTATTGGATGGCTTAGTACACTATTGGATGGCTTAGTACACTATTGGATGGCTTAGTACACTATTGGATGGCTTAGTACACTATTGGATGGCTTAGTACACTATTGGATGGCTTAGTACACTATTGGATGGCTTAGTACACTATTGGATGGCTTAGTACACTATTGGATGGCTTAGTACACTATTGGATGGCTTAGTACACTATTGGATGGCTTAGTACACTATTGGATGGCTTAGTACACTATTGGATGGCTTAGTACACTATTGGATGGCTTAGTACACTATTGGATGTTAGTACACTATTGGATGGCTTAGTACACTATTGGATGGCTTAGTACACTATTGGATGGCTTAGTAGACTATTGGATGGCTTAGTACACTATTGGATGGCTTAGTACACTATTGGATGGCTTAGTACACTATTGGATGGCTTAGTACACTATTGGATGGCTTAGTACACTATTGGATGGCTTAGTACACTATTGGATGGCTTAGTACACTATTGGGTGTACACTATTGGATGGCTTAGTAGACTATTGGAGTAGACTATTGGATGGCTTAGTACACTATTGGATGGCTTAGTACACTATTGGATGGCTTAGTACACTATTGGATGGCTTAGTACACTATTGGATGGCTTAGTACACTATTGGATGGCTTAGTACACTATTGGATGGCTTAGTACACTATTGGATGGCTTAGTACACTATTGGATGGCTTAGTAGACTATTGGATGGCTTAGTACTATTGGATGGCTTAGTAGACTATTGGATGGCTTGGTACACTATTGGATGGCTTAGTACACTATTGGATGGCTTAGTACACTATTGGATGGCTTAGTACACTATTGGATGGCTTAGTACACTATTGGATGGCTTAGTACACTATTGGATGGCTTAGTAGACTATTGGATGGCTTAGTAGACTATTGGATGGCTTAGTACACTATTGGATGGCTTAGTACACTATTGGATGTACACTATTTAGTACACTATTGGATGGCTTAGTACACTATTGGATGGCTTAGTAGACTATTGGATGGCTTAGTAGACTATTGGATGGCTTAGTACACTATTGGATGGTGCGGTACACTATTGGATGGCTTAGTACACTATTGGATGGCTTAGTAGACTATTGGATGGCTTAGTACACTATTGGATGGCTTAGTACACTATTGGATGGCTTAGTAGACTATTGGATGGCTTAGTAGACTATTGGATGGCTTAGTAGACTATTGGATGGCTTAGTACACTATTGGATGAGGTGGTACACTATTGGATGGCTTAGTAGACTATTGGATGAGGTGGTACACTATTGGATGGCTTAGTACACTATTGGATGGCTTAGTAGACTATTGGATGGCTTAGTACACTATTGGATGGCTTAGTAGACTATTGGATGGCGTGGTACACTATTGGATGGCTTAGTACACTATTGGATGAGGTGGTACACTATTGGATGGCTTAGTACACTATTGGATGAGGTGGTACACTATTGGATGGCTTAGTACACTATTGGATGAGTACACTATTGGTGGTACACTATTGGATGGCTTAGTAGACTATTGGATGAGGTGGTACACTATTGGATGGCTTAGGACTATTGGATGGCTTAGTAGACTATTGGATGGCTTAGTACACTATTGGATGGCTTAGTAGACTATTGGATGGCTTAGTACACTATTGGATGGCTTAGTAGTACACTATTGGATGGCTTAGTACACTATTGGATGGCTTAGTACACTATTGGATGAGGTGGTACACTATTGGATGGCTTAGTAGACTATTGGATGGCTTAGTAGACTATTGGATGGCTTAGTACACTATTGGATGGCTTAGTAGACTATTGGATGAGGTGGTACACTATTGGATGGCTTAGTACACTATTGGATGGCGTGGTACACTATTGGATGGCTTAGTACACTATTGGATGGCTTAGTACACTATTGGATGGCTTAGTACACTATTGGATGGCTTAGTACACTATTGGATGGCTTAGTACACTATTGGATGGCTTAGTACACTATTGGATGGCTTGGTACACTATTGGATGGCTTGGTACACTATTGGATGGCTTAGTACACTATTGGATGGCTTAGTACACTATTGGATGGCTTAGTACACTATTGGATGGCTTAGTACACTATTGGATGGCTTAGTACACTACTATTGGATGGTACACTATTTAGTACACTATTGGATGGCTTAGTACACTATTGGATGAGGTGGTACACTATTGGATGGCTTAGAACACTATTGGATGGCTTAGTACACTATTGGATGGCTTAGTAGACTATTGGATGGCTTAGTACACTATTGGATGGCTTAGTACACTATTGGATGGCTTAGTAGACTATTGGATGGCTTAGTACACTATTGGATGGCTTAGTACACTATTGGATGGCTTAGTACACTATTGGATGGCTTAGTAGACTATTGGATGAGGTGGTACACTATTGGATGGCTTAGTACACTATTGGATGGCTTGGTACACTATTGGATGGCTTGGTACACTATTGGATGGCTTAGTACACTATTGGATGGCTTAGTACACTATTGGATGGCTTAGTACACTATTGGATGGCTTAGTACACTATTGGATGGCTTAGTACACTATTGGATGGCTTAGTACACTATTGGATGGCTTAGTACACTATTGGATGAGGTGGTACACTATTGGATGGCTTAGTACACTATTGGACACTATTGGATGGCTTAGTACACTATTGGATGGCTTAGTAGACTATTGGATGGCTTAGTACACTATTGGATGGCTTAGTACACTATTGGATGGCTTAGTACACTATTGGATGGCTTAGCTTAGTACACTATTGGATGGCTTAGTACACTATTGGATGGCTATTAGTAGTACACTATTGGATGGCTTAGTACACTATTGGATGGCTTAGTACACTATTGGATGGCTTAGTACACTATTGATGGCTTAGTACACTATTGGATGGCTTAGTACACTATTGGATGGCTTAGTAGACTATTGGATGGCTTAGTACACTATTGGATGGCTTAGTACACTATTGGATGGCTTAGTACACTATTGGATGGCTTAGTAGACTATTGGATGGCTTAGTAGACTATTGGATGGCTTAGTACACTATTGGATGGCTTAGTACACTATTGGATGGGTAGACTATTGGATGGCTTAGTACACTATTGGATGGCTTAGTACACTATTGGATGGCTTAGTACACTATTGGATGGCTTAGTACACTATTGGATGGCTTAGTAGACTATTGGATGGCTTAGTACACTATTGGATGGCTTAGTACACTATTGGATGGCTTAGTACACTATTGGATGGCTTAGTACACTATTGGATGGCTTAGTACACTATTGGATGGCTTAGTACACTATTGGATGGCTTAGTACACTATTGGATGGCTTAGTACACTATTGGATGGCTTAGTACACTATTGGATGGCTTAGTACACTATTGGATGGCTTAGTACACTATTGGATGGCTTAGTACACTATTGGATGGCTTAGTACACTATTGGATGGCTTAGTACACTATTGGATGGCTTAGTACACTATTGGATGGCTTAGTACACTATTGGATGGCTTAGTACACTATTGGATGGCTTATGGCTTACACTATTGGATGGCTTAGTACACTATTGGATGGCTTAGTACACTATTGGATGGCTTAGTAGACTATTGGATGGCTTAGTACACTATTGGATGGCTTAGTACACTATTGGATGGCTTAGTACACTATTGGATGGCTTAGTACACTATTGGATGGCTTAGTACACTATTGGGTGGCTTAGTAGACTATTGGATGGCTTAGTACACTATTGGATGGCTTAGTACACTATTGGTAGACTATTGGATGGCTAGACTATTGGATGGTACACTATTGGATGGCTTAGTACACTATTGGATGGCTTAGTACACTATTGGATGAGGTGGTACACTATTGGATGGCTTAGTACACTATTGGATGGCTTAGTACACTATTGGATGGCTTAGTAGACTATTGGATGGCTTAGTAGACTATTGGATGGCTTAGTACACTATTGGATGGCTTAGTACACTATTGGATGGCTTAGTACACTATTGGATGAGGTGGTACACTATTGGATGGCTTAGTACACTATTGGATGGCTTAGTACACTATTGGATGGCTTAGTAGACTATTGGATGGCTTAGTAGACTATTGGATGGCTTAGTACACTATTGGATGGCTTAGTACACTATTGGATGGCTTAGTACACTATTGGATGGCTTAGTACACTATTGGATGGCTTAGTAGACTATTGGATACACTATTGGATGGCTTAGTAGACTATTGGATGGCTTAGTACACTATTGGATGGCTTAGTACACTATTGGATGGCTTAGTACACTATTGGATGGCTTAGTACACTATTGGATGGCTTAGTACACTATTGGATGGCTTAGTACACTATTGGATGGCTTAGTACACTATTGGATGGCTTAGTAGACTATTGGATGGCTTAGTAGACTATTGGATGGCTTAGTAGACTATTGGATGGCTTAGTACACTATTGGATGAGGTGGTACACTATTGGATGGCTTAGTAGACTATTGGATGGTACACTATTTGAGGTGGTACACTATTGGATGGTATGACTACTATTGGATGGCTTAGTACACTATTGGATGGCTTAGTAGACTATTGGATGGCGTGGTACACTATTGGATGGCTTAGTACACTATTGGATGAGGTGGTACACTATTGGATGGCTTAGTACACTATTGGATGAGGTGGTACACTATTGGATGGCTTAGTACACTATTGGATGAGGTGGTACACTATTGGATGGCTTAGTAGACTATTGGATGAGGTGGTACACTATTGGATGGCTTAGTAGACTATTGGATGGCTTAGTAGACTATTGGATGGCTTAGTACACTATTGGATGGCTTAGTAGACTATTGGATGGCGTGGTACACTATTGGATGGCTTAGTAGACTATTGGATGGCTTAGTACACTATTGGATGGCTTAGTACACTATTGGATGAGGTGGTACACTATTGGATGGCTTAGTAGACTATTGGATGGCTTAGTAGACTATTGGATGGCTTAGTACACTATTGGATGGCTTAGTACACTATTGGATGAGGTGGTACACTATTGGATGGTGCGGTACACTATTGGATGAGGTGGTACACTATTGGATGGCTTAGTACACTATTGGATGGCTTAGTACACTATTGGATGGCTTGGTACACTATTGGATGGCGTGGTACACTATTGGATGGCGTGGTACACTATTGGATGGCGTGGTACACTATTGGATGGCGTGGTACACTATTGGATGGCGCGGTACACTATTGGATGAGGTGGTACACTATTGGATGGCTTAGTAGACTATTGGATGGCTTAGTACACTATTGGATGAGGTAGTACACTATTGGATGGCTTAGTAGACTATTGGATGGCTTAGTACACTATTGGATGAGGTAGTACACTATTGGATGGCTTAGTACACTATTGGATGGCTTAGTAGACTATTGGATGGCTTAGTACACTATTGGATGGCTTAGTACACTATTGGATGGCTTAGTACACTATTGGATGGCTTAGTACACTATTGGATGGCTTAGTACACTATTGGATGGCTTAGTACACTATTGGATGAGGTGGTACACTATTGGATGGCTTAGTACACTATTGGATGAGGTGGTACACTATTGGATGGCTTAGTAGACTATTGGATGAGGTGGTACACTATTGGATGGCTTAGTAGACTATTGGATGGCTTAGTACACTATTGGATGGCTTAGTAGACTATTGGATGGCTTAGTAGACTATTGGATGGCTTAGTACACTATTGGATGAGGTGGTACACTATTGGATGGCTTAGTACACTATTGGATGGCTTAGTACACTATTGGATGGCTTAGTACACTATTGGATGAGGTGGTACACTATTGGATGAGGTGGTACACTATTGGATGGTGCGGTACACTATTGGATGAGGTGGTACACTATTGGATGGCTTAGTACACTATTGGATGGCTTAGTACACTATTGGATGGCTTGGTACACTATTGGATGGCGTGGTACACTATTGGATGGCGTGGTACACTATTGGATGGCGTGGTACACTATTGGATGGCGTGGTACACTATTGGATGGCGCGGTACACTATTGGATGAGGTGGTACACTATTGGATGGCTTAGTAGACTATTGGATGGCTTAGTACACTATTGGATGAGGTAGTACACTATTGGATGGCTTAGTAGACTATTGGATGGCTTAGTACACTATTGGATGAGGTAGTACACTATTGGATGGCTTAGTACACTATTGGATGGCTTAGTAGACTATTGGATGGCTTAGTACACTATTGGATGGCTTAGTACACTATTGGATGGCTTAGTACACTATTGGATGGCTTAGTACACTATTGGATGGCTTAGTACACTATTGGATGGCTTAGTACACTATTGGATGGCTTAGTACACTATTGGATGAGGTGGTACACTATTGGATGGCTTAGTACACTATTGGATGAGGTGGTACACTATTGGATGGCTTAGTAGACTATTGGATGAGGTGGTACACTATTGGATGGCTTAGTAGACTATTGGATGGCGCGGTACACTATTGGATGGCGTAGTACACTATTGGATGGCTTAGTAGACTATTGGATGGCGCGGTACACTATTGGATGGCTTAGAACACTATTGGATGGCTTGGTACACTATTGGATGGCGTGGTACACTATTGGATGGCGTAGTACACTATTGGATGAGGTGGTACACTATTGGATGGCTTGGTACACTATTGGATGGCTTGGTACACTATTGGATGGCGTGGTACACTATTGGATGGCGTGGTACACTATTGGATGGCGTGGTACACTATTGGATGGCGTGGTACACTATTGGATGGCGTGGTACACTATTGGATGGCGTGGTACACTATTGGATGGCTTAGTACACTATTGGATGGCTTAGTACACTATTGGATGGCTTGGTACACTATTGGATGGATTGGTACACTATTGGATGGCTTAGTAATATAATAATAATATAATAATAAATATATGCCATTTAGCAGACGCTTTTATCCAAAGCGACTTACAGTCATGTATGCATACATTCTACGTATGGGTGGTCCCGGGAATCGAACCCACTACCCTGGCGTTACAAGCGCCATGCTCTACCAACTGAGTTAAGAACACATTCTTAGTTTCAATGATGGCCTAGGAAGAGTGGGTTAACTGCCTTGTTCAGGGGCAGAACGACAGATTTTTACCTTGTCAGCTCGGGGATTCAATCTTGCAACCTTACGGTTAACTAGTCTAACGCTCTAACCACCTGATGACATTGCACTCCACGAGGAGACTGCCGGTTACGCGAATGAAGTAGAAGTCTAGGTAAATTGCAAGCTAGCATTAAACTTATCGAGTTAAACTCGTAATATCATCAACCATGTGTAGTTATCTACCATGTCCTGCATTGCATATAATCGATGCGGATCGTTGCTCCAATGTGTACCTAACCATAAACATCAATGCCTTTCTTAAAATCAATACACAGAAGTATATATTTTTTAAATATTTAGCTAAAAGAAATCCAGGTTAGCAGGCAATATTAACCAGGTGAAATTGTGTCACTTGCACGCAGAGTCAGTGTATACGCAACAGTTTGGGCCGCCTAATTTGCTAGAATTGTACGTAATTATGACATAACATTGAAGGTCGTGCAATGTAACAGCAATATCTAGACTTATGGATGCCACCCGTTAGATAAAATAAGGAACGGTTCCGTATTTCAATGAAAGAATAAACGTCTAGTTTTCGAGATGATACTTTCCAGATTCAACCATATTAATGACCTAAGGCTTGTATTTCTGTGTGTTATTATGTTATAACTAAGTCTATGATTTGATAGAGCAGTCTGACTGAGCGGTGGTAGGCACCAGCAGGTTCGTAAGCATTAATTCAAACAGCACTTTCGTGCGTTTTGCCAGCAGCTCTTCGCAAGCACAGCGCTGTTTATGACTTCAAGCCTATCAACTGCCGAGATTAGGCTGGTGTAACCGATGTGAAATGGCTAGCTAGTTAGCGGGGGTGTGCTAATAGCGTTTCAAACGTCACTCCCTCTGAGACTTGGAGTGGTTGTTCCCTTTGCTCTGCATGGGTAACGCTGCTTCGAGGGTGGCTGCTGTCGATGTGTTCCTGGTTCGAGCCTAGGTAGGAGCGAGGAGAGGGATGGAAGCTATACTGTTACACTTGCAATCCTAAAATGCCTATAACGACATCCAATAGTCAAAGGTTAATGAAATACAAATGGTATAGAGATAAATAGTCCTATAATTCCTATAATAACTACAACCTAAAACTTCTTACCTGAGAATATTGAAGACTCATGTTAAAAGGAACCACCAGCTTTCATATGTTCTCATGTTCTGGGCAAGGAACTGAAACGTTAGCTTTCTTACATGGCACATATTGCACTTTTACTTTCTTCTCCAACACTTTGTTTTTGCATTATTTAAACCAAATTGAACATGTTTCATTATTTATTTGAGGCTAAATTGATTTTATTGATGTTTTATATTAAGTTAAAATAAGTGTTCATTCAGTATTGTTATAATTGTCATTATTACAAATAAATAAATCATTAGAATCGTCTGATTAATCGGTAGCGGCTTTTTTTTGGGGTCCTCCAATAATCGGTATCGACATTGAAAAATCATAATCGGTTGACCTCTAGTCCAAACACACAAAGACAGTCGTGAAGAGGGCACGACAACGCCTATTCCCCTCAGGAGACTGAAAAGATTTGGCATGGGTCCTCAGAGGTAGTACACTATTGGATGAGGTAGTACACTATTGGATGAGGTAGTACACTATTGGATGAGGTAGTACACTATTGGGTGGCTTAGTACACTATTGGATGGATTGGTACACTATTGGATGGATTGGTACACTATTGGATGAGGTAGTACACTATTGGATGAGGTAGTACACTATTGGATGGCTTGGTACACTATTGGATGGCTTAGTACACTATTGGATGGCTTAGTACACTATTGGATGGCTTAGTACACTATTGGATGGCTTAGAACACTATTGGATGGATCCTGAGCACCAATTTCTAATCTGACATTATACAACATTTCCAGAGCATCACTATAAGATTAAAATACACTAAGTCGCTTTGGATAAGAGCATCTTACTAAATGACTCAAATATACATGTAAAGTGTAGGCTAATTATTTATGTTACTAATTAGTCATTAAAGGAAAAGGTGAGTTGAGGAAGTCGGCTGGTCCTGTTGCTGCTGTAACTCACTGTATCACCATGATTTAGAACCAGGTATGTGGTCAGGAAGTAATATTTATTAATAATAAAATATCGGATGCTGAGTCCTCAGTGGCTGAATTTAGACACCCCTAGTCTACACAATGGGGTTAGACACCCCTAGTCTACACAATGGGGTTAGACACCCCTAGTCTACACAATGGGGTTAGACACCCGTAGACACCCCTGGTGGTGTGTTTCAGGTTCCCTCTAAGGCCCAGCAGTACAAAAGTCCCTCTTACTGAGATTCACAACAATGGACACCCCCACCAAAAGTCCCTCTTACTGAGATTCACAACAATGGACACCCCCACCAAAAGTCCAAACCAGAAGGGCTCTCTGCTTCCAGCACACTAGAGTTCTGTGACTTATTCTAGGATGGTTATGTAACTCGGGCATCTGCTGTTCTTTAGTGGACTAGATTATTGGATACAATTGTATTGGGGCAGTTTTGTTAAACTAGATAAATATTTGACTTGTTATCACCACACACAGATGCATCTCTAAATACCCTTCTGGGATTAATACAATTCTATTGAATTGAATTAAAAAATAATATATTTTTAACAAAACCAGAATCACTTATACAGTAAATACAGTATCCCACGTTTGAAGCACGAATGGGATATAGAGATGGACTCCTTAGTTTGTGGTGCTGCTGTAAACTGGGACCCACACCACTACCCACACCACCACCCACAACACTACCCACACCACCACCCACAACACTACCCACACTACCACCCACACCACACCACTACCCAAACCACTACCCACGCCACTACCCACACCACTACCCACACCACTACCCAAACCACTACCTACACCACTACCCAATACACTACCCACACCACTACCCAAACTACTACCCACACCACTACCCACACTACTACCCCAACCACTACCCACACCAATACCCACACCACTACCCACACCACTACCCACACCACTACCCACACCACCACCCACACCACACACACCACCACCCACACCACTACCCACGCCACTACCCACACCACTACCCACGCCACTACCCACACCACTACCCACACCACCACCCACACCACCACCCACACCACTACCCACACCACTACCCAATCCACTACCCACACCACTACCCAAACCACTACCCACACCACTACCCACACCACTACCCACACCACTACCCACACCACTACCCACACTACTACCCACACCACTACCCACACCACTACCCACACCACTACCCACACCACTACCCACACCACTACCCACACCACTACCCACACCACTACCCACACCACTACCCACACCACTACCCACACCACGTGAAGTCCGTGGGAAAGCAGAGAAAGGCTGGCTGATCTTCACAGAACACCTAGCTCTGTCCCAGATGTCTTTGTTTTGCCAGTAAATGGTGTTTGTTCATTATAACATTTGCCAGAACAGCATAACTATAAATAGTAGGTGTACATTCTAACATTTTGCTATTTGTCTTCAGATCTGGATCGGACCAGGACAAGAGGAAGGAACCTGCTGTGTTCAACTATGGAGAGAAAGACGGTCAGAAAGTGTCCAGAGTATAGCTGATGATCTCACATCGTACAGACCGTCCTCACATCGTACAGACCGTCCTCACATCGTACCGACCGTCTTCACATCGTACAGACCGTCCCCACATCGTACAGACCGTCCCCACATCGTACAGACCGTCCTCACATCGTACAGACCGTCCTCACATCGTACAGACCGTCCTCACATCGTACAGACCGTCTTCACATCGTACAGACTGTCCTCACATCGTACAGACCGTCTTCACATCGTACAGACTGTCCCACATCATACAGACCTCCAGTCCTCAACATGTGAAGAAACCTGAAGAACCAGCACACAGTCCTGAAAATGAACCCTCAGTTCACCTCCTCATCCCACCAAGGCCGACTACACTACACTACACGACTCAGAATTTACAGTGTAAATCATTCACTTCCTGGTTTTGACCCTCTGACATAGAATATATTACTGGTTGTATGAAAGGGAACATTATAAACACATTGCATGATGGGTATATTTAGATCAGAGGATGAAGGAGTCTGTGTCTCAAATAGCACCCTGTTCCCTTTATAGTGCACTTATTTTGACCAGGGCCCATAGGGGATAGGGTGTCATTTGGAATGTCAAGAAGGGTGCATGCAGCAGCTCTCACGCTTTGGACATCCGCCTTCAGCATTTCTCTCCTGCCAGTTAAACTCCCTTTTTCATTTGTTGTTGACAGACCGAGGCTGACAGAACTTTGGAACTTGAGAATCCTTTTGAGTTCCGAGTGAAGAGGGGACAGGAAGGCACGGGGTGTTTTATTACACCGGGGCAGGCAGAGAGGGTACAGCTGAGGGTACAGTCCCCGTCATAGTTCACCCGCCCAACACATAGCGTGTCGAGATTCTGAGACAGTGACAGTGCCATGTGAAGCGGTCTAGTTCTAGGGCTAGAGGTTCTCAGTAGACAGAGGCCAAGCTAGGCTAGCTGTGGAGGCCAGGGTGTTGAGCTGAGATTCTAAGGTCAACTAACCAGACCATGGCTCTGAGATTCTCTCACACAGTAACAATGCCATGTGAAGCTTCTAGGCAGCCAGTGCTTCCAATAAAACAACAGGGGAGAGTGGGGTAAGTTGAGCCAAAAGGGGGAAGTTGAGCCAAAAGGGGGAAGTTGAGCCAAAAGGGGTAAGTTGAGCCAAAAGGGGTAAGTTGAGCCAAAAGGGGTAAGTTGAGCCAAAAGGGGTAAGTTGAGCCAAAAGGGGTAAGTTGAGCCAAAAGGGGTAAGTTGAGCCAAAAGGGGGAAGTTGAGCCAAAAGGGGGAAGTTGAGCCAAAAGGGGTAAGTTGAGCCAAAAGGGGGAAGTTGAGCCAAAAGGGGGAACTTGAGCCAAAAGGGGGAAGTTGAGCCAAAAGGGGGAAGTTGAGCCAAAAGGGGGAAGTTGAGCCAAAAGGGGGAAGTTGAGCCAAAAGGGGGAAGTTGAGCCAAAAGGGGGAAGTTGAGCCAAAAGGGGGAAGTTGAGCCAAAAGGGGGAAGTTGAGCCAAAAGGGGGAAGTTGAGCCAAAAAATGAGCAACCCTTGTTTCTAGGATATCATACACAAAATGTATAATTTGAATATTTCCGGGAAGGAAGAAACCACATGGAGAAAGTGGTAAGCAAGTTAGGTCCCCCAAAAAACACTACATGACCAAAAATATGTGGACAACTGCTCGTCCAATATCTCATTCCAAAATCACGGGCATTAAATTGTAGTTGATCCCTCCTTTCAATAAAATTTCAATTAACACATTTCAATCAAATCTATTTATTAAGCCCCTTTTACATCAACCAATATCTCAAAGTGCTGTACAGAAACTCAGCCTACAACCTCCAAACAGCAAGCAATGCAGATGTAGAAGCACGGTGGCTAGGAAAAAACTCCCTAGTGTGGCAGGAACCTAGGAAGAAACTAGAGAGGAACCAGGCTCTGAGGAGGTGCCAGTCCTCTTCAGGCTGTGCCGGGTTGAGATTATAACGCTGCAACAACAGCCTCCACTCTTCTGGGAAGGCGTTCCACTAGATTTTGGAACTTTGCTTCCATTCAGCCACAAGAGCATTGATGTTGGGCGATAAGGCCTGGCTCACAGTCGGCCTTCCAATTCATCCCAAAGGTGTTCGATAGGGTTGAGATCAGGGCTCTATTCAGTCCAGTCAAGTTCTCCCATATCTATCTCAACAAACCATTTCTGTATGGACCTCGCTTTGTGCACGGGGGAATTGTCATGCTGAAACAGGAAAGGGCCTTCCCCAAACCATTGCCACAAAGTTGGAAGCACAGAATCATCTAGAATGTCATTGTATGCTATAGCATTAAGATTTTCCTTCACCGGAACTAAGGGGCCCGAACCATGAAAAACAGTCCCAGACCATTATTTCTCCTCCACCAAACTTTACAGTTGGCACTATGCATTGGGGCAGGCAGTGTTCTCCTGGCATCTGCCAAACCCAGATTCATCCGTCGGACTGCCAGAGAATGCGTTTCCACTGCTCCAGAGTCCAATGGCGGCGAGCTTTACACCACTCCAGCCGATGCTTGGCATTGCGCATCATGATCTTAGGCTTGTGTGCCATTGCTCGGAAATGGAAACCCATTTCTCGAAACTCCCAACAAACAGTTCTTGTGCTGACGTTGCATACAGAGGCAGTTTGGAACTTAGATAGTGAGTGTTGTATTTTTACACGCTCTGCGCTTCAGTACTCGGCAGTCCCGTTCTGTGAGCTTGTGTGGTTTACCACGTCGGGGCTGAGCCGTTGTTACTCCTAGAACGTTTCCACTTCACAATAACAGCACTTACAGTTGAACTGGGCAGCTCTAGCAGGATAGACTGACTTGTTGGAAAGGTGGCATTCCTATGACAATGCCATGTTGAAAGTCACTGAGCTCTTCAGTAAAGTCATTCTACTGCCAATGTTTGTCTATGGAGATTGCATGGCGGTGTGCTCGATTGTATACACCTGTCAGCAAAGGGTGTGGCTGAAATAGCCGAATCCACTCATTTGAAGAGGTGTCCACATACTTTTGTATATATATATATATAGTATATATTTTCACCAAGTCAAATGATTTGATTGTGTTCAAATCTAATTGTATTGGTCACATACACATATTTAGCAGATGTTATTGCAGGTGTAGTAAAATGCTTGTTGTAGCGAAATGCTTGTTAGAGGTTTCATGATGCTTGTATCTAAACCAAAGTAGACACTTTTAAGATGGTTCTACACACCAGTTAGGGACTCCATACGCTTCAATATGAGGTCCTAAACCAGTTAGAGACGCCATTAGCTTCACTATGAGGTCCTAAACCAGTTAGAGACGCCATAAGCTTCAATATGAGGTCCTAAACCAGTTAGGGTCTCCTTAAGCTTCACTATGAGGTCCTAAACCAGTTAGAGACTCCTTAAGCTTCAATTTGAGGTCCTAAACCAGTTAGGGTCTCCTTAAGCTTCACTATGAGGTCCTAAACCAGTTAGAGACTCCTTAAGCTTCAATATGAGGTCCTAAACCAGTTAGGGTCTCCTTAAGCTTCACTATGAGGTCCTAAACCAGTTAGAGACTCCTTAAGCTTCAATTTGAGGTCCTAAACCAGTTAGGGTCTCCTTAAGCTTCACTATGAGGTCCTAAACCAGTTAGAGACTCCTTAAGCTTCAATATGAGGTCCTAAACCAGTTAGGGTCTCCTTAAGCTTCAATATGAGGTCCTAAACCAGTTAGGGTCTCCTTAAGCTTCAATATGAGGTCCTAGACCAGTTAGAGACTCCTTAAGCTTCACTATGAGGTCCTAAACCAGTTAGAGACTCCTTAAGCTTCAATATGAGGTCCTAGACCAGTTAGAGACTCCTTAAGCTTCACTATGAGGTCCTAAACCAGTTAGAGACTCCTTAAGCTTCAATATGAGGTCCTAAACCAGTTAGGTCTCCTTAAGCTTCAATATGAGGTCCTAAACCAGTTAGGGTCTCCTTAAGCTTCAATATGAGGTCCTAAACCAGTTAGAGACTCCTTAAGCTTCACTATGAGGTCCTAATCCTAGCATGAATGTTCATGCTTGTAGCTGTGTGGGCTAATATAATCTAAATGTGGGCTAATATAGTCAAACATTTCAGCCAATGGCCATGGGGTATGTTGAGCCAACAGTTGAGCCAATGGTAAATTGAGCAAATTGAAAGGCATTATCTCTGGGATATGAGCTAACAACAGGGCTTGGCCTAAGTTAAGAACGTTTTTAAACGTTTGTTTGTTAAGCCTGTGTTAATAGCTGCTTATAATAATTAAAAGACAAAAAGCAATTGGGATTGTGTTTGCAAAATAAAGATATACATGGTTTTAAAAAGATAGTGGTAATATTTTATTCAGTACAGAAATGTGTAGGTGGATTAACTTACCCTGTCCTGTGGCTCAACGTACTCCATATCCTTACCCTGTACTCCATATCCTTACCCTGCACTCCATATCCTTACCCTGTCCACCAGCTCAACGTACTCCATATCCTTACCCTGTCCACCAGCTCAACGGAATCCATAACCTTACCCTGTACTCCATATCCGTACCCTGTACTCCATATCCTTACCCTGTACTCCATATCCTTACCCTGTACTCCATATCCTTACCCTGCACTCCATATCCTTATCCTGTCCACCAGCTCAACGTACTCCATATCCTTACCCTGTCCACCAGCTCAACGTACTCCATATCCTTACCCTGTCCACCAGCTCAACATACTCCATATCCTTACCCTGTACTCCATATCCTTACCCTGTACTCCATATCCTTACCCTGCACTCCATATCCTTACCCTGTCCACCAGCTCAACGTACTCCATATCCTTACCCTGTACTCCATATCCTTACCCTGCACTCCATATCCTTACCCTGCACTCCATATCCTTACCCTGCCCACCATATCCTTACCCTGTACTCCATATCCTTACCCTGTACTCCATATCCTTACCCTGTACTCCATATCCTTACCCAGTCCACCAGCTCAACGTACTCCATATCCTTACCCTGTACTCCATATCCTTACCCTGCACTCCATATCCTTACCCTGTACTCCATATCCTTACCCTGTACTCCATATCCTTACCCTGTACTCCATATCCTTACCCTGTACTCTGTATCCTTACCCTGTCCACCAGCTCAACGTACTCCATATCCTTACCCTGTCCACCAGCTCAACGGAATCCATAACCTTACCCTGTACTCCATATCCGTACCCTGTACTCCATATCCTTACCCTGTACTCCATATCCTTACCCTGTACTCCATATCCTTACCCTGCACTCCATATCCTTATCCTGTCCACCAGCTCAACGTACTCCATATCCTTACCCTGTCCACCAGCTCAACGTACTCCATATCCTTACCCTGTCCACCAGCTCAACATACTCCATATCCTTACCCTGTACTCCATATCCTTACCCTGTACTCCATATCCTTACCCTGCACTCCATATCCTTACCCTGTCCACCAGCTCAACGTACTCCATATCCTTACCCTGCACTCCATATCCTTACCCTGCCCACCATAACCTTACCCTGCCCACCATAACCTTACCCTGTACTCCATATCCTTACCCTGTACTCCATATCCTTATCCAGTCCACCAGCTCAACGTACTCCATATCCTTACCCTGTACTCCATATCCTTACCCTGCACTCCATATCCTTACCCTGTACTCCATATCCTTACCCTGTACTCCATATCCTTACCCTGTACTCCATATCCTTACCCTGTACTCCATATCCTTACCCTGTACTCCATATCCTTACCCTGTACTCTGTATCCTTACCCTGTCCACCAGCTCAACGTACTCCATATCCTTACCCTGTCCACCAGCTCAATGTACTCCGTAGCCTTACCCTGTCCACCAGCTCAACGTACTCCATATCCTTACCCTGCCCACCAGCTCAACGTACTCCGTAGCCTTACCCTGTCCACCAGCTCAACGCACTCCATATCCTTACCCTGCAGTCCATATCCTTACCCTGTCCACCAGCTCAATGTACTCCATATCCTTACCCTGTCCACCAGCTCAACGTACTCCATATCCTTACCCTGCACTCCATATCCTTACCCTGTCCACCAGCTCAACGTACTCCATATCCTTACCCTGTCCACAAGCTCAACGCACTCCATATCCTTACCCTGTACTCCGTATCCTTACCCTGTACTCCATATCCTTACCCTGTCCACCAGCTCAACGTACTCCATATCCTTACCCTGCACTCCATATCCTTACCCTGTCCACCAGCTCAACGTACTCCATATCCTTACCCTGTCCACAAGCTCAACACACTCCATATCCTTACCCTGTACTCCATATCCTTACCCTGTCCACCAGCTCAACGTACTCCATATCCTTACCCTGTCCACCAGCTCAACGTACTCCATATCCTTACCCTGTACTCCATATCCTTACCCTGTACTCCATATCCTTACCCTGTACTCCATATCCTTACCCTGTACTCCATATCCTTACCCTGTCCACCAGCTCAACGTACTCCATATCCTTACCCTGTACTCCATATCCTTACCCTGTACTCCATATCCTTACCCTGTACTCCATATCCTTACCCTGCCCACCAGCTCAACGTACTCCATATCCTTACCCTGTACTCCATATCCTTACCCTGTACTCCATATCCTTACCCTGTACTCCATATCCTTACCCTGTACTCCATACCCTTACCCTGTCCACCAGCTCAATGTACTTCGTAGCCTTACCCTGTCCACCAGCTCAACGTACTCCATATCCTTACCCTGCCCACCAGCTCAACGTACTCCGTAGCCTTACCCTGTCCACCAGCTCAACGCACTCCATATCCTTACCCTGCAGTCCATATCCTTACCCTGCAGTCCATATCCTTACCCTGTCCACCAGCTCAACGTACTCCACATCCTTACCCTATACTCCATATCCTTACCCTGTACTCCATATCCTTACCCTGCACTCCATATCCTTACCCTGTCCACCAGCTCAATGTACTCCATATCCTTACCCTGTACTCCATATCCTTACCCTGTCCACCAGCTCAACGTACTCCATATCCTTACCCTGCACTCCATATCCTTACCCTGTCCACCAGCTCAACGTACTCCATATCCTTACCCTGTCCACCAGCTCAACGTACTCCATATCCTTACCCTGTACTCCATATCCTTACCCTGTACTCCATATCCTTACCCTGTACTCCATATCCTTACCCTGCACTCCATATCCTTACCCTGCACTCCATATCCTTACCCTGCACTCCATATCCTTACCCTGTCCACCAGCTCAACGTACTCCATATCCTTACCCTGCACTCCATATCCTTACCCTGTCCACCAGCTCAACGTACTCCATATCCTTACCCTGTCCACAAGCTCAACGCACTCCATATCCTTACCCTGTACTCCGTATCCTTACCCTGTACTCCATATCCTTACCCTGTCCACCAGCTCAACGTACTCCATATCCTTACCCTGTCCACCAGCTCAACGTACTCCATATCCTTACCCTGTACTCCATATCCTTACCCTGTACTCCATATCCTTACCCTGTACTCCATATCCTTACCCTGTCCACCAGCTCAACGTACTCCATATCCTTACCCTGCACTCCATATCCTTACCCTGTCCACCAGCTCAACGTACTCCATATCCTTACCCTGTCCACAAGCTCAACACACTCCATATCCTTACCCTGTACTCCGTATCCTTACCCTGTACTCCATATCCTTACCCTGTCCACCAGCTCAACGTACTCCATATCCTTACCCTGTCCACCAGCTCAACGTACTCCATATCCTTACCCTGTACTCCATATCCTTACCCTGTACTCCATATCCTTACCCTGTACTCCATATCCTTACCCTGTCCACCAGCTCAACGTACTCCATATCCTTACCCTGTACTCCATATCCTTACCCTGTACTCCATATCCTTACCCTGTACTCCATATCCTTACCCTGCCCACCAGCTCAACGTACTCCATATCCTTACCCTGTCCACCAGCTCAACGTACTCCATATCCTTACCCTGTACTCCATATCCTTACCCTGTACTCCATATCCTTACCCTGTACTCCATATCCTTACCCTGTACTCCATACCCTTACCCTGTCCACCAGCTCAATGTACTCCGTAGCCTTACCCTGTCCACCAGCTCAACGTACTCCATATCCTTACCCTGCCCACCAGCTCAACGTACTCCGTAGCCTTACCCTGTCCACCAGCTCAACGCACTCCATATCCTTACCCTGCAGTCCATATCCTTACCCTGCAGTCCATATCCTTACCCTGTCCACCAGCTCAACGTACTCCATATCCTTACCCTATACTCCATATCCTTACCCTGTACTCCATATCCTTACCCTGCACTCCATATCCTTACCCTGTCCACCAGCTCAACGTACTCCATATCCTTACCCTGTACTCCATATCCTTACCCTGTCCACCAGCTCAACGTACTCCATATCCTTACCCTGCACTCCATATCCTTACCCTGTCCACCAGCTCAACGTACTCCATATCCTTACCCTGTACTCCATATCCTTACCCTGTACTCCATATCCTTACCTTGTACTCCATATCCTTACCCTGTACTCTGTATCCTTACCCTGTCCACCAGCTCAACGTACTCCATATCCTTACCCTGTCCACAAGCTCAACGCACTCCATATCCTTACCCTGTACTCCGTATCCTTACCCTGTACTCCATATCCTTACCCTGTCCACCAGCTCAACGTACTCCATATCCTTACCCTGTCCACCAGCTCAACGTACTCCATATCCTTACCCTGTCCACCAGCTCACCGTACTCCATATCCTTACCCTGTACTCCATATCCTTACCCTGTACTCCATATCCTTACCCTGTACTCCATATCCTTACCCTGTACTCCATATCCTTACCCTGTACTCCATATCCTTACCCTGTACTCCATATCCTTACCCTGTCCACCAGCTCAACGTACTCCATATCCTTACCCTGACCACCAGCTCAACGTACTCCATATCCTTACCCTGTACTCCATATCCTTACCCTGACCACCAGCTCAACGTACTCCATATCCTTACCCTGTACTCCATATCCTTACCCTGACCACCAGCTCAACGTACTCCATATCCTTACCCTGTACTCCATATCCTTACCCTTGATGGTGTGATACTGAATAAAAAAGTGTCTCAACCTACCCCACTGTCCCCTAATATTAAACAGTAAAGTCATGCATCTCTATGATTCAGCATTCCCAGCAGAGGTGTTGCTAGAAGGCAAGAGGACAGGCTGAGAGGTCAAGGGGACAGGCTGAGAGGGCAAGGAGACAGGCTGAGAGGTCAAGGGGACAGGCTGAGAATGCAAGGGGACAGGCTGAGAAGGCAAAGGGACAGGCTGAGAAGGCAAAGGGACAGGCTGAGAAGGCAAAGGGACAGGCTGAGAAGGCAAAGGGACAGGCTGAGAAGGCAAAGGGACAGGCTGAGAAGGCAAAGGGACAGGCTGAGAAGGCAAAGGGACAGGCTGAGAAGGCAAGGGGACAGGCTGAGAAGGCAAGGGGACAGGCTGAGAGGGCAAGGGCTGAAGCTGAGAGCCGTGATGGCCAGATTCTCAGGTCAGATCTGACCAGTGACCATGAAATCTGTTTTGTCCCCTTTGGCTGTCCCTCTAACCAGTTTGGCTGTTTCTCTGGTCACAGTCATTTCCTTCTCCATCCCTCTTAATGATGGTGTCCAGGCTAAGAACGTTATAATTGTGTTTGTCTCTGACCATCCGCTCCAGACCAGATCTGTTCTCTTTGACCAACCTTTCCAGCCATCCACTCCAAACGTTGTGGAAAGAAAAACCACAGTTCAAACAATGGGGGGATGAAGAGCGGGCGCAGGGCTGAGCACTACTAGGGGTTAGGATCGAGCTGAGGGCCACTGATGTCCGGGTGGCCTACTGTAGGGAAGTCTGCTGGTCTGGAGAGAGAAGGGCATCACCACATTATGGTCACATCATAGCCACCCTGTACTTACAGCTGGGCCATAGAGTTCTTAATAAGAGACTGAGCAGCTCCAGACAGACAGACAGATAGACAGACAGAACAGCACAGTAACAGTCACTTCCCGTCCCTGTGAATAATAGTTTCCAGGCTGAAGATGGTATAACAGTGTCCCTGTCCAGCCTGAGAACTATATAACACCGTCCAGACTGAGAACTATATAATACTGTCCAGACTGAGAACTATATAATACTGTCCAGACTGAGAACTATATAATACTGTCCAGACTGAGAACTATATAATACTGTCCAGACTGAGAACTATATAATACTGTCCAGACTGAGAACTATATAATACGGTCCAGACTGAGAACTATATAACACTGTCCAGACTGAGGACTATATAATACTGTCCAGACTGAGAACTATATAATACTGTCCAGACTGAGAACTATATAATACTGTCCAGACTGAGAACTATATAATACTGTCCAGACTGAGAACTATATAATACTGTCCAGACTGAGAACTATATAATACTGTCCAGACTGAGAACTATATAATACTGTCCAGACTGAGGACTATATAATACTGTCCAGACTGAGAACTATATAATACTGTCCAGACTGAGAACTATATAATACGGTCCAGACTGAGAACTACATAATACTGTCCAGACTGAGAACTATATAACACTGTCCAGACTGAGAACTATATAATACTGTCCAGACTGGGAACTATGTCCAGACTGAGAACTATATAATACTGTCCAGACTGAGAACTATATAATACTGTCCAGACTGAGAACTATATAACACTGTCCAGACTGAGGACTATATAATACTGTCCAGACTGAGAACTATATAATACTGTCCAGACTGAGAACTATATAATACTGTCCAGACTGAGAACTATATAATACTGTCCAGACTGAGAACTATATAATACTGTCCAGACTGAGAACTATATAATACTGTCCAGACTGAGAACTATATAATACGGTCCAGACTGAGAACTATATAACACTGTCCAGACTGAGGACTATATAATACTGTCCAGACTGAGAACTATATAATACTGTCCAGACTGAGAACTATATAATACTGTCCAGACTGAGAACTATATAATACTGTCCAGACTGAGAACTATATAATACTGTCCAGACTGAGAACTATATAATACTGTCCAGACTGAGAACTATATAATACTGTCCAGACTGAGGACTATATAATACTGTCCAGACTGAGAACTATATAATACTGTCCAGACTGAGAACTACATAATACTGTCCAGACTGAGAACTATATAACACTGTCCAGACTGAGAACTATATAATACTGTCCAGACTGGGAACTATGTCCAGACTGAGAACTATATAATACTGTCCAGACTGAGAACTATATAATACTGTCCAGACTGGGAACTATGTCCAGACTGAGAACTATATAATACTGTCCAGACTGAGAACTATATAATACTGTCCAGACTGAGGACTATATAATACTGTCCAGACTGAGACCTATATAATACTGTCCAGACTGGGAACTATGTCCAGACTGAGAACTATATAACACTGTCCAGACTGAGAACTATATAATACTGTCCAGACTGAGAACTATAAAATACTGTCCAGACTGAGAACTATATAATATTGTCCAGACTGAGAACTATATAATATTGTCCAGACTGAGAACTATGTCCAGACTGAGAACTATATAATACTGTCCAGACTGAGAACTATGTCCAGACTGAGAACTATATAATATTGTCCAGACTGAGAACTATATAATACTGAGAACTATATAATACTGTCCAGACTGAGAACTATGTCCAGACTGAGAACTATATAATATTGTCCAGACTGAGAACTATATAATATTGTCCAGACTGAGAACTATATAATACTGTCCAGACTGAGAACTATATAATACTGTCCAGACTGAGACCTATATAACACTGTCCAGACTGAGGACTATATAATACTGTCCAGACTGAGAACTATATAATACTGTCCAGACTGAGAACTATGTCCAGACTGAGAACTATATAACACTGTCCAGACTGAGAACTATATAATACTGTCCAGACTGAGACTATATAATACTGTCCAGACTGAGACCTATATAACACTGTCCAGACTGAGGACTATGTCCAGACTGAGAACTATATAATACTGTCCAGACTGAGAACTATAAAACACTGTCCAGACTGAGAACTATATAATACTGTCCAGACTGAGAACTATATAATACTGTCCAGACTGAGAACTTTATAATACTGTCCAGACTGAGACCTATATAATACTGTCCAGACTGAGAACTATAAAACACTGTCCAGACTGAGAACTATATAATACTGTCCAGACTGAGAACTATATAATACTGTCCAGACTGAGAACTATATAATACTGTCCAGACTGAGAACTATATAATACTGTCCAGACTGATCACTATATAGTTCTCAGTCTGGACAGTATTATATAGTTCTCAGTCTGGACAGTATTATATAGTTCTCAGTCTGAGACAGTATTATATAGTTCTCAGTCTGTAGAGTATTATATAGTTCTCAGTCTGAGACAGTATTATATAGTTCTCAGTCTGGACAGTGTTATATAGTTCTCAGTCTGGACATAGTTCTCAGTCTGGACAGTATTATATAGTTCTCAGTCTGGATAGTATTATATAGTTCTCAGTCTGGACATAGTCCTCAGTCTGGACAGTGTTATATAGGTCTCAGTCTGGACAGTATTATATAGTTCTCAGTCTGGACAGTATTATATAGTTCTCAGTCTGGACAGTATTATATAGTTCTCAGTCTGGACAGTATTATATAGTTCTCAGTCTGAGAAGTATATATAGTTCCAGTCTGTAGAGTATTATATAGTTCTCAGTCTGAGAACTATATAATACTTCTCAGTCTGAGAACTATTATATACTTCTCAGATGGACACTATATATAGTTCTCAGTACTATATAGTTCTCAGTATGGACAGTACTATATAGTTCTCAGATTATATAGTTCTCAGTATGGACAGTACTATATAGTTCTATATTATATAGTTCTCAGTATGGACAGTATTATATGGGGCGGCAGCAGCCTAGTGGTTAGAGCGTTGGACTGCGAGTTCAACGAGAACTATATAATACTGTCCAGACTGAGAACTATATAATACTGTCCAGACTGAGACTATATAATACTGAGAACTATATAATACTGTCCAGACTGAGAACTATATAATACTGTCCAGACTGAGAACTATATAATACTGTCCAGACTGAGAACTATATAATACTGTCCAGACTGAGAACTATATAATATTGTCCAGACTGAGAACTATATAATACTGTCCAGACTGAGAACTATATAATACTGAGAACTATATAATACTGTCCAGACTGAGAACTATATAATACTGTCCAGACTGAGAACTATATAATACTGAGAACTATATAATACTGTCCAGACTGAGAACTATATAATACTGTCCAGACTGAGAACTATATAATACTGTCCAGACTGAGAACTATATAATACTGTCCAGACTGAGAACTATATAATACTGTCCAGACTGAGAACTCTATAATACTGTCCAGACTGAGAACTATATAATACTGTCCAGACTGAGAACTATATAATACTGTCCAGACTGAGAACTATGTAATACTGTTCAGACTGAGAACTATGTCCTGACTGAGAACTATATAATACTGTCCAGACTGAGACCTATATAACACTGTCCAGACTGAGAACTATAAAACACTGTCCAGACTGAGAACTATATAATACTGTCCAGACTGAGAAAGGCCTTTCTTCCCCAGCACGATGCTGTATGTGGGCTGACCTTGGTCATGAGACTCGCTTGGTCATGAGACTCTGGTCCACACCCTCCCTCCCCAGCCTTACAGGGACCTTCTGTCAGACAGACTGTACCTTATCCACTGTAGCACTGTAGTCTACTGTACCACTGTAGGTTACTGTACCACTGTAGTCTACTGTAATCTACTGTACCACTGTAATCTACTGTAGTCTACTGTACCACTGTAGTCTACTGTACCACTGTAGTCTACTGTAATCTACTGTAGTCTACTGTAGTCTACTGTACCACTGTAATCTACTGTACCACTGTAGTCTACTGTAATCTACTGTAGTCTACTGTACCACTGTAACACTGTAATCTACTGTAGTCTACTGTACCACTGTAGTCTACTGTACCACTGTAATCTACTGTAGTCTACTGTAAATCAAATCAAATCAAATTTTATTTGTCACATACACATGGTTAGCAGATGTTAATGCGAGTGTAGCGAAATGCTTGTGCTTCTAGTTCCGACAATGCAGTGATAACCAACAAGTAATCTAACTAACAATTCCAAAACTACTGTCTTATACACAGTGTAAGGGGATAAGGAACATGTACATAAGGATATATGAATGAGTGATGGTACAGAGCAGCATACAGTAGATGGTATCGAGTACAGTATATACATATGAGATGAGTGTGTAGACAAAGTAAACAAAGTGGCATAGTTAAAGTGGCTAGTGATACATGTGTTACATAAGGATGCAGTCGATGATGTAGAGTACAGTATATACATATGCATATGAGATTAATAATGTAGGGTAAGTAACATTATATAAGGTAGCATTGTTTAAAGTGGCTAGTGATATATTTACATCATTTCCCATCAATTCCCATTATTAAAATGGCTGGAGTTGGGTCAGTGTCAATGACAGTGTGTTGGCAGCAGCCACTCAGTGTTAGTGGTGGCTGTTTAACAGTCTGATGGCCTTGAGATAGAAGCTGTTTTTCAGTCTCTCGGTCCCAGCTTTGATGCACCTGTACTGACCTCGCCTTCTGGATGATAGCGGGGTGAACAGGCAGTGGTTCGGGTGGTTGATGTCCTTGATGATCTTTATGGCCTTCCTGTAACAACGGGTGGTGTAGGTGTCCTGGAGGGCAGGTAGTTTGCCCCGGTGATGCGTTGTGCAGTCCTCACTACCCTCTGGAGAGCCTTACGGTTGAGGGCGGAGCAGTTGCCGTACCAGGCGGTGATACAGCCCGCCAGGATGCTCTCGATTGTGCATCTGTAGAAGTTTGTGAGTGCTTTTGGTGACAAGCCGAATTTCTTCAGCCTCCTGAGGTTGAATAGGCGCTGCTGCGCCTTCTTCACGACGCTGTCAGTGTGAGTGGACCAATTCAGTTTGTCTGTGATGTGTATGCCGAGGAACTTAAAACTAGCTACCCTCTCCACTACTGTTCCATCGATGTGGATAGGGGTGTTCCCTCTGCTGTTTCCTGAAGTCCACAATCATCTCCTTAGTTTTGTTGACGTTGAGTGTGAGGTTATTTTCCTGACACCACACTCCGAGGGCCCTCACCTCCTCCCTGTAGGCCGTCTCGTCGTTGTTGGTAATCAAGCCTACCACTGTTGTGTCGTCCGCAAACTTGATGATTGAGTTGGAGGCGTGCGTGGCCACGCAGTCGTGGGTGAACAGGGAGTACAGGAGAGGGCTCAGAACGCACCCTTGTGGGGCCCCCGTGTTGAGGATCAGCGGGGAGGAGATGTTGTTGCCTACCCTCACCACCTGGGGGCGGCCCGTCAGGAAGTCCAGTACCCAGTTGCACAGGGCGGGGTCGAGACCCAGGGTCTCGAGCTTGATGACGAGCTTGGAGGGTACTATGGTGTTGAATGCCGAGCTGTAGTCGATGAACAGCATTCTCACATAGGTATTCCTCTTGTCCAGGTGGGTTAGGGCAGTGTGCAGTGTGGTTGAGATTGCATCGTCTGTGGACCTATTTGGGCGGTAAGCAAATTGGAGTGGGTCTAGGGTGTCAGGTAGGGTGGAGGTGATATGGTCCTTGACTAGTCTCTCAAAGCACTTCATGATGACGGAAGTGAGTGCTACGGGGCGGTAGTCGTTTAGCTCAGTTACCTTAGCTTTCTTGGGAACAGGAACAATGGTGGCCCTCTTGAAGCATGTGGGAACAGCAGACTGGTATAGGGATTGATTGAATATGTCCGTAAACACACCGGCCAGCTGGTCTGCGCATGCTCTGAGGGCGCGGCTGGGGATGCCGTCTGGGCCTGCAGCCTTGCGAGGGTTAACACGTTTAAATGTCTTACTCACCTCGGCTGCAGTGAAGGAGAGACCGCATGTTTCCGTTGCAGGCCGTGTCAGTGGCACTGTATTGTCCTCAAAGCGGGCAAAAAAGTTATTTAGTCTGCCTGGGAGCAAGACATCCTGGTCCGTGACTGGGCTGGATTTCATCTTGTAGTCCGTGATTGACTGTAGACCCTGCCACATGCCTCTTGTGTCTGAGCCATTGAATTGAGATTCCACTTTGTCTCTGTACTGACGCTTAGCTTGTTTGATAGCCTTACGGAGGGAATAGCTGCACTGTTTGTATTCAGTCATGTTGCCAGACACCTTGCCCTGATTAAAAGCAGTGGTTCGCGCTTTCAGTTTCACGCGAATGCTGCCATCAATCCACGGTTTCTGGTTAGGGAATGTTTTTATCGTTGCTATGGGAACGACATCTTCGACGCACGTTCTAATGAACTCGCACACCGAATCAGCGTATTCGTCAATATTCCCATCTGACGCAATACGAAACATGTCCCAGTCCACGTGATGGAAGCAGTCTTGGAGTGTAGAGTCAGCTTGGTCTGACCAGCGTTGGACAGACCTCAGCGTGGGAGCCTCTTGTTTTAATTTCTGCCTGTAGGCAGGGATCAGCAAAATGGAGTCGTGGTCAGCTTTCCCGAAAGGGGGGCGGGGCAGGGCCTTATATGCGTCGCGGAAGTTAGAGTAACAATGATCCAAGGTTTTACCACCCCTGGTTGCGCAATCGATATGCTGATAAAATTTAGGGAGTCTTGTTTTCAGATTGGCTTTGTTAAAATCCCCAGCTACAATGAATGCAGCCTCCGGATAAATGTTTTCCAGTTTGCAAAGAGTTAAATAAAGTTCGTTCAGAGCCATCGATGTGTCTGCTTGGGGGGGGGATATATACGGCTGTGATTATAATCGAAGAGAATTCTCTTGGAAGATAATGCGGTCTACATTTGATTGTGAGGAATTCTAAATCAGGTGAACAGAAGGATCTGAGTTCCTGTATGTTTCCTTCATCACACCATGTCCCGTTAGTCATGAGGCATACGCCCCGCCACTCTTCTTACCAGAGAGATGTTTGTACCACTGTAGTCTACTGTAGTCCACTGTAGTCTACTGTACCACTGTAATCTACTGTAGTCTACTGCAGTCTACTGTACCACTTTAATCTACTGTACCACTTTAATCTACTGTACCACTGTAGTCTACTGTACCACTGTAACACTGTAATCTACTGTAGTCTACTGTACCACTGTAATCTACTGTACCACTGTAATCTACTGTAGTCTACTGTGTTACTGTAATCTACTGTGATCTACTGTACCACTGTAGTCTACTGTACCACTGTAGTCTACTGTACCACTGTAGTCTACTGTACCACTGTAGTCTACTGTAGTCTACTGTAGCACTGTAGTCTACTGTAGCACTGTAATCTACTGTAGTCTACTGTACCACTGTAGTCTACTGTAGCACTGTAGTCTACTGTAGTCTACTGTACCAATGTAGTCTACTGTACCAATGTAGTCTACTGTAGTCTACTGTACCACTGTAATCTACTGTAGTCTACTGTACCACTGTAATCTACTGTAGTCTACTGTACCACTGTAATCTACTGTAATCTACTGGACCACTGTAATCCACTGTAGTCTACTGTACCACTGTAGTCTACTGTACCACTGTAGTCTACTCTACCACTGTAATCTACTGTAATCTACTGTACCACTGTAATCTACTGTAATCTACTGTAATCTACTGTGTTACTGTAGTCTACTTTACCACTGTAGTCTACCGTACCACTGTAATGAACTGTAGACTACTGTAGTCTAATGTTCCATTGTAGTCTACTGTAGTCCACTGTAGTCTACAGTAGTCTATTGTCGTCTTCTGTAGTCTACTGTAATCTACTGTTCCACTTTAGTCTACTGTACCACTTTAGTCTACTGTAGCACTGTAGTCTGCTGTACAACAGTAATCTACTGTAGTCTACTGTACCACTGTAATCAACTGTAGACTACTGTAGTCTAATGTTCCACTGTAATCTACTGTTGTCTTCTGTGATCTACTGTAGTCTACTGTAGTCTACTGTACCACTGTAGTCTACTGTAGTCTACTGTACCACTGTAGTCTACTGTACCACTGTAGTCTTATGTTGTCTACTGTACCACTGTAGTCTACTGTACCACTGTAGTCTACTGTAGTCTACTGTACCACTGTAGTCTACTGTACCACTGTAGTCTTCTGTTGTCTACTGTACCACTGTAGTCTACTGTACCACTGTAGTCTACTGTAGTCTACTGTACCACTGTAGTCTACTGTACCACTGTAGTCTTATGTTGTCTACTGTACCACTGTAGTCTACTGTACCACTGTAGTCTACTGTAGTCTACTGTACCACTGTAGTCTACTGTACCACTGTAGTCTTCTGTTGTCTACTGTACCACTGTAGTCTTCTGTTGTCTACTGTACCACTGTAGTCTACTGTAGTCTACTGTACCACTGTAGTCTACTGTACCACTGTAGTCTGCTGTAGTCTACTGTACCACTGTAGTCTACTGTACCACTGTAGTGTTCTGTAGTCTACTGTACCACTGTAGTCTTCTGTTGTCTACTGTAGTCTACTGTAGTCTACTGTACCACTAGTCTACTGTAGTCTACTGTACCACTGTAGTCTACTGTAGTCTACTGTACCACTGTAGTCTACTGTAGTCTACTGTACCACTGTAGTCTTCTGTTGTCTACTGTACCACTGTAGTCTACTGTACCACTGTAGTCTACTGTACCACTATTGTCTTCTGTGATCTACTGTAGTCTACTGTAGTCTACTGTACCACTGTAGTCTACTGTACCACTGTAGTCTTCTGTTGTCTACTGTACCACTGTAGTCTACTGTAGTCTACTGTACCACTGTAGTCTACTGTAGTCTACTGTACCACTGTAGTCTACTGTACCACTGTAGTCTACTGTACCACTGTAGTCTTCTTTTGTCTACTGTAGTCTACTGTACCAGTGTAGTGTTCTCTTGTCTACTGTACCACTGTAGTCTACTGTACCACTGTAGTCTACTGTAGTCTACTGTACCACTTTAGTGTTCTCTTGTCTACTGTACCACTGTAGTCTACTGTAGTCTACTGTACCACTGTAGTGTTCTCTTGTTTACTGTACCACTTTAGTCTACTGTAGTCTACTGTACCACTGTAGTGTTCTCTTGTCTACTGTACCACTTTAGTCTACTGTAGTCTACTGTACCACTGTAGTCTACTGTACCACTGTAGTCTACTGTAGTCTACTGTAGTCTACTGTACCACTGTAATCCACTGTAATCTACTGTCGTCTACTGTAGTCTACTGTAGTCTACTGTACCACTGTAGTCTACTGTAGTCTACTGTACCACTGTAGTCTACTGTACCACTGTAGTCTACTGTAGTCTACTGTAGTCTACTGTACCACTGTAATCCACTGTAATCTACTGTCGTCTACTGTAGTCTACTGTAGTCTACTGTACCACTGTAGTCTACTGTAGTCTACTGTACCACTGTAGTCTACTGTACCACTGTAGTCTACTGTAGTCTACTGTAGTCTACTGTACCACTGTAGTCTACTGTAGTCTACTGTACCACTGTAGTCTACTGTAGTCTACTGTACCACTGTAGTCTACTGTACCACTGTAGTCTACTGTAGTCTACTGTAGTCTACTGTACCACTGTAGTCTACTGTAGTCTACTGTACCACTGTAGTCTACTGTACCACTGTAGTCTTCTGTAGTCTACTGTACCACTGTAGTCTTCTGTAGTCTACTGTACCACTGTAGTCTACTGTACCACTGTAGTCTTATGTTGTCTACTGTACCACTGTAGTCTTATGTTGTCTACTGTACCACTGTCGTCTACTGTACCACTGTAGTCTACTGTAGTCTACTGTGCCACTGTAGTCTTATGTTGTCTACTGTACCACTGTCGTCTACTGTAGTCTACTGTACCACTGTAGTCTTATGTTGTCTACTGTACCACTGTCGTCTACTGTAGTCTACTGTACCACTGTAGTCTACTGTAGTCTTCTGTTGTCTACTGTACCACTGTAGTCTACTGTAGTCTACTGTACCACTGTAGTCTACTGTACCACTGTAGTCTACTGTACTCTACTGTACCACTGTAGTCTACTGTACCACTGTAGTCTACTGTAGTCTACTGTAGTCTACTGTACCACTGTAGTCTTCTGTTGTCTACTGTAGTCTACTGTACCACTGTAGTGTTCTCTTGTCTACTGTACCACTGTAGTCTACTGTACCACTGTAGTCTACTGTTGTCTACTGTACCACTGTAGTCTACTGTAGTCTACTGTAGTCTACTGTACCACTGTAGTCTACTGTAGTCTACTGTACCACTGTAGTCTTCTGTTGTCTACTGTACCACTGTAGTCTACTGTACCACTGTAGTCTACTGTACCACTATTGTCTTCTGTGATCTACTGTAGTCTACTGTAGTCTACTGTACCACTGTAGTCTACTGTACCACTGTAGTCTTCTGTTGTCTACTGTACCACTGTAGTCTACTGTAGTCTACTGTACCACTGTAGTCTACTGTAGTCTACTGTACCACTGTAGTCTACTGTACCACTGTAGTCTACTGTACCACTGTAGTCTTCTTTTGTCTACTGTAGTCTACTGTACCAGTGTAGTGTTCTCTTGTCTACTGTACCACTGTAGTCTACTGTACCACTGTAGTCTACTGTAGTCTACTGTACCACTTTAGTGTTCTCTTGTCTACTGTACCACTGTAGTCTACTGTAGTCTACTGTACCACTGTAGTGTTCTCTTGTTTACTGTACCACTTTAGTCTACTGTAGTCTACTGTACCACTGTAGTGTTCTCTTGTCTACTGTACCACTTTAGTCTACTGTAGTCTACTGTACCACTGTAGTCTACTGTACCACTGTAGTCTACTGTAGTCTACTGTAGTCTACTGTACCACTGTAATCCACTGTAATCTACTGTCGTCTACTGTAGTCTACTGTAGTCTACTGTACCACTGTAGTCTACTGTAGTCTACTGTACCACTGTAGTCTACTGTACCACTGTAGTCTACTGTAGTCTACTGTAGTCTACTGTACCACTGTAATCCACTGTAATCTACTGTCGTCTACTGTAGTCTACTGTAGTCTACTGTACCACTGTAGTCTACTGTAGTCTACTGTACCACTGTAGTCTACTGTACCACTGTAGTCTACTGTAGTCTACTGTAGTCTACTGTACCACTGTAGTCTACTGTAGTCTACTGTACCACTGTAGTCTACTGTAGTCTACTGTACCACTGTAGTCTACTGTACCACTGTAGTCTACTGTAGTCTACTGTAGTCTACTGTACCACTGTAGTCTACTGTAGTCTACTGTACCACTGTAGTCTACTGTACCACTGTAGTCTTCTGTAGTCTACTGTACCACTGTAGTCTTCTGTAGTCTACTGTACCACTGTAGTCTACTGTACCACTGTAGTCTTATGTTGTCTACTGTACCACTGTAGTCTTATGTTGTCTACTGTACCACTGTCGTCTACTGTACCACTGTAGTCTACTGTAGTCTACTGTGCCACTGTAGTCTTATGTTGTCTACTGTACCACTGTCGTCTACTGTAGTCTACTGTACCACTGTAGTCTTATGTTGTCTACTGTACCACTGTCGTCTACTGTAGTCTACTGTACCACTGTAGTCTACTGTAGTCTTCTGTTGTCTACTGTACCACTGTAGTCTACTGTAGTCTACTGTACCACTGTAGTCTACTGTACCACTGTAGTCTACTGTACTCTACTGTACCACTGTAGTCTACTGTACCACTGTAGTCTACTGTAGTCTACTGTAGTCTACTGTACCACTGTAGTCTTCTGTTGTCTACTGTAGTCTACTGTACCACTGTAGTGTTCTCTTGTCTACTGTACCACTGTAGTCTACTGTACCACTGTAGTCTACTGTTGTCTACTGTACCACTGTAGTCTACTGTAGTCTACTGTAGTCTACTGTACCACTGTAGTCTACTGTACCACTGTAGTCTACTGTAGTCTACTGTACCACTGTAGTCTACTGTACCACTGTAGTCTACTGTTGTCTACTGTGCCACTGTAGTCTACTGTACCACTGTAATCCACTGTAATCTACTGTACCACTGTAGTCTTCTGTAGTCTACTGTACCACTGTAGTCTACTGTAGTCTACTGTACCACTGTAGTCTACTGTACCACTGTTGTCTACTGTTGTCTACTGTACCACTGTAGTCTACTGTACCACTGTAGTCTACTGTAGTCTACTGTACCACTGTAGTCTACTGTACCACTGTAGTCTATTGTTGTCTACTGTATCACTGTAGTCTACTGTACCACTGTAGTCTACTGTTGTCTACTGTACCACTGTAGTCTACTGTAGTCTACTGTACCACTGTAGTCTACTGTTGTCTTCTGTACCACTGTAGTCTACTGTACCACTGTAGTCTACTGTTGTCTTCTGTACCACTGTAGTCTACTGTACCACTGTAGTCTACTGTTGTCTACTGTACCACTATAGTCTACTGTACCACTGTAGTCTACTGTAGTCTACTGTACCACTGTAGTCTACTGTTGTCTACTGTACCACTGTTGTCTACTGTACCACTGTAGTCTACTGTACCACTGTTGTCTACTGTTGTCTACTGTACCACTGTTGTCTACTGTACCACTGTAGTCTACTGTACCACTGTAGTTTGCTGCAGCACTGAAGTATCATGTCCCTGTACTGTACCAGAAATTAAAGTGTCTTTAATTGGTCTCGAACCAAGTTACATGTTCCTCCACAAAACACAACAAAATCGATCCATACCTCATGGTGCTGGACCCAGTCAGGTCTTTAACAGAACAATATAACTATCCATGGTGCTGGACCCAGTCAGGTCTTTAACAGAACAATATACCTATCCATGGTGCTGGACCCAGTCAGGTCTTTAACAGAACAATATAACTATCCATGGTGCTGGACCCAGTCAGGTCTTTAAGTGTGAAAACGGGTGGAACCACAAAACATTTGGGAAAATCAGAAACCTGGAAAACAGAGAACGGAATTTGGGGGAAAAACTGAATTTTGCAAACAAATATTTTAAAAGGCCTTCCAACTTTGGAGTGTCATCCTGCAGCACAGCATTTTGGGTAAAGTTGAGGTCAGGTCCAATATTGACTCTGCACCCAGGAGCGATTGAAGCTGGACAATGCTAGAAATGCTTTAAAGTAATATATGCTATTTTGCAGACACTTTGAGCCAAAGCGACTTACAGTCACGTGTGAATACATTTCTACGTATGTGTGGACCCGGGAATTGAACCCACTGTCCTGGTGTTGAAATGCTCTACCAAGATGCATGACAGGGTTATGAATACTTTGTAAACCCTCAATGTAATATAATTTACAAGGCCTTTATTCAGCGTTGCTTATGCCACCCTTTATAAAGCACAGGTTTATGTCATATTTGACCTAATGGGTTATGTTAAATTTGACATTAATGGTTATGTCCCACAGTTATGCCACCCTTTATAAAGCCTTTATAGAGCATGACATACAGTAATAGATGCTTTGTGACACATTGATGTAGTGTGTTTATGAAGGCTTTCTGAAGCCTTAATGAGATGCATGTCATTTCAAGCGGGACCATATTGGGTCCTTGTTACTTTGCGTTATATTTTTGTAAACATCTGAGTGATTATTATTTTTAAGAAGAATCTGATTATTAAAACTATACTGAACAAAACTTTTAACGCAACATACAACAACTTCAAAAAGGTTTTACTGAGTTACAGTTCAGAGAAGGTTTTCAGTCAATTTAAATAAATGTATTAGGCACTAATCTATGGATTTCAGAGGACTGGGAATACAGATATGCATCTGTTAGTCACAGATACCTAGGTAGGGATGTGGATCAGAAAACCAGTCAGTATCTGGTGTCACCACCATTTGCCTCATGCAGCACAACACACCTCCTTCACATAGAGTTGATCAGGCTGCCGATTGTGGCCTGTGGAATGTTGTCCCACTCTTCAATGGCTGTGTGTGAAGTGGATATTGGCCCTAACTGGAACAAGCTGTCGTACACATTGTTCCAGAGCATCCCAAACATGCTCAATGGGTGAAATGTCTGGTGAGTATTCAGGCCATGGAAGAACTGGGACATTTTCAGCTTCCAGAACATGGGGCCGTACTTTATCAAGCTGAAACATGGTGTTGGATGAATGGCCCGACAATGGCCCTCAGGATCTCATCACGGTATCTCTGTGCATTCAAATTGCCATCGATAAAATGCAATTGTGTTCGTAGCTTATGATGTCGCTCTTGCTGCTGGTGATTCTCTGATCCTCTACGCAGACGACACCGTTCTGTATACTTCTTCCAGACTCACATTAAGCATCTCCAATCCAAAATGAAATCTAGAATCGGCTTCCTATTTCACAACAAAGCATCCTTCACTCATGCTACCAACCATATCCTTGTAAAACTGACATTCCTACCAATCCTTAACTTTGGCGATGTAATTTACAAAATAGCCTCCAACACTCTACTCAGCAAATTGGATGCAGTCTATCACAGTGCCATCCGTTTTGTCAGCAAAGCCCCTTATACTACCCACCACTGCACCTTGTATGCTCTCGTTGGCTGGCTCTCGCTTCATATTCGTCACCAAACCCACCAAACTTATCTCAGCACACTAGTTACGATAACACCAACCTGTAGCACGCACTCCAGCAGGTATATCTCACTGGTCACCCCCAAAGCCAACTCCCCCTTTGGCCTCCTTTCCTTCCAGTTCTCTGCTGCCAATGACTGGAACGAACTGCAAAAAAAGATAAAAATCACTGAAACTGGAGACTTATTGTAACGATCTTCGTCTTCATCGGATGAGGAGTAGGAAGGATCGGACCAAAACGCAGAGTGGTAAGTGTTCATGATTATTTATTATAACAGAACACAAAAACACGAAAATAACAAAGTGAATGTAAGAAATGAAAATCGAAACAGTCCTGAAAGGTGAAAACATAAAACAGGAAACAACTACCCACAAACACCAGGTGGGAAAAGGCTACCTAAGTATGGTTCTCAATCAGAGACAACGATAGACAGCTGCCTCTGATTGGGAACCATACCAGGCCAAACACATAGAAAAGAAAACATAGAAAAACAACGTAGAATGCCCACCCCAACTCACGCCCTGACCAAACCAAAATAAAGACATAAAAAAGGAACTATGGTCAGGGCGTGACACTTATATCTCCCTCACTAACTTTAAGCATCAGCTGTCAGAGCAGCTTACCGATCATTGCACCTGTACACAGCCCATCTGTAAATGGCCCACCTAACTACGTCATCCCCATATTGTGATATATTTTTTTGCTCCTTTGCACCCCAGTATCTCTACTTGCACATTCATCTTCTACACATCTTTCACTCCAATGTTTATTGCTAAATTATAATTATTTCGCCACTATGTATTGCTATTTATTGCCTTACCTCCCTATCTTACTACACTGTATATAGACTTTTCTACTGTGTTATTGACTATACGTGTGCTTATTCCATGTGTAACTCTGTGTTGTTGTATGTGTCAGACTGCTTTGCTTTATCTTGGCCAGGTCGCAGTTGTAAATGAGAACTTGTTCTCAACTGGCCTACCTGGTTAAATAAAGGTGAAATAAATAAATAAAATTAAAATGCCTCTCCATACCATAACAACACCGCCACCATGGGGCACTCTGTTCACAACGTTGACGTCTAACCACTTGCCCACGTGACGAAATACAAGTGGTCTAATACAAGAGGCCTGTTGAATGTACTGCCAAATTCTCTAAAACGACGTTGGAGGCGGCTTATGGTAGAGAAATTAACATTCAATTATCTGGCAACAGCTCTGGTTGACATTCTTGCAGTCAGCATGCTAATTACACGCTCACTCAAACCTTGAGACATCTGTGGCATTATGTAGTGTTGCAAAACTGCACATTTTAGAGTGGGCTTTTATTGTTCCCTGCCCAAGGTGCACCTGTGAAATGATTACGCTTAATCAGCTTCTTGATATGCCGCACCTGTCAGGTGGATGGATTGTCTTGGCAAAGAAGAAATGTTCACTAATGGGGATATAATCAAATTTGTGTACAAGATTATAGAGAAATAACCTTTCGGTGCGTATGGAACAATTCCGGGATCATTTATTTCATTTCATGAAAAATGGGACCAGCACTTTACATCAGTGGTCATCAATCGCAATCAACTGGTCGATCACCAAACATTTCTGTAAAAAAATAAACAATAAATCCTTTTGTTACTTAAAAAACAAATTGTTTCGTGCACTTGATTCAGCAGCCCTGATGCCTGGAGGTTTTCCATTTGAACCATTTCATTTGTCTGAAGGTTAAACTCCGCCGACACCGCAGGCCCAGAGAGAAAATCAAGTGCACCTATAGGCCTACTGCTGGCCAATCAGACAGTTCAGATCACAATTTCCTCATGCCGTAGAAAGATGCCTCCAATGCACAGGAACATTTCACTTTCTCTGGTCATATGAGTAACAGCGCGAGTTGGTACACGAGGCAGAAATAATGCAGTGTGACTTGAGTTTCGCCATCAGCTAGAAGACTGTGTCCCCTTTTCTCAGTGGAGGGAAGGAGGGCGGAGGGAGGGTGAGAGGCAGCCTTACCACTGCACCATCCCTCCCCTCAGACTGACCATCAGCTAGAAGACTGTGTCCCCTTTTCTCAGTGGAGGGAAGGAGGGCGGAGGGAGGGTGAGAGGCAGCCTTACCACTGCACCATCCCTCCCCTCAGACTGACCATCAGCTAGAAGACTGTGTCCCCTTTTCTCAGTGGAGGGAAGGAGGGCGGAGGGAGGGTGAGAGGCAGCCTTTACCACTGCACCATCCCTCCCCTCAGACTGACCATCAGCTAGAAGACTGTGTCCCCTTTTCTCAGCGGAGGGAAGGAGGGCGGAGGGAGGGTGAGAGGCAGCCTTACAGCTGCACCCTCCCCTCAGACTGACCATCAGCTAGAAGACTGTGTCCCCTTTTCTCAATGGAGGGAAGGAGGGCGGAGGGAGGGTGAGAGGCACCATCCCTCAGACTGACCATCAGACGCAGGCCATTGGTCCAGTAAATATATATATATATATGATTATGCTCACTTAGCTGTGCTTCACAAGAAATACAACAAAATTACTAGTGTGATCATCTTTTTTTTTCACCTTTATTTAACCAGGTGGGCAAGTTGAAAACAAGTTCTCATTTGCAACCTGGCCAAGATAAAGCATAGCAGTTCGACACAAACACAGAGTTACACATGGAGTAAAACAAACATACAGTCAATAATACAGTATAAACAAGTCTATATACGATGTGAGCAAATGAGGTGAGTTAAGGGAGGTAAAGGCAAAAAGGCCATGGTGGCAAAGTAAATACAATATAGCAAGTAAAACACTGGAATGGTAGATTTGCAATGGAAGAATGTGCAAAGTAGAAATAAAAATAATGGGGTGCAAAGGAGCAAAATAAATAAATAAATTAAATACAGTAGGGAAAGAGGTAGTTGTTTGGGCTAAATTATAAGTGGGCTATGTACAGGTGCAGTATTCTGTGAGCTGCTCTGACAGCTGGTGCTTAAAGCTAGTGAGGGAGATAAGTGTTTCCAGTTTCAGAGATTTTTGTAGTTTGTTTCAGTCATTGGCAGCATAGAACTGGAAGGAGAGGCGGCCAAAGAAATAATTGTTTTTGGAGGTGACTAGAGATATATACCTGCTGGAGCGTGTGCTACAGGTGGGAGATGCTATGGTGACCAGCGAGCTGAGATAAGGGGGGACTTTACTTAGCAGGGTCTTGTAGATGACATGGAGCCAGTGGGTTTGGCGACGAGTATGAAGCGAGGGCCAGCCAACGAGAGCGTACAGGTCGCAATGGTGGGTAGTGTATGGGGCTTTGGTGACAAAACGGATTGCACTGTGATAGACTGCATCCAATTTGTTGAGTAGGGTATTGGAGGCTATTTTGTAAATGACATCGCCAAAGTCGAGGATTGGTAGGATGGTCAGTTTTACAAGGGTATGTTTGGCAGCATGAGTGAAGGATGCTTTGTTTCAAAATAGGAAGCCAATTCTAGATTTAACTTTGGATTGGAGATGTTTGATATGGGTCTGGAAGGAGAGTTTACAGTCTAACCAGACACCTACGTATTTGTAGTTGTCCACATATTCTAAGTCAGAGCCGTCAAGAGTAGTGATGTTGGACAGGCGGGTAGGTGCAGGTAGCGATCGGTTGAAGAGCATGCATTTAGTTTTATTTGTATTTAAGAGCAATTGGAGGCCACAGAAGGAGAGTTGTATGGCATTGAAGCTCATTTGGAGGTTTGTTAGCACAGTGTCCAAAGAAGGGCCAGAAGTATACAGAATGGTGTCATCTGTGTAGAGGTGGATCAGAGAATCACCAGCAGCAAGAGCGACCTCAGTGATGAGTGATGTACCAGTCAGTGATGAGAACATTACATTTACATTTACATTTAAGTCATTTGGCAGACGCTCTTATCCAGAGCGACTTACAAATTGGTGCATTCACCTTATGACATCCAGTGGAACAACCACTTTACAATAGTGCATCTAAATATTTTAAGGGGGGTGAGAAGGATTACTTTATCCTATCCTAGGTATTCCTTAAAGAGGTGGGGTTTCAGGTGTCTCCGGAAGGTGGTGATTGACTCCGCTGTCCTGGCGTCGTGAGGGAGTTTGTTCCACCATTGGGGAGCCAGAGCAGCGAACAGTTTTGACTGAGCTGAGCGGGAACTGTACTTCCTCAGTGGTAGGGAGGCGAGCAGGCCAGAGGTGGATGAACGCAGTGCCCTTATTTGGGTGTAGGGCCTGATCAGAGCCTGGAGGTACTGAGGTGCCGTTCCCCTCACAGCTCCGTAGGCAAGCACCATGGTCTTGTAGCGGATGCGAGCTTCAACTGGAAGCCAGTGGAGAGAGCGGAGGAGCGGGGTGACGTGAGAGAACTTGGGAAGGTTGAACACTAGACGGGCTGCGGCGTTCTGGATGAGTTGTAGGGGTTTAATGGCACAGGCAGGGAGCCCAGCCAACAGCGAGTTGCAGTAATCCAGACGGGAGATGACAAGTGCCTGGATTAGGACCTGCGCCGCTTCCTGTGTGAGGCAGGGTCGTACTCTGCGGATGTTGTAGAGCATGAACCTACAGGAACGGGCCACCGCCTTGATGTTAGTTGAGAACGACAGTTTGTTGTCCAGGATCACGCCAAGGTTCTTAGCGCTCTAGGAGGAGGACACAATGGAGTTGTCAACCGTGATGGCGAGATCATGGAACGGGCAGTCCTTCCCCGGGAGGAAGAGCAGCTCCGTCTTGCCGAAGTTCAGCTTGAGGTGGTGATCCGTCATCCACACTGATATGTCTGCCAGACATGCAGAGATGCGATTCGCCACCTGGTCATCAGAAGGGGGAAAGGAGAAGATTAATTGTGTGTCGTCTGCATAGCAATGATAGGAGAGACCATGTGAGGTTATGACAGAGCCAAGTGACTTGGTGTATAGCGAGAATAGGAGAGAGAACATGTACCAACTACAGATTATAACATGTACCAACTACAGATTATAACATGTACCATCTACAGATTATAACATGTAGCATCTACATAGGCACTTCTGGTTTTGGAAGGACCATAAAGGTAATGGGAATGGTGTACTCAGTCTCTCTGTGCTAGTTGTCTCATTTTACATGAATAACATAACTATATGTATGGTTTTTCAAATCCTTTGGTTTAAATAAATGTTGACATTTGATATTCTTTCTCATATTATACTCATATCATACAATTATTAGTGCACTATGCAGTAAGATACGGCCTAGAACGTTAGTGACATGTTAACAACAGCGACATCTAGTGGCTGATCAGCGCAAATACAATAGTATTTCTATTGTACTTCCGGGTCCACATGGTCCCTTCCTTGTTGTTTCTCTAAACTTCACGAAACAGTGGATAATTCATTGATTCTCCGAACATTGACCAGAGATATTATTAGTGATGTATCATCAACCGGTACTGAAGAACCGACGGACTCTTCTGGAACGAGCTGAGAAATTCATATCTGAGATTTATTTCACCGACTGCAACCTTAGGGGAAGGTAAATGTTATTTCTTAGCTAGCGGTCAAGTGCAATACCCACTCAATATGCCCAGCTAAGTAGCAATGTTTTGTTGGGCAGATGGAAGTTCTATTTATTGTGCAAAATGTTTGAATTGTCCGCGGGTGAAGAGAGAAACTGCTCCTTGTAATAGCTATTGTTTTCTGGGTAATGAATCCCCCTTCTGGATCTGGTTACGAGACACTGACAGCACTTTATGTGGCGATCTGAGTCATATAAAAACACGTTTCTTACGACATGACTTGTTTCCAGACTATATGGAGACGCCTGTCCCCTGGAGTCCATCTCCTCGTCTCTGTCACAGCAACGGATCCCTTTCCAAGAGGCTGTCAAACTGAACTTTGAGCCCTATCAAGTTGGTGATACCTTTGGACCTACGTAAGGACTGGAATATTTAGTAGCTCTCTTCGACCATCATGTTTGGTTAAATACCATGAATGAGTGAGTGAGTGAATGAGTGAGTGAGTGAATGAGTGAGTGAGTGAGTGAATGAGTGAATGAGTGAATGAGTGAGTGAGTGAATGAGTGAGTGAGTGAGTGAATGAGTGAGTGAATGAGTGAGTGAGTGAGTGAATGAGTGAGTGAATGAGTGGGTGAATGAGTGAATGAGTGAGTGAGTGAATGAGTGAGTGAATGAGTGAGTGAGTGAGTGAGTGAGTGGGTGAATGAATGAATGTGTGAGTGAATGAGTGAGTGAGTGAGTGAGTGAGTGAGTGAGTGAGTGAGTGAGTGAGTGAGTGAGTGAATGAGTGAGTGAGTGAGTGAATTAATTAACAAATGAATGAATGAGTAACTGAGTGAGTGAATTAGTGGAGTGAGTTGGTGAATGAGCGTGCAAAAGAACGAACAAACCAGAGAACCAACAAACTAGTATGAGTAATGTTTTATTACAGATGGTGGACATGCTGGTTTAAAGTATCTCTGAGGATCCCAGACTCCTGGAGAGGGAAGCAGGTCCATCTGAGCTGGGAGAGTGATGGAGAGGCCATGGTCTGGAGGGATGAGCAACCTGTACAGGTTCAACATTATATACACCCACATGAGCCTTACCTCATCCACCATACCACTACAGTACCTCAACCACCACACCACTACAGTACCTCATCCACCATACCACTACAGTACCTCATCCACCATACCACTACAGTACCTCATCCACCATACCACTACAGTACCTCATCCACCATACCACTACAGTACCTCATCCACCATACCACCACAGTACCTCATCCACCATAACACCACAGTACCTCAACCACCACACCTCATCCACCATAACACTACAGTACCTCATCCACCACACCTCATCCTGAGCTGGGAGAGTGATGGAGAGGCCATGGTCTGGAGGGATGAGCAACCTGTACAGGTTCAACATTATATACACCCACATGAGCCTTACCTCATCCACCATACCACTACAGTACCTCAACCACCACACCACTACAGTACCTCATCCACCATACCACTACAGTACCTCATCCACCATACCACTACAGTACCTCATCCACCATACCACTACAGTACCTCATCCACCATACCACTACAGTACCTCATCCACCATACCACCACAGTACCTCATCCACCATAACACCACAGTACCTCAACCACCACACCTCATCCACCATAACACTACAGTACCTCATCCACCACACCTCATCCTGAGCTGGGAGAGTGATGGAGAGGCCATGGTCTGGAGGGATGAGCAACCTGTACAGGTTCAACATTATATACACCCACATGAGCCTTACCTCATCCACCATACCACTACAGTACCTCAACCACCACACCACTACAGTACCTCATCCACCATACCACTACAGTACCTCATCCACCATACCACTACAGTACCTCATCCACCATACCACTACAGTACCTCATCCACCATACCACTACAGTACCTCATCCACCATACCACCACAGTACCTCATCCACCATAACACCACAGTACCTCAACCACCACACCTCATCCACCATAACACTACAGTACCTCATCCACCACACCTCATCCTGAGCTGGGAGAGTGATGGAGAGGCCATGGTCTGGAGGGATGAGCAACCTGTACAGGTTCAACATTATATACACCCACATGAGCCTTACCTCATCCACCATACCACTACAGTACCTCATCCACCATACCATTACAGTACCTCAACCACCATACCTCATCCACCATAACACTACAGTACCTCATCCACCATAACACTACAGTACCTCATCCATCATACATCATCCACCATAACACTACAGTACCTCAACCACCATACCTCATCCACCATACCACTACAGTACCTCACCCACCATAACACTACAGTACCTCACCCACCATAACACTACAGTACCTCAACCACCATACCACTACAGTACCTCAACCACCATACCACTACAGTACCTCATCCACCATACCTCATCCACCATAACACTACAGTACCTCAACCACCATACCACTACAGTACCTTAACCACCATACCACTACAGTACCTTAACCACCATACCACTACAGTACCTTAACCACCATACCACTACAGTACCTTAACCACCATACCACTACAGTACCTCATCCACCATAACACTACAGTACCTCAACCACCACACCACTACAGTACCTCAACCACCACACCACTACAGTACCTCATCCACCATACCACTACAGTACCTCAACCACCATACCACTACAGTACCTCAACCACCATACCACTACAGTACCTCATCCACCGTAACACTACAGTACCTCATCCACCATACCACTACAGTACCTCAACCACCATACCACTACAGTACCTCAACCACCATACCACTACAGTACCTCAACCACCATACCACTACAGTACCTCAACCACCATAACACTACAGTACCTCAACCACCATACCACTACAGTACCTCAACCACCATAACACTACAGTACCTCATCCACCATACCTCATCCACCATAACACCACAATACCTCATCCACCATACCTCAACCACCATACCGCTACAGTACCTCAACCACCATAACACTACAGTACCTCATCCCTCATCTCATCCACCATAACACCACAATACCTCATCCACCATACCTCATCCACCATAACACTACAGTACCTCAACCACCATACCACTACAGTACCTCATCCACCATACCTCATCCACCATAACACTACAGTACCTCATCCACCATAACACTACAGTACCTCATCCACCATAACACTACAGTACCTCATCCACCATACCACTACAGTACCTCATCCACCATACCTCATCCACCATAACAACAGTACCTCATCCACCATACATCATCCACCATAACACTACAGTACCTCATCCACCATAACACTACAGTACCTCATCCACCATACCTCATCCACCATAACACTACAGTACCTCATTCACCATACCTCATCCACCATAACACTACAGTACCTCAACCACCATACCTCAACCACCATACCACTACAGTACCTCAACCACCATACCACTACAGTACCTCATCCACCATACCACTACAGTACCTCATCCACCATGCCTCATCCACCATAACACTACAGTACCTCAACCACCATACCTCAACCACCATACCACTACAGTACCTCATCCACCGTAACACCACAATACCTCATCCACCATAACACTACAGTACCTCATCCACCATAACACTACAGTACCTCATCCACCATACCACTACAGTACTTCAACCACCATACCACTACAGTACCTCATCCACCATACCTCATCCACCATAACACTACAGTACCTCAACCACCATACCACTACAGTACCTCAACCACCATACCTCATCCACCATAACACTACAGTACCTCAACCACCACACCACTACAGTACCTCAACCATCATACCTCATCCACCATAACACTACAGTACCTCATCCACCATAACACTACAGTACCTCAACCACCATACCTCATCCACCATAACACTACAGTACCTCATCCACCATAACACTACAGTACCTCATCCACCATAACACTACAGTACCTCATCCACCATACCTCATCCACCATAACACCACAATACCTCAACCACCATACCACTACAGTACCTCATCCACCATAACACTACAGTACCTCATCCACCATACCACTACAGTACCTCATCCACCATACCACTACAGTACCTCATCCACCATACCACTACAGTACCTCAACCACCGTAACACTACAGTACCTCATCCACCATACCACTACAGTACCTCATCCACCATACCACTACAGTACCTCAACCACCATACCACTACAGTACCTCATCCACCATACCACTACAGTACCTCATCCACCATACCACTACAGTACCTCATCCACCATACCACTACAGTACCTCAACCACCATACCACTACAGTACCTCAACCACCATACCACTACAGTACCTCATCCACCGTAACACTACAGTACCTCAACCACCATACCACTACAGTACCTCATCCACCGTAACACTACAGTACCTCATCCACTATACCACTACAGTAAGTCAACAGACTAGTCTCATCCTCCGGGCTCTCTCAGCTTGCCTTGGGGCAAAGTCACAATAACAATCTGTTTTTAGTTATATGTGAACTGTGTGTTATGTACGCTAATCAAGCCTTAAGCCTTGTTCAAACACATCATTCTCAGGGGTTGACCTTGATGTTGTTATTTGATTGACAGGGGTTGACCTTGATGTTGTTATTTGATTGACAGGGGTTGACCTTGATGTTGTTATTTGATTGACAGGGGTTGACCTTGATATTGTTATTTGATTGACAGGGGTTGACCAAAGAAGGGGAGAAGACCAGCTACATCTTGACTGAGTGTCTGAAGGATGATGATCCACACAGGTTAGTGGGTTCTACATCCTGACTGTCTGGAGGATGATGATCCACACAGGTTAGTGGGTTCTACATCCTGACTGTCTGGAGGATGATGATCCACACAGGTTAGTGGGTTCTACATCCTGACTGACTGTCTGGAGGATGATGATCCACACAGGTTAGTGGGTTCTACATCCTGACTGTCTGGAGGATGATGATCTACACAGGTTAGTGGGTTCTACATCCTGACTGTCTGGAGGATGATGATCCACACAGGTTAGTGGGTTCTACATCCTGACTGACTGTCTGGAGGATGATGATCCACACAGGTTAGTGGGTTCTACATCCTGACTGACTGTCTAGAGGATGATGATCCACACAGGTTAGTGGGTTCTACATCCTGACTGTCTGGAGGATGATGATCCACACAGGTTAGTGGGTTCTACATCCTGACTGTCTGGAGGATGATGATCTACACAGGTTAGTGGGTTCTACATCCTGACTGTCTGGAGGATGATGATCCACACAGGTTAGTGAGTTCTACATCCTGACTGACTGTCTGGAGGATGATGATCCACACAGGTTAGTGGGTTCTACATCCTGACTGACTGTCTGGAGGATGATGATCCACACAGGTTAGTGGGTTCTACATCCTGACTGTCTGGAGGATGATGATCTACACAGGTTAGTGGGTTCTACATCCTGACTGTCTGGAGGATGATGATCCACACAGGTTAGTGGGTTCTACATCCTGACTGTCTGGAGGATGATGATCCACACAGGTTAGTGGGTTCTACATCCTGACTGTCTGGAGGATGATGATCCACACAGGTTAGTGGGTTCTACATCCTGACTGTCTGGAGGATGATGATCCACACAGGTTAGTGGGTTCTACATCCTGACTGTCTGGAGGATGATGATCCACACAGGTTAGTGGGTTCTACATCCTGACTGTCTGGAGGATGATGATCCACACAGGTTAGTGGGTTCTACATCCTGACTGACTGTCTGGAGGATGATGATCCACACAGGTTAGTGGGTTCTACATCCTGACTGTCTGGAGGATGATGATCCACACAGGTTAGTGGGTTCTACATCCTGACTGACTGTCTGGAGGATGATGATCCACACAGGTTAGTGGGTTCTACATCCTGACTGTCTGGAGGATGATGATCTACAGGTTAGTGGGTTCTACATCCTGACTGTCTGGAGGATGATGATCCACACAGGTTAGTGGGTTCTACATCCTGACTGACTGTCTGGAGGATGATGATCCACACAGGTTAGTGGGTTCTACATCCTGACTGACTGTCTAGAGGATGATGATCCACACAGGTTAGTGGGTTCTACATCCTGACTGTCTGGAGGATGATGATCCACACAGGTTAGTGGGTTCTACATCCTGACTGTCTGGAGGATGATGATCTACACAGGTTAGTGGGTTCTACATCCTGACTGTCTGGAGGATGATGATCCACACAGGTTAGTGAGTTCTACATCCTGACTGACTGTCTGGAGGATGATGATCCACACAGGTTAGTGGGTTCTACATCCTGACTGACTGTCTGGAGGATGATGATCCACACAGGTTAGTGGGTTCTACATCCTGACTGTCTGGAGGATGATGATCTACACAGGTTAGTGGGTTCTACATCCTGACTGTCTGGAGGATGATGATCCACACAGGTTAGTGGGTTCTACATCCTGACTGTCTGGAGGATGATGATCCACACAGGTTAGTGGGTTCTACATCCTGACTGTCTGGAGGATGATGATCCACACAGGTTAGTGGGTTCTACATCCTGACTGTCTGGAGGATGATGATCCACACAGGTTAGTGGGTTCTACATCCTGACTGTCTGGAGGATGATGATCCACACAGGTTAGTGGGTTCTACATCCTGACTGACTGTCTGGAGGATGATGATCCACACAGGTTAGTGGGTTCTACATCCTGACTGTCTGTCTGGAGGATGATGATCCACACAGGTTAGTGGGTTCTACATCCTGACTGTCTGGAGGATGATGATCTACACAGGTTAGTGGGTTCTACATCCTGACTGTCTGGAGGATGATGATCTACACAGGTTAGTGGGTTCTACATCCTGACTGTCTGTCTGGAGGATGATGATCTACACAGGTTAGTGGGTTCTACATCCTGACTGTCTGGAGGATGATGATCTACACAGGTTAGTGGGTTCTACATCCTGACTGACTGTCTGGAGGATGATGATCTACACAGGTTAGTGGGTTCTACATCCTGACTGACTGTCTGGAGGATGATGATCCACACAGGTTAGAGGGTTCTACATCCTGACTGTCTGGAGGATGATGATCCACACAGGTTAGTGGGTTCTACATCCTGACTGACTGTCTGGAGGATGATGATCTACACAGGTTAGTGGGTTCTACATCCTGACTGACTGTCTGGAGGATGATGATCCACACAGGTTAGAGGGTTCTACATCCTGACTGTCTGGAGGATGATGATCCACACAGGTTAGTGGGTTCTACATCCTGAGTGTCTGTCTGGAGGATGATGATCCACACAGATTAGTGGGTTCTACATCCTGTTTAGGGTGAATTCAATTTACATTTGACATTTTAGTCATTTAACAGACGTTCTTCAGGGATTTTTCTGCCATTTTAAATCCTTTTGTGTTCAGCAAAGGGTGGCTACTTTTAAGACTCTTAAATTTATAATATAGCTCAGTGAATGTATTTGATTTGATCAAAACACATAGGATGTGTCAGAGATATGGAAAAATATAAGTTTAAACATTTCAACCGATCGATTGGTTGAAAGGTCAGGAGGCTCTCGGTTGACTACGTTTGTTTAGTCGGGGACAGCGCTGCTCTACATTGAGTTGGCGCGTAACGGTCTGTTTGCAGCGAGTCAGGATCGCCTCAGTGTGTTCTAGTTCTGTGTTGTAACCTGTAGTCTGTCTTCTGTGTCTTTTAGCATCTCCCTGTATGTCGAGCTGGCGTGTAACAGTCTTTTCGGAGCGGGACAGGGATCCATGATTGCAGCACCTGACCCAGACAGGAAGTACTCTGTCCAGAAGGCTGAGCTTGTGGTGTTTAAGCCGGAAGTCAGGGAGCTGCTGACTGATTTGGAGATGCTGGTAGACATGGTCAAGGTATGTTGAGATATAAGTATTCTATAATGTCAAGGTACTACCTAATGGGATGTGAAGAAGGTCAAGAGGTCATGTCTGGAGCAGGGTGGATTCAATTCCAGGAGTAGTAGGTCAAGAGGTCATGTCTGGAGCAGGGTGGGTTCAATTCCAGGAGTAGAAGGTCAAGAGGTCATGTCTGGAGCAGGGTGGGGTCAATTCCAGGAGTAGAAGGTCAAGAGGTCATGTCTGGACCAGGGTGGGTTCAATTCCAGGAGTAGAAGGTCAAGAGGTCATGTCTAGAGCAGGGTGGCGTCAATTCCAGGAGTAGAAGGTCAAGAGGTCATGTCTGGAGCAGGGTGGGGTCAATTCCAGGAGTAGCAGGTCAAGAGGTCATGTCTGGAGCAGGGTGGGGTCAATTCCAGGAGTAGAAGGTCAAGAGGTCATGTCTGGAGCAGGGTGGGGTCAATTCCAGGAGTAGAAGGTCAAGAGGTCATGTCTGAAGCTGGGTGGGGGTCAATTCCGGGAGTAGAAGGTCAAGAGGTCATGTCTGGAGCAGGGTGGGGTCAATTCCAGGAGTAGAAGGTCAAGAGGTCATGTCTGGAGCAGGGTGGGGTCAATTCCAGGAGTAGAAGGTCAAGAGGTCATGTCTGGAGCAGGGTGGGGTCAATTCCGGGAGTAGAAGGTCAAGAGGTCATGTCTGGAGCAGGGTGGGGTCAATTCCAGGAGTAGAAGGTCAAGAGGTCATGTCTGAAGCAGGGTGGGGTCAATTCCGGGAGTAGAAGGTCAAGAGGTCATGTCTGAAGCAGGGTGGGGTCAATTCCGGGAGTAGTAAACTAACTAAATGGAATTGACTCCAAACCCGAACCTACAGATGGAATTGTGACATTTAACAGTGAATGAAGTGTAACTGTCAACTTTAGTCAGTCTGTTCTGTTCCTGCTTTCTCATTGGCCTGTTGATCTTCTCTCTTCTGCCTCCTCTCAGTTGCTGGGTGAGGGGGAACAGCGTGGGTACCAGGCTCTGTTCACAGCCAATGAGATGGTGAACCTGTGTGAGCCGACCAATCCCAGCTCATTTCCTGCGGCCCGGAGTCTGGCTCAGAAGTTCTTCAGCCAGAGGAATGGAGAGAGCCAGCACACTGTCCACGCTATGGGACACTGCCACATTGACTCAGGTGAACATCTCTCTTTCACGATGACTGATTTTGTTTAGTCCATGTCCATGTATTGAGTTCTGTAATGATGCTCCACTGTCTACCGCTGCTCCACTGTCTACTGCTGCTCCACTGTCTACCACTGCTCCACTGTCTACTGCTGCTCCACTGTCTACTGCTGCTCCACTGTCTACTGCTGCTCCACTGTCTACTGCTGCTCCACTGTCTACCACTGCTCCACTGTCTACTGCTGCTCCACTGTCTACTGCTGCTCCACTGTCTACTGCTGCTCCACTGTCTACCGCTGCTCCACTGTCTACTGCTGCTCCACTGTCTACTGCTGCTCCACTGTCTACTGCTGCTCCACTGTCTACTGCTGCTCCACTGTCTACGCTGCTCCACTGTCTACTGCTGCTCCACTGTCTACCGCTGCTCCACTGTCTACTGCTCCACTGCTCCACTGCTCCACTCTACTGCTGCTCCACTGTCTACTGCTGCTCCACTGTCTACTGCTGCTCCACTGTCTACCGCTGCTCCACTGTCTACCGTTGCTCCACTGTCTAATGCTGCTCCACTGTCTACTGCTGCTCCACTGTGTGTGGTGTCCTGCTGCTCCACTGTCTATTGCTGCTTCACTGTCTACCGCTGCTCCACTGTCTAATGCTGATCCACTGTCTAATGCTGCTCCACTGTCTACCGCTGCTCCACTGTCTTCTGCTGCTCCATTGTGTGTGGTGTCCTGCTGCTCCACTGTGTGTGGTGTCCTGCTGCTCCACTGTGTGTGGTGTCCTGCTGCTCCACTGTGTGTGGTGTCCTGCTGCTCCACTGTGTGTGGTGTCCTGCTGCTCCACTGTGTGTGGTGTCCTGCTGCTCCACTGTGTGTGGTGTCCTGCTGCTCCACTGTGTGTGGTGTCCTGCTGCTCCACTGTGTGTGGTGTCCTGCTGCTCCACTGTGTGTGGTGTCCTGCTGCTCCACTGTGTGTGGTGTCTTGCTGCTCCACTGTCTACCGCTGCTCCACTGTCTTCTGCTGCTCCATTGTGTGTGGTGTCCTGCTGCTCCACTGTGTGTGGTGTCTTGCTGCTCCACTGTGTGTGGTGTCCTGCTGCTCCACTGTGTGTGGTGTCCTGCTGCTCCACTGTGTGTGGTGTCCTGCTGCTCCACTGTGTGTGGTGTCCTGCTGCTCCACTGTGTGTGGTGTCCTGCTGCTCCACTGTGTGTGGTGTCCTGCTGCTCCACTGTGTGTGGTGTCCTGCTGCTCCACTGTCTACTGCTGCTCCACTGTGAGCGGTGTCCTGCTGTTCCACTGTGTGTGGTGTCCTGCTGCTCCACTGTGTGTGGTGTTCTGCTGCTCCACTGTGTGTGGTGTCCTGCTGCTCCACTGTGTGTGGTGTCCTGCTGCTCCACTGTGTTTGGTGTCCTGCTGCTCCACTATGTGTGGTGTCCTGCTGCTCCACTGTCTATTGCTGCTCCACTGTGTGTGGTGTCCTGCTGCTCCACTGTCTATTGCTGCTCCACTATGTGTGGTGTCCCGCTGCTCCACTATGTGTGGTGTCCTGCTGCTCCACTGTCTATTGCTGCTCCACTGTATGTGGTGTCCTGCTGCTCCACTGTGTGTGGTGTGCTGCTGTTCCACTGTGTGTGGTGTCCTGCTGCTCCACAGTCTTCTGCTGCTCCACTGTGTGTGGTGTCCTGCTGCTCCACTGTGTTTGATGTTCTGCTGCTCCACTGTGTGTGGTGTCCTGCTGCTCCACTGTGTGTGGTGTCCTGCTGCTCCACTGTCTACTGCTGCTCCACTGTGAGCGGTGTCCTGCTGCTCCACTGTGTGTGGTGTCCTGCTGCTCCACTGTGTGTGGTGTTCTGCTGCTCCACTGTGTTTGGTGTTCTGCTGCTCCACTGTGTGTGGTGTCCTGCTGCTCCACTGTCTATTGCTGCTCCACTATGTGTGGTGTCCCGCTGCTCCACTATGTGTGGTGTCCTGCTGCTCCACTGTCTATTGCTGCTCCACTGTGTGTGGTGTCCTGCTGCTCCACTGTGTGTGGTGTGCTGCTGTTCCACTGTGTGTGGTGTCCTGCTGCTCCACAGTCTTCTGCTGCTCCACTGTGTGTGGTGTCCTGCTGCTCCACTGTGTTTGATGTTCTGCTGCTCCACTGTGTGTGGTGTCCTGCTGCTCCACTGTCTACTGCTGCTCCACTGTGTGTGGTGTCCTGCTGCTCCACTGTCTATTGCTGCTCCACTATGTGTGGTGTCCCGCTGCTCCACTATGTGTGGTGTCCTGCTGCTCCACTGTCTATTGCTGCTCCACTGTGTGTGGTGTCCTGCTGCTCCACTGTGTGTGGTGTGCTGCTGTTCCACTGTGTGTGGTGTCCTGCTGCTCCACAGTCTTCTGCTGCTCCACTGTGTGTGGTGTCCTGCTGCTCCACTGTGTTTGATGTTCTGCTGCTCCACTGTGTGTGGTGTCCTGCTGCTCCACTGTGTGTGGTGTCCTGCTGCTCCACTGTCTACTGCTGCTCCACTGTGTGTGGTGTTCTGCTGCTCCACTATGTGTGGTGCCCTGCTGCTCCACTGTGTGTGGTGTCCTGCTGCTCCACTGTGTGTGGTGTCCTGCTGCTCCACTGTCTATTGCTGCTCCACTATGTGTGGTGTCCTGCTGCTCCACTGTGTGTGGTGTACTGCTGCTCCACATCAGGAAGTGATTGCTTGATTAATATCCTGCTCTGTCCCTGTGTCTATCTAGACTGGCTGTGGCCCTATGAGGAGACCACCAGGAAGTGATTGATTGATTAATATCCTGCTCTGTCCCTGTCTCTATCAAGCCTGGCTGTGGCCCTATGAGGAGACCATCAGGAAGTGTGCCAGGAGCTGGGTGACTGTGATCAGACTGATGGAGAAGAACCCTCACATGGTCTTCACCTGTTCACAGGTACTGTACCTTTAATACACACTCACCTGTTCACAGGTACTGTACCTTTAATACACACTCACCTGTTCACAGGTACTGTACTTTTAATACACACTCACCTGTACACAGGTACTGTACCTTTAATACACACTCACCTGTTCACAGGTACTGTACCTTTAATACACACTCACCTGTTCACAGGTACTGTACCTTTAATACACACTCACCTGTTCACAGGTACTGTACCTTTAATACACACTCACCTGTGCACAGGTACTGTACCTTTAATACACACTCACCTGTTCACAGGTACTGTACCTTTAGTACACACTCACCTGTTCACAGGTACTGTACCTTTGTCTCTCCTCTCTCCAGACTCAGCAGTTTGACTGGGTTAATAGTGGTCTCTCCTCTCTCCAGGCTCAGCAGTTTGACTGGGTTAATAGTGGTCTCTCCTCTCTCCAGGCTCTGCAGTTTGACTGGGTTAATAGTGGTCTCTCCTCTCCTCTCTCCAGGCCCAGCAGTTTGACTGGGTTAATAGTGGTCTCTCCTCTCTACAGGCCCAGCAGTTTGACTGGGTTAATAGTGGTCTCTCCTCTCCTCTCTCCAGGCTCAGCAGTTTGACTGGGTTAATAGTGGTCTCTCCTCTCTCCAGGCCCAGCAGTTTGACTGGGTTAATAGTGGTCTCTCTTCTCTCCAGGCTCAGCAGTTTGACTGGGTTAATAGTGGTCTCTCCTCTCCTCTCTCCAGGCCCAGCAGTTTGACTGGGTTAATAGTGGTCTCTCTTCTCTCCAGGCTCAGCAGTTTGACTGGGTTAATAGTGGTCTCTCCTCTCTCCAGGCTCAGCAGTTTGACTGGGTTAATAGTGGTCTCCTCTCTCCAGGCTCAGCAGTTTGACTGGGTTAATAGTGGTCTCTCCTCTCTCCAGGCCCAGCAGTTTGACTGGGTTAATAGTGGTATCTCCTCTCCTCTCTCCAGGCCCAGCAGTTTGACTGGGTTAATAGTGGTCTCTCCTCTCTCCTCTCTCCAGGCCCAGCAGTTTGACTGGGTTAATAGTGGTCTCTCTCTCCTCTCTCCAGGCCCAGCAGTTTGACTGGGTTAATAGTGGTCTCTCCTCTCTCCAGGCCCAGCAGTTTGACTGGGTTAATAGTGGTCTCTCCTCTCTCCAGGCCCAGCAGTTTGACTGGGTTAATAGTGGTCTCTCCTCTCCTCTCTCCAGGCCCAGCAGTTTGACTGGGTTAATAGTGGTCTCTCCTCTCTCCAGACTCAGCAGTTTGACTGGGTTAATAGTGGTCTCTCCTCTCCTCTCTCCAGGCCCAGCAGTTTGACTGGGTTAATAGTGGTCTCTCCTCTCTCCAGGCCCAGCAGTTTGACTGGGTTAATAGTGGTCTCTCCTCTCCTCTCTCCAGGCCCAGCAGTTTGACTGGGTTAATAGTGGTCTCTCCTCTCTCCAGGCACAGCAGTTTGACTGGGTTAATAGTGGTCTCTCCTCTGTCCAGGCCCAGCAGTTTGACTGGGTTAATAGTGGTCTCTCCTCACCTCTCTCCAGGCCCAGCAGTTTGACTGGGTTAATAGTGGTCTCTCCTCTCCTCTCTCCAGGCCCAGCAGTTTGACTGGGTTAATAGTGGTCTCTCCTCTCCTCTCTCCAGGCCCAGCAGTTTGACTGGGTTAATAGTGGTCTCTCCTCTCCTCTCTCCAGACTCAGCAGTTTGACTGGGTTAATAGTGGTCTCTCCTCTCTCCAGGCTCAGCAGTTTGACTGGGTTAATAGTGGTCTCTCCTCTCTCCAGGCTCAGCAGTTTGACTGGGTTAATAGTGGTCTCTCCTCTCTCCAGGCTCAGCAGTTTGACTGGGTTAATAGTGGTCTCTCCTCCTCTCTCCAGGCTCAGCAGTTTGACTGGGTTAATAGTGGTCTCTCCTCTCCTCTCTCCAGGCTCAGCAGTTTGACTGGGTTAATAGTGGTCTCTCCTCTCCTCTCTCCAGGCTCAGCAGTTTGACTGGGTTAATAGTGGTCTCTCCTCTCTCCAGGCCCAGCAGTTTGACTGGGTTAATAGTGGTCTCTCCTCTCTCCAGGCCCAGCAGTTTGACTGGGTTAATAGTGGTCTCTCCTCTCCTCTCTCCAGACTCAGCAGTTTGACTGGGTTAATAGTGGTCTCTCCCTCTCTCCAGGCTCAGCAGTTTGACTGGGTTAATAGTGGTCTCTCCTCTCTCCAGGCCCAGCAGTTTGACTGGGTTAATAGTGGTCTCTCCTCTCCTCTCTCCAGGCTCAGCAGTTTGACTGGGTAAATAGTGGTCTCTCCTCTCTCCAGGCCCAGCAGTTTGACTGGGTTAATAGTGGTCTCTCCTCTCCTCTCTCCAGGCTCAGCAGTTTGACTGGGTTAATAGTGGTCTCTCCTCTCCTCTCTCCAGGCCCAGCAGTTTGACTGGGTTAATAGTGGTCTCTCCTCTCTCCAGGCTCAGCAGTTTGACTGGGTTAATAGTGGTCTCTCCTCTCTCCAGGCCCAGCAGTTTGACTGGGTTAATAGTGGTCTCTCCTCTCTCCAGGCCCAGCAGTTTGACTGGGTTAATAGTGGTCTCTCCTCTCCTCTCTCCAGGCTCAGCAGTTTGACTGGGTTAATAGTGGTCTCTCCTCTCTCCAGGCCCAGCAGTTTGACTGGGTTAATAGTGGTCTCTCCTCTCCTCTCTCCAGGCCCAGCAGTTTGACTGGGTTAATAGTGGTCTCTCCTCTCCTCTCTCCAGGCCCAGCAGTTTGACTGGGTTAATAGTGGTCTCTCCTCTCCTCTCCAGGCCCAGCAGTTTGACTGGGTTAATAGTGGTCTCTCCTCTCTCCAGGCCCAGCAGTTTGACTGGGTTAATAGTGGTCTCTCCTCTCCTCTCTCCAGGCCCAGCAGTTTGACTGGGTTAATAGTGGTCTCTCCTCTCTCCAGGCCCAGCAGTTTGACTGGGTTAATAGTGGTCTCTCCTCTCCTCTCTCCAGGCCCAGCAGTTTGACTGGGTTAATAGTGGTCTCTCCTCTCTCCAGGCCCAGCAGTTTGACTGGGTTAATAGTGGTCTCTCCTCTCCTCTCTCCAGGCCCAGCAGTTTGACTGGGTTAATAGTGGTCTCTCCTCTCTCCAGACTCAGCAGTTTGACTGGGTTAATAGTGGTCTCTCCTCTCCTCTCTCCAGGCCCAGCAGTTTGACTGGGTTAATAGTGGTCTCTCCTCTCTCCAGGCCCAGCAGTTTGACTGGGTTAATAGTGGTCTCTCCTCTCTCTCCAGGCCCAGCAGTTTGACTGGGTTAATAGTGGTCTCTCCTCTCTCCAGGCCCAGCAGTTTGACTGGGTTAATAGTGGTCTCTCCTCTCCTCTCTCCAGGCCCAGCAGTTTGACTGGGTTAATAGTGGTCTCTCCTCTCCTCTCTCCAGGCCCAGCAGTTTGACTGGGTTAATAGTGGTCTCTCCTCTCCTCTCTCCAGGCCCAGCAGTTTGACTGGGTTAATAGTGGTCTCTCCTCTCCTCTCTCCAGACTCAGCAGTTTGACTGGGTTAATAGTGGTCTCTCCTCTCTCCAGGCTCAGCAGTTTGACTGGGTTAATAGTGGTCTCTCCTCTCTCCAGGCTCAGCAGTTTGACTGGGTTAATAGTGGTCTCTCCTCTCCTCTCTCCAGGCTCAGCAGTTTGACTGGGTTAATAGTGGTCTCTCCTCTCTCCAGGCCCAGCAGTTTGACTGGGTTAATAGTGGTCTCTCCTCTCTCCAGGCCCAGCAGTTTGACTGGGTTAATAGTGGTCTCTCCTCTCCTCTCTCCAGACTCAGCAGTTTGACTGGGTTAATAGTGGTCTCTCCTCTCTCCAGGCTCAGCAGTTTGACTGGGTTAATAGTGTCTCTCTCTCCTCTCTCCAGGCTCAGCAGTTTGACTGGGTTAATAGTGGTCTCTCCTCTCCTCTCTCCAGGCTCAGCAGTTTGACTGGGTTAATAGTGGTCTCTCCTCTCTCAGCAGTTTGACTGGGTTAATAGTGGTCTCTCCTCTCTCCAGGCTCAGCAGTTTGACTGGGTTAATAGTGGTCTCTCCTCTCCTCTCTCCAGGCTCAGCAGTTTGACTGGGTTAATAGTGGTCTCTCCTCTCTCCAGGCCCAGCAGTTTGACTGGGTTAATAGTGGTCTCTCCTCTCTCCAGGCCCAGCAGTTTGACTGGGTTAATAGTGGTCTCTCCTCTCTCTCTCCAGGCCCAGCAGTTTGACCTCTCCTCTCTCCAGGCTCAGCAGTTTGACTGGGTTAATAGTGGTCTCTCCTCTCTCCAGGCCCAGCAGTTTGACTGGGTTAATAGTGGTCTCTCCTCTCTCCAGGCCCAGCAGTTTGACTGGGTTAATAGTGGTCTCTCCTCTCCTCTCTCCAGGCCCAGCAGTTTGACTGGGTTAATAGTGGTCTCTCCTCTCTCCAGGCTCAGCAGTTTGACTGGGTTAATAGTGGTCTCTCCTCTCTCCAGGCCCAGCAGTTTGACTGGGTTAATAGTGGTCTCTCCTCTCCTCCAGGCCCAGCAGTTTCCAGGCTCCAGGCAGTTTGACTGGGTTAATAGTGGTCTCTCCTCTCTCCAGGCCCAGCAGTTTGACTGGGTTAATAGTGGTCTCTCCTCTCTCCAGGCCCAGCAGTTTGACTGGGTTAATAGTGGTCTCTCCTCTCCTCTCTCCAGGCCCAGCAGTTTGACTGCAGTTTGACTTAATAGTGGTCTCTCTCTCCTCTCTCCAGGCTCAGCAGTTTGACTGGGTTAATAGTGGTCTCTCCTCCTCTCTCCAGGCCCAGCAGTTTGACTGGGTTAATAGTGGTCTCTCCTCTCTCCAGGCCCAGCAGTTTGACTGGGTTAATCGTGGTCTCTCCTCTCTCCAGGCCCAGCAGTTTGACTGGGTTAATAGTGGTCTCTCCTCTACTCTCTCCAGGCCCAGCAGTTTGACTGGGTTAATAGTGGTCTCTCCTCTCTCCAGGTTCAGCAGTTTGACTGGGATAATAGTGGTCTCTCCTCTCTCCAGGCCCAGCAGTTTGACTGGGTTAATAGTGGTCTCTCCTCTCCTCTCTCCAGGCCCAGCAGTTTGACTGGGTTAATAGTGGTCTCTCCTCTCTCCAGGCTCAGCAGTTTGACTGGGTTAATAGTGGTCTCTCCTCTCTCCAGGCTCAGCAGTTTGACTGGGTTAATAGTGGTCTCTCCTCTCTCCAGGCTCAGCAGTTTGACTGGGTTAATAGTGGTCTCTCCTCTCTCCAGGCTCAGCAGTTTGACTGGGTTAATAGTGGTCTCTCCTCTCCTCTCTCCAGGCCCAGCAGTTTGACTGGGTTAGTAGTGGTCTCTCCTCTCCTCTCTCCAGGCTCAGCAGTTTGACTGGGTTAATAGTGGTCTCTCCTCTCCTCTCTCCAGGCCCAGCAGTTTGACTGGGTTAATAGTGGTCTCTCCTCTCCTCTCTCCAGGCTTAGCAGTTTGACTGGGTTAATAGTGGTCTCTCCTCTCCTCTCTCCAGGCCCAGCAGTTTGACTGGGTTAATAGTGGTCTCTCCTCTCCTCTCTCCAGGCTGAGCAGTTTGACTGGGTTAATAGTGGTCTCTCCTCTCTCCAGGCCCAGAAGTTTGACTGGGTTAATAGTGGTCTCTCCTCTCCTCTCTCCAGACTCAGCAGTTTGACTGGGTTAATAGTGGTCTCTCCTCTCCTCTCTCCAGGCCCAGCAGTTTGACTGGGTTAATAGTGGTCTCTCCTCTCTCCAGGCCCATCAGTTTGACTGGGTTAATAGTGGTCTCTCCTCTCCTCTCTCCAGGCCCAGCAGTTTGACTGGGTTAATAGTGGTCTCTCCTCCTCTCTCCAGGCTCAGCAGTTTGACTGGGTTAATAGTGGTCTCTCCTCTCTCCAGGCTCCTCAGCAGTTTGACTGGGTTAATAGTGGTCTCTCCTCTGTCCAGGCCCAGCAGTTTGACTGGGTTAATAGTGGTCTCTCCTCACCTCTCTCCAGGCCCAGCAGTTTGACTGGGTTAATAGTGGTCTCTCCTCTCTCCAGGCTCAGCAGTTTGACTGGGTTAATAGTGGTCTCTCCTCTCTCCAGGCCCAGCAGTTTGACTGGGTTAATAGTGGTCTCTCCAGGCTCAGCAGTTTGACTGGGTTAATAGTGGTCTCTCCTCTCTCCAGGCCCAGCAGTTTGACTGGGTTAATAGTGGTCTCTCCTCTCTCCAGGCCCAGCAGTTTGACTGGGTTAATAGTGGTCTCTCCTCTCTCCAGGCCCAGCAGTTTGACTGGGTTAATAGTGGTCTCTCCAGGCTCAGCAGTTTGACTGGGTTAATAGTGGTCTCTCCTCTCTCCAGACTCAGCAGTTTGACTGGGTTAATAGTGGTCTCTCCTCTCTCCAGGCTCAGCAGTTTGACTGGGTTAATAGTGGTCTCTCCTCTCCTCTCTCCAGGCCCAGCAGTTTGACTGGGTGAAGAGCTGGTATCCAGGCCTGTTCTCTCAGATCCAACACTTCGTTAAGAAGGGACAGTTCATCCCGGTAGGAGGCACCTGGGTGGAGATGGTAAGACCTGCACCCATACATAGAAAACCTATCTGAGATATAGTCCTTATTAAAGTCTAGGCCTGTCAAACCATTCATTAGATTCTGTAGATATTCGCAATTAATTGATGTTTCCATTTTTTTTTTAAAGCAATGTTGATGTAATAGGCATGAATGGACTGAAACACCCAAAATATTCTTTATCAGAATGTTTTTAATGTCATATTCACCATAAACAAGTTAATAAATACAAAAGTTGTAACGATCTTCTTCATCTGAGGACCAGGAAAGATCGGACCAAAACGCAGCATGGTAATTTAATAGAACTGAACACGAAAATACAAAATAACAAAGTGAAACAACGAAATCGAAACAGTCCTGAAAGGTGAAAACACAAAACGGGAAACAACTACCCACAAACACCAGGTGGGAAAAGGCTGCCTAAGTATGGTTCTCAATCAGAGACAACGATAGACAGCTGCCTCTGATTGGGAACCATACCAGGCCAAACACATAGAAAACAACAGAATGCCCACCCCAACTCACGCCCTGACCAAACTAAAACAGAGCCATAAAAAAGGAACTAAGGTCAGGGCGTGACACAAGTAGGCCAACTAATTCTGCCTCATAAATTCTCTCTCACACTATAAGAAAAACAAAGAACCGGCTATATGGATACAAACAACACAGAGTATAAACCTGCCCAACAATGTCATGAATACCTGTCTCTCACTTCAATCAATTGTGAGAGACTCTCACCCTGTCTCTCTCTCTCTCGCTCTGTCTCTCTCTCTCTCTCACCCTGTCTCTCTCTCTCTCTCTCGCTCTGTCTCTCTCTCTCTCTCTGTCTCTCTCTCTCTCTCTCTCACCCTGTCTCTCGCTCTGTCTCTCTCTCTCTCTCGCTCTGTCTCTCTGTCTCTCTCTCTCTCTCTCGCTCTGTCTCTCTCTCTCTCTCTCTCTCTCTCTCTCTCTCTCTCTCTCTCTCTCTCTCTCTCTCTCTCTCTCTCTCTCTCTCTCTCTCTCTCTCTCTCTCTCTCTCTCTCTCTCTCTCTCTCTCTCTCTCTCTCTCTCTCTCTCTGTCTCTCTGTCTCTCTCTCTCTTTCTCTCTCTGTCTCTCTCTCTCTTTCTCTCTCTGTCTGTCTCTCTCTCTCTTTCTCTCTCTGTCTGTCTCTCTCTCTCTTTCTCTCTCTGTCTGTCTCTCTCTCTCTTCTCTCTCTCTGTCTCTCTCTCTCTCTCTCTCTCTCTCTCTCTCTCTCTCTGTCTCTGTCTGTCTCTCTCTCTCTCTCTCTCTCTCTCTGTCTCTCTCTTTCTCTCTCTCTCTCTCTCTCTCTCTCTCTCTCTCTCTCCCCCTCTCTCTCTCTCTCCCCCTCTCTCTCTCTCTCTCTCTCATTTGTCTCTCTGTCTCTCCCCCCGTCTCTCTTGTCTCTCTCTCTCTCTCTCCCCCTCTCTCTCTCCCCCTCTCTCTCATTTGTCTCTCTCTCTCTCTCTCTCTCTCTCTCTCTCTCTCTCTCTCTCTCTCTCTCTCTCTCTCTCTCTCTCTCTCTCTCTCTCTCTCATTTGTCTCCCCCTCTCTCTCCCCTCTCTCTCTCTCATTTGTCTCCCCCCTCTCTCTCTCTCTCTCTCTCTCTCTCTCTGAGTGGAATTCCATCTTGTGCGAGTGACTCCTTCTTTAGCTCATTTGCAACTTCCTGTTGTTCAGCCTTGCTGTAGACGCAAATAACTTTGGTTTTATCCAAAGAGTCATCTGGGAGTGATTTTAAAATAGAATTTGCCGCTTAAAAGCCCTTACTAGCATACACCATTCAGTCTTACAAGTAGCAAGCTAGTAAAGTGGTATCATCACTCACCACTTTCATCTGTACAAACAATAGTACGCAAGTATAAACACCATGGGACCACGCAGCCGTCATGCCGCTCAGGAAGGAGACGCGTTCTGTCTCCTAGAGATGAACAGACTTTGGTGCAAAAAGTGCAAATCAATCCCAGAACAACAGCAAAGGACCTTGTGAAGATGCTGGAGGAAACGGGTACAAAAGTATCTATATCCACAGTAAAAAATCCAGACTATGGTTTGCCCCAAGCATACTTCCAATGTTGTGGCAAAATGACTTAAGGACAACAAAGTCAAGGTATTGGAGTGGCCATCACAAAGCCCTGACCTCAATCACATAGAAAACTTGTGGGTAGAACTGAAAAAGCGTGTGAGCAAGGAGGCCTACAAACCTGACTCAGTTACACCAGCTCTGTCAGGAGGAATGGGCCAAAATTCATCCAACTTATTGTGGTTAGCTTGTAGAAGGCTACCCGAAACGTTTGACCCAAGTTAAACAATTTAAAGGCAATGCTACCAAATACTAATTGAGTGTATGTAAACTTCTGACCCACTGGGAATGTGATCAAAGAAATAAAATCTGAAATAAATCATTCTCTCTAATATTACATTTACATTTAAGTCATTTAGCAGACGCTCTTATCCAGAGCGACTTACTCTGACATTTCACATTCCATAAATAAAGTGGTGTTCCTCACTGACCTAAAACAGGGAATTTTTACTAGGATTAAATGTCAGGAATTGTGAAACTGAGTTTAAATATATTTGGCTAAAGTGTATGTAAACTTCTGACTTCAACTGTATGTATTCACCCCCTTTACTATGAAGCCCCTAAATAAGATCTGGTGCAACCAATTACCTTCAGAAGTGACATCATTAGTTAGATTGAACACAGGTGGACTTCATTTAAGTGTCACATGATCTGTCACATGATCTGTCATATATATTTCCACTGCTTAAAAAAAAATGGAGCAGTTTTTTTGCCTTGAAGAATGTGGGCAAAAATCCCAGTGGCTAAATGTGCCAAGCTTATAGAGACACACCCCAAGAGGAGCTGTAATTGCTGCAGAAGGGTGACTCTACAAAGTATTGACTTTGGAGGGTGAATAGTTAAGCACACTAAAGCTTTCAGTTTTTTTGTCTTATTTCTTGTTTGTTTCCAATTCAAAAATATTTTGCATCTTCAAAGTGGTAGGCATGTTGTGTAAATCAAATGATACAACCTCCCCCAGAAATCTATTTTAACTCCAGGAAAAATACCAAGTGGTTGTCAAAATAGCGCATTGGCTGCCGGGGCTTGAATTTGAACTATGGGGGTCAGGGGGTCATTGGCTGCCGGGGCTTGAATTTGAACTATGGGGGTCAGGGGGTCATTGGCTGCCGGGGCTTGAATTTGAACTATGGGGGTCAGGGGATCATTGGCTGCCGGGGCTTGAATTTGAACTATGGGGGTCAGGGGGTCATTGGCTGCCGGGGCTTGAATTTGAACTATGGGGGTCAGGGGGTCATTGGCTGCCGGGGCTTGAATTTGAACTATGGGGGTCAGGGGGTCATTGGCTGCCGGGGCTTGAATTTGAACTATGGGGGTCAGGGGGTCATTGGCTGCCATTGGCTGCCGGGGCTTGAATTTGAACTATGGGGGTCAGGGGGTCATTGGCTGCCGGGGCTTGAATTTGAACTATGGGGGTCAGGGGGTCATTGGCTGCCGGGGCTTGAATTTGAACTATGGGGGTCAGGGGGTCATTGGCTGCCGGGGCTTGAATTTGAACTATGGGGGTCAGGGGGTCATTGGCTGCCGGGGCTTGAATTTGAACTATGGGGGTCAGGGGGTCATTGGCTGCCGGGGCTTGAAGTTGAACTATGGGGGTCAGGGGGTCATTGGCTGCCGGGGCTTGAATTTGAACTATGGGGGTCAGGGGGGGTCATTGGCTGCCAGGGCTTGAATTTGAACTATGGGGGTCATGGGGGGGGGTCATTGGCTGCCAGGGCTTGAATTTGAACTATGGGGGTCAGGGGGTCATTGGCTGCCAGGGCTTGAATTTGAACTATGGGGGTCAGGGGGTCATTGGCTGCCGGGGCTTGAATTTGAACTATGGGGGTCAGGGGGTCATTGGCCGGGGCTTGAATTTGAACTATGGGGGTCAGGGGTCATTGGCTGCCAGGGCTTGAATTTGAACTATGGGGGTCAGGGGGTCATTGGCTGCCGGGGCTTGAATTTGAACTATGGGGGTCAGGGGGTCATTGGCTGCCTGGGCTTGAATTTGAACTATGGGGGTCAGGGGGTCATTGGCTGCCGGGGCTTGAATTTGAACTATGGGGGTCAGGGGGTCATTGGCTGCCGGGGCTTGAATTTGAACTATGGGGGTCAGGGGGTCATTGGCTGGGGCTTGGATTTGAACTATGGGGGTCAGGGGGTCATTGGCTGCCGGGGCTTGAATTTGAACTATGGGGGTCAGGGGGTCAAACTAAGAAAATGCGTTAATGGCGTAGGATAAATTAAAACCATTAAAATTGTTATTAACTCGTTAACCTTGACAGACCTATTAAAATCATCAATTAAGATTTTAAGTCATTATCTCTATGTATCAGGATGGAAACCTGCCGTCAGGTGAGTCCATGGTCAGACAGTTCCTGGAGGGACAGCGATTCTTCAAGAAGGAGTTTGGAAACTACTGCAAAGAGGTAGAACATTACACCAGACATGTGTACCTCCCCATCCATACATCACATTCCTATCAGGTGGCTTGAGTATGTATGATAAAGTGTATCTAAGGTGGTCTGTTTTACTGCCTAGTTCTGGTTGCCTGATACGTTTGGCTACTCAGCCCAGCTCCCCCAGTTGATGCGGGGTTCAGGCATCACACGGTTCCTGACTCAGAAACTCAGCTGGAACCTCGTTAACACCTTCCCTGTGAGTTCTCTGTCTCTCTCTCTCCTCTCTCTCTCTCTTCTCTCCTCTCTCTCTCTCTCCTCTCTCTCTCTCTCTCTCCTCTCTCTCTCTCTCTCTCTTGCTCTCCCTCTCTCCCCCTTTCTATCTCCTCTCTCTCTCTCTTGCTCTCCCTCTCTCCCCCTTTCTCTCTCTCCTCTCTCTCCCTTCCCCCCCCTCTCTCTCTCCTCTCTCTCTCTTGCTCTCCCTCTCCCCCTCGCCCCCTCTCTCTCTCTCTTGCTCTCTCTCTCTTGCTCTCTCTCTCTCTCTCTCTCTCTCTCTCTCTGTCCTCCTCTCTCTCTCTCTTGCTCTCCTTCTCTCTCTCTCTTGCTCTCCCTCTCTCCCCCTTCCCCCTCTCTCTCTCTGTCTTCCCCTCTCTCTCTCTGTCCTCCCCTCTCTCTCTCCCTGTGAGTGTTACCTTGTAACCATTAGGTAACACTGCTTTAAATTAACTCTTCTCTCTCTCTGTCCCCCCTTTCTCTCCTTTTCCCCCTCTCTCTCTCTCTGTCCCCCCTATCTCTCTCTCTGTCCCCCCCTATCTCCCCCTTTCCCCCTCTCTCCCCCTTTCCCCCTCTCTCCCTGCAGCACAACACGTTCTTCTGGGAGGGTCTGGATGGTTCTCAGGTTCTGACACACTTTCCCCCAGGGAACTCCTATGAGATGAAGGGAAAAGTGGAGGATGTGAGTATCAACCCTAACCCCCTAACCCCCAACCCCCTACAGACCCTTACAGGAGCACTAGGTCTGGTAGAGGAGCACTAGGTCTGGTACAGGAGCACTAGGTCTGGTACAGGAGCACTAGGTCTGGTTAACAGACCCTTACAGGAGCACTAGGTCTGGTACAGGAGCACTAGGTCTGGTACAGGAGCACTAGGTCTGGTACAGGAGCACTAGGTCTGGTTAACAGACCCTTACAGGAGCACTAGGTCTGGTAAACAGACCCTTACAGGAGCACTAGGTCTGGTACAGGAGCACTAGGTCTGGTACAGGAGCACTAGGTCTGGTACAGGAGCACTAGGTCTGGTAGAGGAGCACTAGGTCTGGTTAACAGACCCTTACAGGAGCACTAGGTCTGGTACAGGAGCACTAGGTCTGGTTAACAGACCCTTACAGGAGCACTAGGTCTGGTACAGGAGCACTAGGTCTGGTAAACAGACCCTTACAGGAGCACTAGGTCTGGTACAGGAGCACTAGGTCGGGGTACTGAAGCTCCTCCTCATTCCTCCTCAGCTGGTCAACACTGTGAAGAACAACAAGGACAAAGGACGAGCCAATCACAGCGCAGCACTGTTTGGTTTTGGAGACGGAGGAGGAGGGCCCACCCAGCTGATGTTGGACAGATTGGACAGGGTCCAGGACACAGACGGACTGCCTCGGTTAGGACCACTCACATCGTAACACACACACACACAGGATATTAATCACACACACACACACACACACACACACACACACACACACACACACACACACACACACACACACACACACACACACACACACACACACACACAGGATATTAACACACACACACACACACAGGATATTAAACACACACACACACAGGATATTAAACACACACACACACACACACACACACAGGATATTAAACACACACACACACACACACACAGGATATTAAACACACACACACACAGGATATTAAACACACACACACACACACACACACACACACACACACACACACACACACACACACACACACACACACACACACACACACACACACACACACACACACACACACACACACAGGATATTAATCACACACACCATACATGGTCGACACACCCACCGTGACTCAACAGCCACCATTAAAATAGAACCAGCTGCCCCCTGGTCTAGACATCAGAAATACAGTCACGGAGAGTGTTGATGTTTCCGCTCAGAGGGATTCCTCTCTGATGTGGGTTCAAATTAAATCTAGTTTTATTAGTCACAAATACAACAGGCTGACTTACCAGCCCTTAACCAACAATGCAGTTAAAAAAACATTTTTTTAAACCAAAAATATATATAAATAATAATATTAAGTAATTAACGAGCTGCAGTAAAATGACAATAGTGAGACTATATACAGGGGGTACAGGTTAGTAATGTTATATACAGGGGGTACAGGTTAGTAGTGAGACTATATACAGGGGGTACAGGTTAGTAATGAGGATATATACAGGGGGTACAGGTTAGTAATGAGACTATATACAGGGGGTACAGGTTAGTAATGAGACTATATACAGGGGGTACAGGTTAGTAATGAGGATATATACAGGGGGTACAGGTTAGTAATGAGACTATATACAGGGGGTACAGGTTAGTAGTGAGACTATATACAGGGGGTACAGGTTAGTAATGAGGATATATACAGGGGGTACAGGTTAGTAATGAGACTATATACAGGGGGTACAGGTTAGTAATGAGACTATATACAGGGGGTACAGGTTAGTAGTGAGACTATATACAGGGGGTACAGATTAGTAGTGAGACTATATACAGGGGGTACAGGTTAGTAATGAGACTATATACAGGGGGTACAGGTTAGTAATGAGACTATATACAGGAGGTACAGGTTAGTAGTGAGACTATATACAGGGGGTACAGGTTAGTAATGAGGATATATACAGGGGTACAGGTTAGTAATGAGACTATATACAGGGGGTACAGGTTAGTAATGAGACTATATACAGGGGTACAGATTAGTAGTGAGACTATATACAGGGGGTACAGGTTAGTAATGAGACTATATACAGGGGGTACAGGTTAGTAATGAGACTATATACAGGAGGTACAGGTTAGTAATGAGGCTATATACAGGGGTACAGGTTAGTAATGAGACTATATACAGGGGGTACAGGTTAGTAATGAGACTATATACAGGGGGTACAGGTTAGTAATGAGGCTATATACAGGGGTACAGGTTAGTAATGAGGCTATATACAGGGGTACAGGTTAGTAGTGAGGCTATATACAGGGGGTACAGGTTAGTAGTGAGACTATATACAGGGGGTACAGGTTAGTAATGAGGCTATATACAGGGGGTACAGGTTAGTAATGTTATATACAGGGGGTACAGGTTAGTAATGAGACTATATACAGGGGGTACAGGTTAGTAATGAGACTATATACAGGGGGTACAGGTTAGTAATGAGGCTATATACAGGGGGTACAGGTTAGTAATGAGGCTATATACAGGGGGTACAGGTTAGTAATGAGGCTATATACAGGGGTACAGGTTAGTAATGAGACTATATACAGGGGATACAGGTTAGTAATGAGACTATATACAGGGGGTACAGGTTAGTAATGAGGCTATATACAGGGGGTACAGGTTAATAATGAGGCTATATACAGGGGGTACAGGTTAGTAATGAGAATATATACAGGGGTACAGGTTAGTAATGAGGCTATATACAGGGGGTACAGGTTAGTAATGAGGCTATATACAGGGGGTACAGGTTAGTAATGAGGCTATATACAGGGGGTACAGGTTAGTAATGAGACTATACAGGGGGTACAGGTTAATAATGAGGCTATATACAGGGGGTACAGGTTAGTAATGAGACTATATACAGGGGGTACAGGTTAGTAATGAGGCTATATACAGGGGGTACAGGTTAGTAATGAGACTATACAGGGGGTACAGGTTAATAATGAGGCTATATACAGGGGGTACAGGTTAGTAATGAGACTATATACAGGGGGTACAGGTTAGTAATGAGGCTATATACAGGGGGTACAGGTTAGTAATGAGGCTATATACAGGGGGTACAGGTTAGTAATGAGACTATATACAGGGGGTACAGGTTAGTAATGAGGCTATATACAGGGGGTACAGGTTAGTAATGAGGCTATATACAGGGGGTACAGGTTAGTAATGTTATATACAGGGGGTACAGGTTAGTAATGAGGCTATATACAGGGGGTACAGGTTAGTAATGAGACTATATACAGGGGTATAGGTTAATAATGAGGCTATATACAGGGGGTATAGGTTAATAATGAGGCTATATACAGGGGTACAGGTTAGTAATGAGACTATATACAGGGGGTACAGGTTAGTAATGAGGCTATATACAGGGGGTACAGGTTAGTAATGAGGCTATATACAGGGGGTACAGGTTAGTAATGAGGCTATATACAGGGGGTACAGGTTAGTAATGAGAATATATACAGGGGGTACAGGTTAGTAATGAGGCTATATACAGGGGGTACAGGTTAGTAATGAGGCTATATACAGGGGGTACAGGTTAGTAATGAGGCTATATACAGGGGGTACAGGTTAGTAATGAGACTATACAGGGGGTACAGGTTAATAATGAGGCTATATACAGGGGGTACAGGTTAGTAATGAGACTATATACAGGGGGTACAGGTTAGTAATGAGGCTATATACAGGGGTACAGGTTAGTAATGAGACTATACAGGGGGTACAGGTTAATAATGAGGCTATATACAGGGGGTACAGGTTAGTAATGAGACTATATACAGGGGGTACAGGTTAGTAATGAGGCTATATACAGGGGGTACAGGTTAGTAATGAGGCTATATACAGGGGTACAGGTTAGTAATGAGACTATATACAGGGGGTACAGGTTAGTAATGAGGCTATATACAGGGGGTACAGGTTAGTAATGAGGCTATATACAGGGGGTACAGGTTAGTAATGTTATATACAGGGGGTACAGGTTAGTAATGAGGCTATATACAGGGGTACAGGTTAGTAATGAGACTATATACAGGGGGTATAGGTTAATAATGAGGCTATATACAGGGGTATAGGTTAATAATGAGGCTATATACAGGGGTACAGGTTAGTAATGAGACTATATACAGGGGGTACAGGTTAGTAATGAGGCTATATACAGGGGTACAGGTTAGTAATGAGGCTATATACAGGGGGTACAGGTTAGTAATGAGGCTATATACAGGGGGTACAGGTTAGTAATGAGGCTATATACAGGGGGTACAGGTTAGTAGTGAGACTATATACAGGGGGTACAGGTTAGTAATGAGGCTATATACAGGGGTACAGGTTAGTAGTGAGACTATATACAGGGGGTACAGGTTAGTAATGAGACTATATACAGGGGGTACAGGTTAGTAATGAGGCTATATACAGGGGGTACAGGTTAGTAATGAGGCTATATACAGGGGGTACAGGTTAGTAATGAGACTATATACAGGGGGTACAGGTTAATAATGAGGCTATATACAGGGGGTACAGGTTAGTAGTGAGGCTATATACAGGGGGTACAGGTTAATAATGAGGCTATATACAGGGGTACAGGTTAGTAGTGAGGCTATATACAGGGGTACAGGTTAGTAGTGAGGCTATATACAGGGGGTACAGGTTAGTAGTGAGGCTATATACAGGGGGTACAGGTTAGTAGTGAGGCTATATACAGGGGGTACAGGTTAGTAGTGAGGCTATATACAGGGGTACAGGTTAGTAATGAGGCTATATACAGGGGGTACAGGTTAGTAATGAGGCTATATACAGGGGGTACAGGTTAGTAATGAGACTATATACAGGGGTACAGGTTAGTAATGAGACTATATACAGGGGGTACAGGTTAGTAATGAGACTATATACAGGGGGTACAGGTTAGTAATGAGACTATATACAGGGGGTACAGGTTAGTAATGAGACTATATACAGGGGTACAGGTTAGTAATGAGACTATATACAGGGGGTACAGGTTAGTAATGAGACTATATACAGGGGTACAGGTTAGTAATGAGGCTATATACAGGGGGTACAGGTTAATAATGAGGCTATATACAGGGGGTACAGGTTAGTAATGAGACTATATACAGGGGGTACAGGTTAGTAATGAGGCTATATACAGGGGGTACAGGTTAGTAATGAGACTATATACAGGGGGTACAAGTTAGTAATGAGGCTATATACAGGGGTACAGGTTAGTAATGAGGCTATATACATGGGGTACAGGTTAGTAATGAGGCTATATACAGGGGGTACAGGTTAGTAATGAGGCTATATACAGGGGGTACAGGTTAGTAGTGAGACTATATACAGGGGGTACAGGTTAGTAATGAGACTATATACAGGGGGTACAGGTTAGTAATGAGGCTATATACAGGGGTACAGGTTAGTAATGAGACTATATACAGGGGTACAGGTTAGTAATGAGACTATATACAGGGGGTACAGGTTAGTAATGAGGCTATATACAGGGGTACAGGTTAGTAATGAGGCTATATACAGGGGATACAGGTTAGTAATGAGACTATATACAGGGGTACAGGTTAGTAATGAGACTATATACAGGGGGTACAGGTTAGTAATGAGACTATATACAGGGGGTACAGGTTAGTAATGAGACTATATACAGGGGGTACAGGTTAGTAATGAGACTATATACAGGGGTACAGGTTAGTAATGAGACTATATACAGGGGTACAGGTTAGTAATGAGGCTATATACAGGGGGTACAGGTTAATAATGAGGCTATATACAGGGGGTACAGGTTAGTAATGAGACTATATACAGGGGTACAGGTTAGTAATGAGGCTATATACAGGGGGTACAGGTTAGTAATGAGACTATATACAGGGGGTACAAGTTAGTAATGAGGCTATATACAGGGGGTACAGGTTAGTAATGAGGCTATATACAGGGGGTACAGGTTAGTAATGAGGCTATATACAGGGGGTACAGGTTAGTAATGAGGCTATATACAGGGGGTACAGGTTAGTAGTGAGACTATATACAGGGGTACAGGTTAGTAATGAGACTATATACAGGGGGTACAGGTTAGTAATGAGGCTATATACAGGGGTACAGGTTAGTAATGAGACTATATACAGGGGGTACAGGTTAGTAATGAGACTATATACAGGGGGTACAGGTTAGTAATGAGGCTATATACAGGGGGTACAGGTTAGTAATGAGGCTATATACAGGGGATACAGGTTAGTAATGAGGCTATATACAGGGGGTACAGGTTAGTAATGAGGCTATATACAGGGGTACAGGTTAGTAATGAGGCTATATACAGGGGTCCAGGTTAGTAATGAGACTATATACAGGGGGTACAGGTTAGTAATGAGGCTATATGCAGGGGGTACAGGTTAGTAATGAGGCTATATACAGGGGGTACAGGTTAGTAATGAGACTATATACAGGGGTACAGGTTAGTAATGAGACTATATACAGGGGGTACAGGTTAGTAATGAGGCTATATGCAGGGGTACAGGTTAGTAATGAGACTATATACAGGGGGTACAGGTTAGTAATGAGACTATATACAGGGGTACAGGTTAGTAATGAGGCTATATACAGGGGTACAGGTTAGTAATGAGACTATATACAGGGGGTACAGGTTAGTAATGAGGCTATATACAGGGGGTACAGGTTAGTAATGAGACTATATACAGGGGGTACAGGTTAGTAATGAGGCTATATACAGGGGGGTAGAGGTTAGTAATGTTATATACAGGGGTACAGGTTAGTAATGAGACTATATACAGGGGGTACAGGTTAGTAATGTTATATACAGGGGGTACAGGTTAGTAATGTTATATACAGGGGGTACAGGTTAGTAATGTTATATACAGGGGTACAGGTTAGTAATGAGACTATATACAGGGGGTACAGGTTAGTAATGTTATATACAGGGGTACAGGTTAGTAGTGAGACTATATACAGGGGGTACAGGTTAGTAATGTTATATACAGGGGTACAGGTTAGTAGTGAGACTATATACAGGGGGTACCGGTTAGTAATGAGGCTATATACAGGGGGTACAGGTTAGTAATGTTATATACAGGGGTACAGGTTAGTAGTGAGACTATATACAGGAGGTACAGGTTAGTAATGAGGCTATATACAGGGGTACAGGTTAGTAATGAGGCTATATACAGGGGGTACAGGTTAGTAATGAGACTATATACAGGGGGTACAGGTTAGTAATGAGGCTATATACAGGGGTACAGGTTAGTAATGAGGCTATATACAGGGGGTACAGGTTAGTAGTGAGACTATATACAGGGGGTACAGGTTAATAATGAGGCTATATACAGGGGTACAGGTTAGTAATGAGGCTATATACAGGGGTACAGGTTAGTAATGTTATATACAGGGGTACAGGTTAGTAATGAGACTATATACAGGGGTACAGGTTAGTAATGAGGCTATATACAGGGGGTACAGGTTAGTAATGAGGCTATATACAGGGGGTACAGGTTAGTAATGAGGCTATATACAGGGGTACAGGTTAGTAATGAGACTATATACAGGGGATACAGGTTAGTAATGAGACTATATACAGGGGGTACAGGTTAGTAATGAGGCTATATACAGGGGGTACAGGTTAATAATGAGGCTATATACAGGGGGTACAGGTTAGTAATGAGAATATATACAGGGGTACAGGTTAGTAATGAGGCTATATACAGGGGGTACAGGTTAGTAATGAGGCTATATACAGGGGGTACAGGTTAGTAATGAGGCTATATACAGGGGGTACAGGTTAGTAATGAGACTATATACAGGGGGTACAGGTTAATAATGAGGCTATATACAGGGGTACAGGTTAGTAATGAGACTATATACAGGGGGTACAGGTTAGTAATGAGGCTATATACAGGGGTACAGGTTAGTAATGAGACTATATACAGGTGGTACAGGTTAGTAATGAGACTATATACAGGGGTACAGGTTAGTAATGAGACTATATACAGGGGTACAGGTTAGTAATGAGGCTATATACAGGGGTACAGGTTAGTAATGAGACTATATACAGGGGGTACAGGTTAGTAATGAGGCTATATACAGGGGGTACAGGTTAGTAATGAGGCTATATACAGGGGTACAGGTTAGTAATGTTATATACAGGGGTACAGGTTAGTAATGAGGCTATATACAGGGGGTACAGGTTAGTAATGAGACTATATACAGGGGGTATAGGTTAATAATGAGGCTATATACAGGGGGTATAGGTTAATAATGAGGCTATATACAGGGGGTACAGGTTAGTAATGAGACTATATACAGGGGTACAGGTTAGTAATGAGGCTATATACAGGGGTACAGGTTAGTAATGAGGCTATATACAGGGGGTACAGGTTAGTAATGAGGCTATATACAGGGGGTACAGGTTAGTAATGAGGCTATATACAGGGGTACAGGTTAGTAGTGAGACTATATACAGGGGGTACAGGTTAGTAATGAGGCTATATACAGGGGTACAGGTTAGTAGTGAGACTATATACAGGGGTACAGGTTAGTAATGAGGCTATATACAGGGGGTACAGGTTAGTAGTGAGACTATATACAGGGGGTACAGGTTAGTAATGAGACTATATACAGGGGTACAGGTTAGTAATGAGGTTATATACAGGGGTACAGGTTAGTAATGAGGCTATATACAGGGGTACAGGTTAGTAGTGAGACTATATACAGGGGTACAGGTTAGTAATGAGGCTATATACAGGGGGTACAGGTTAGTAATGAGACTATATACAGGGGTACAGGTTAGTAATGAGACTATATACAGGGGGTACAGGTTAGTAATGAGACTATATACAGGGGTACAGGTTAGTAATGAGACTATATACAGGGGGTACAGGTTAGTAATGAGGCTATATACAGGGGTACAGGTTAGTAATGAGACTATATACAGGGGGTACAGGTTAGTAATGTTATATACAGGGGGTACAGGTTAGTAATGTTATATACAGGGGTACAGGTTAGTAATGAGACTATATACAGGGGGTACAGGTTAGTAATGTTATATACAGGGGGTACAGGTTAGTAATGTTATATACAGGGGTACAGGTTAGTAATGAGACTATATACAGGGGGTACAGGTTAGTAATGTTATATACAGGGGTACAGGTTAGTAGTGAGACTATATACAGGGGGTACAGGTTAGTAATGTTATATACAGGGGTACAGGTTAGTAGTGAGACTATATACAGGGGGTACAGGTTAGTAATGAGGCTATATACAGGGGGTACAGGTTAGTAATGAGACTATATACAGGGGGTACAGGTTAGTAATGAGACTATATACAGGGGGTACAGGTTAGTATTGAGGATATATACAGGGGGTACAGGTTAGTAATGAGGTTATATACAGGGGGTACAGGTTAGTAATGAGACTATATACAGGGGGTACAGGTTAGTAATGAGGCTATATACAGGGGGTACAGGTTAGTAATGAGGCTATATACAGGGGTACAGGTTAGTAATGAGACTATATACAGGGGGTACAGGTTAGTAATGAGACTATATACAGGGGGTACAGGTTAGTAATGAGGCTATATACAGGGGGTACAGGTTAGTAATGAGACTATATACAGGGGGTACAGGTTAGTAATGAGGCTATATACAGGGGGTACAGGTTAGTAATGAGACTATATACAGGGGGTACAGGTTAGTAATGAGGCTATATACAGGGGGGTACAGGTTAGTAATGTTATATACAGGGGGGTACAGGTTAGTAATGAGACTATATACAGGGGTACAGGTTAGTAATGTTATATACAGGGGGTACAGGTTAGTAATGTTATATACAGGGGTACAGGTTAGTAATGAGACTATATACAGGGGGTACAGGTTAGTAATGTTATATACAGGGGTACAGGTTAGTAGTGAGACTATATACAGGGGGTACAGGTTAGTAATGTTATATACAGGGGTACAGGTTAGTAGTGAGACTATATACAGGGGGTACAGGTTAGTAATGAGGCTATATACAGGGGGTACAGGTTAGTAATGAGACTATATACAGGGGGTACAGGTTAGTAATGAGACTATATACAGGGGGTACAGGTTAGTATTGAGGATATATACAGGGGGTACAGGTTAGTAATGAGGTTATACAGGGGGTACAGGTTAGTAATGAGACTATATACAGGGGGTACAGGTTAGTAATGAGGCTATATACAAGGGGTACAGGTTAGTAATGAGACTATATACAGGGGGTACAGGTTAGTAGTGAGACTATATACAGGGGGTACAGGTTAGTAATGAGACTATATACAGGGGGTACAGGTTAGTAATGAGACTATATACAGGGGGTACAGGTTAGTATTGAGGATATATACAGGGGGTACAGGTTAGTAATGAGGCTATATACAGGGGTACAGGTTAGTAATGAGGCTATATACAGGGGGTACAGGTTAGTAATGAGACTATATACAGGGGGTACAGGTTAGTAATGAGACTATATACAGGGGGTACAGGTTAGTAATGAGGTTATATACAGGGGGTACAGGTTAGTAATGAGACTATATACAGGGGGTACAGGTTAGTAATGAGACTATATACAGGGGGTACAGGTTAGTAATGAGGCTATATACAGGGGGTACAGGTTAGTAATGAGACTATATACAGGGGGTACAGGTTAGTAATGAGACTATATACAGGGGGTACAGGTTAGTAATGAGGCTATATACAGGGGGTACAGGTTAGTAATGAGACTATATACAGGGGGTACAGGTTAGTAATGAGGCTATATACAGGGGGTACAGGTTAGTAATGAGACTATATACAGGGGGTACAGGTTAGTAATGAGGCTATATACAGGGGGGTACAGGTTAGTAATGTTATATACAGGGGTACAGGTTAGTAATGAGACTATATACAGGGGGTACAGGTTAGTAATGTTATATACAGGGGGTACAGGTTAGTAATGTTATATACAGGGGTACAGGTTAGTAATGAGACTATATACAGGGGGTACAGGTTAGTAATGTTATATACAGGGGTACAGGTTAGTAGTGAGACTATATACAGGGGGTACAGGTTAGTAATGTTATATACAGGGGTACAGGTTAGTAGTGAGACTATATACAGGGGGTACAGGTTAGTAATGAGGCTATATACAGGGGGTACAGGTTAGTAATGAGGTTATATACAGGGGGTACAGGTTAGTAATGAGACTATATACAGGGGGTACAGGTTAGTAATGAGACTATATACAGGGGGTACAGGTTAGTATTGAGGATATATACAGGGGGTACAGGTTAGTAATGAGGTTATATACAGGGGGTACAGGTTAGTAATGAGACTATATACAGGGGGTACAGGTTAGTAATGAGGCTATATACAGGGGGTACAGGTTAGTAATGAGACTATATACAGGGGGTACAGGTTAGTAGTGAGACTATATACAGGGGGTACAGGTTAGGAATGAGACTATATACAGGGGGTACAGGTTAGTAATGAGACTATATACAGGGGGTACAGGTTAGTATTGAGGATATATACAGGGGTACAGGTTAGTAATGAGGCTATATACAGGGGTACAGGTTAGTAAGGTTAGTAATGAGGCTATATACAGGGGGTACAGGTTAGTAATGAGACTATATACAGGGGTACAGGTTAGTAATGAGGCTATATACAGGGGGTACAGGTTAGTAATGAGGCTATATACAGGGGGTACAGGTTAGTAATGAGGCTATATACAGGGGGTACAGGTTAGTAATGAGACTATATACAGGGGGTACAGGTTAGTAATGAGACTATATACAGGGGGTACAGGTTAGTAATGAGGCTATATACAGGGGGTACAGGTTAGTAATGAGACTATATACAGGGGGTACAGGTTAGTAATGAGACTATATACAGGGGGTACAGGTTAGTAATGAGGCTATATACAGGGGGTACAGGTTAGTAATGAGGCTATATACAGGGGGTACAGGTTAGTAATGAGACTATATACAGGGGTACAGGTTAGTAATGAGGCTATATACAGGGGGTACAGGTTAGTAATGAGGCTATATACAGGGGGTACAGGTTAGTAATGAGGCTATATACAGGGGGTACAGGTTAGTAATGAGACTATATACAGGGGGTACAGGTTAGTAATGAGACTATATACAGGGGGTACAGGTTAGTAATGAGGCTATATACAGGGGGTACAGGTTAGTAATGAGACTATATACAGGGGGTACAGGTTAGTAATGAGACTATATACAGGGGGTACAGGTTAGTAATGAGGCTATATACAGGGGGTACAGGTTAGTAATGAGACTATATACAGGGGGTACAGGTTAGTAATGAGGCTATATACAGGGGGTACAGGTTAGTAATGAGGCTATATACAGGGGATACAGGTTAGTAATGAGGCTATATACAGGGGGTACAGGTTAGTAATGAGGCTATATACAGGGGGTACAGGTTAGTAATGAGGCTATATACAGGGGGTCCAGGTTAGTAATGAGACTATATACAGGGGGTACAGGTTAGTAATGAGGCTATATACAGGGGGTACAGGTTAGTAATGAGGCTATATACAGGGGGTACAGGTTAGTAATGAGACTATATACAGGGGTACAGGTTAGTAATGAGACTATATACAGGGGTACAGGTTAGTAATGAGGCTATATACAGGGGGTACAGGTTAGTAGTGAGACTATATACAGGGGGTACAGGTTAGGAATGAGACTATATACAGGGGGTACAGGTTAGTAATGAGACTATATACAGGGGGTACAGGTTAGTATTGAGGATATATACAGGGGGTACAGGTTAGTAATGAGGCTATATACAGGGGGTACAGGTTAGTAATGAGGCTATATACAGGGGGTACAGGTTAGTAATGAGACTATATACAGGGGGTACAGGTTAGTAATGAGACTATATACAGGGGGTACAGGTTAGTAATGAGGTTATATACAGGGGGTACAGGTTAGTAATGAGACTATATACAGGGGTACAGGTTAGTAATGAGACTATATACAGGGGTACAGGTTAGTAATGAGGTTATATACAGGGGGTACAGGTTAGTAATGAGACTATATACAGGGGGTACAGGTTAGTAATGAGGCTATATATACAGGGGTACAGGTTAGTAATGAGGCTATATACAGGGGGTACAGGTTAGTAATGAGGCTATATACAGGGGTACAGGTTAGTAATGAGACTATATACAGGGGGTACAGGTTAGTAATGAGACTATATACAGGGGTACAGGTTAGTAATGAGGCTATATACAGGGGGTACAGGTTAGTAATGAGGCTATATACAGGGGGTACAGGTTAGTAATGAGGCTATATACAGGGGGTACAGGTTAGTAATGAGGCTATATACAGGGGGTACAGGTTAGTAATGAGGCTATATACAGGGGTACAGGTTAGTAGTGAGACTATATACAGGGGGTACAGGTTAGTAATGAGACTATATACAGGGGGTACAGGTTAGTAATGAGGCTATATACAGGGGGTACAGGTTAGTAATGAGACTATATACAGGGGGTACAGGTTAGTAATGAGACTATATACAGGGGGTACAGGTTAGTAATGAGGCTATATACAGGGGGTACAGGTTAGTAATGAGGCTATATACAGGGGGTACAGGTTAGTAATGAGGCTATATACAGGGGTACAGGTTAGTAGTGAGACTATATACAGGGGGTACAGGTTAGTAATGAGACTATATACAGGGGGTACAGGTTAGTAATGAGGCTATATACAGGGGGTACAGGTTAGTAATGAGACTATATACAGGGGGTACAGGTTAGTAATGAGACTATATACAGGGGGTACAGGTTAGTAATGAGACTATATACAGGGGGTACAGGTTAGTAATGAGGCTGTATACAGGGGGTACAGGTTAGTAGTGAGACTATATACAGGGGGTACAGGTTAGTAATGACTATATACAGGGGTACAGGTTAGTAGTGAGACTATATACAGGGGTACAGGTTAGTAATGAGGCTATATACAGGGGGTACAGGTTAGTAATGAGGTTATATACAGGGGGTACAGGTTAGTAATGAGACTATATACAGGGGGTACAGGTTAGTAATGAGACTATATACAGGGGGTACAGGTTAGTATTGAGGATATATACAGGGGGTACAGGTTAGTAATGAGACTATATACAGGGGGGTACAGGTTAGTAGTGAGACTATATACAGGGGTACAGGTTAGTAATGAGACTATATACAGGGGGTACAGGTTAGTAATGAGGCTATATACAGGGGGTACAGGTTAGTAATGAGACTATATACAGGGGTACAGGTTAGTAATGAGACTATATACAGGGGGTACAGGTTAGTAATGAGGCTATATACAGGGGGTACAGGTTAGTAATGAGACTATATACAGGGGGTACAGGTTAGTAATGAGACTAATATACAGGGGTACAGGTTAGTAATGAGGCTATATACAGGGGTACACAGGTTAGTAATGAGATGTTATATACAGGGGGTACAGGTTAGTAATGAGGCTATATACAGGGGGTACAGGTTAGTAATGAGACTATATACAGGGGTACAGGTTAGTAATGAGGCTATATACAGGGGGTACAGGTTAGTAATGTTATATACAGGGGTACAGGTTAGTAATGAGACTATATACAGGGGTACAGGTTAGTAATGTTATATACAGGGGGTACAGGTTAGTAATGTTATATACAGGGGTACAGGTTAGTAATGAGACTATATACAGGGGTACAGGTTAGTAATGTTATATACAGGGGTACAGGTTAGTAGTGAGACTATATACAGGGGTACAGGTTAGTAATGTTATATACAGGGGTACAGGTTAGTAGTGAGACTATATACAGGGGGTACAGGTTAGTAATGAGGCTATATACAGGGGGTACAGGTTAGTAATGAGGTTATATACAGGGGTACAGGTTAGTAATGAGACTATATACAGGGGGTACAGGTTAGTAATGAGACTATATACAGGGGGTACAGGTTAGTATTGAGGATATATACAGGGGTACAGGTTAGTAATGAGGTTATATACAGGGGGTACAGGTTAGTAATGAGACTATATACAGGGGGTACAGGTTAGTAATGAGGCTATATACAGGGGGTACAGGTTAGTAATGAGACTATATACAGGGGGTACAGGTTAGTAGTGAGACTATATACAGGGGGTACAGGTTAGGAATGAGACTATATACAGGGGGTACAGGTTAGTAATGAGACTATATACAGGGGGTACAGGTTAGTATTGAGGATATATATACAGGGGGTACAGGTTAGTAATGAGGCTATATACAGGGGGTACAGGTTAGTAATGAGGCTATATACAGGGGTACAGGTTAGTAATGAGACTATATACAGGGGGTACAGGTTAGTAATGAGACTATATACAGGGGGTACAGGTTAGTAATGAGGTTATATACAGGGGGTACAGGTTAGTAATGAGACTATATACAGGGGGTACAGGTTAGTAATGAGGCTATATACAGGGGTACAGGTTAGTAATGAGGCTATATACAGGGGTACAGGTTAGTAATGAGGCTATATACAGGGGGTACAGGTTAGTAATGAGACTATATACAGGGGGTACAGGTTAGTAATGAGACTATATACAGGGGGTACAGGTTAGTAATGAGGTTATATACAGGGGTACAGGTTAGTAATGAGGCTATATACAGGGGGTACAGGTTAGTAATGAGGCTATATACAGGGGGTACAGGTTAGTAATGAGGCTATATACAGGGGGTACAGGTTAGTAATGAGGCTATATACAGGGGGTACAGGTTAGTAATGAGACTATATACAGGGGGTACAGGTTAGTAATGAGACTATATACAGGGGGTACAGGTTAGTAATGAGGCTATATACAGGGGGTACAGGTTAGTAATGAGACTATATACAGGGGGTACAGGTTAGTAATGAGGCTATATACAGGGGGTACAGGTTAGTAATGAGGCTATATACAGGGGGTACAGGTTAGTAATGAGACTATATACAGGGGTACAGGTTAGTAATGAGGCTATATACAGGGGGTACAGGTTAGTAATGAGGCTATATACAGGGGTACAGGTTAGTAATGAGGCTATATACAGGGGGTACAGGTTAGTAATGAGGCTATATACAGGGGTACAGGTTAGTAATGAGGCTATATACAGGGGTACAGGTTAGTAATGAGGCTATATACAGGGGGTACAGGTTAGTAATGGCTATATACAGGGGGTACAGGTTAGTAATACAGGGGGTACAGGTTAGTAATGTTATATACAGGGGGACAGGTTAGTAATGTTATATACAGGGGTACAGGTTAGTAATGAGACTATATATACAGGTTAGGGGGTACAGGTTAGTAATGAGTAATGACTATATACAGGGGTACAGGTTAGTAGTGAGACTATATACAGGGGGTACAGGTTAGTAATGAGGCTATATACAGGGGGTACAGGTTAGTAATGAGGTTATATACAGGGGTACAGGTTAGTAATGAGACTATATACAGGGGGTACAGGTTAGTAATGAGACTATATACAGGGGTACAGGTTAGTATTGAGGATATATACAGGGGTACAGGTTAGTAATGAGGTTATATACAGGGGTACAGGTTAGTAATGAGACTATATACAGGGGGTACAGGTTAGTAATGAGGCTATATACAGGGGGTACAGGTTAGTAATGAGACTATATACAGGGGTACAGGTTAGTAGTGAGACTATATACAGGGGTACAGGTTAGTAATGAGACTATATACAGGGGGTACAGGTTAGTAATGAGACTATATACAGAGGGGTACAGGTTAGTATTGAGGATATATACAGGGGTACAGGTTAGTAATGAGGCTATATACAGGGGTACAGGTTAGTAATGAGGCTATATACAGGGGGTACAGGTTAGTAATGAGACTATATACAGGGGGTACAGGTTAGTAATGAGACTATATACAGGGGGTACAGGTTAGTAATGAGGTTATATACAGGGGGTACAGGTTAGTAATGAGACTATATACAGGGGGTACAGGTTAGTAATGAGGCTATATACAGGGGGTACAGGTTAGTAATGAGGTTATATACAGGGGTACAGGTTAGTAATGAGGTTATATACAGGGGTACAGGTTAGTAATGAGACTATATACAGGGGTACAGGTTAGTAATGAGGTTATATACAGGGGTACAGGTTAGTAATGAGGCTATATACAGGGGTACAGGTTAGTAATGAGACTATATACAGGGGGTACAGGTTAGTAATGAGGCTATATACAGGGGTACAGGTTAGTAATGAGGCTATATACAGGGGGTACAGGTTAGTAGTGAGACTATATACAGGGGGTACAGGTTAGTAATGAGACTATATACAGGGGGTACAGGTTAGTAATGAGACTATATACAGGGGTACAGGTTAGTAATGAGGTTATATACAGGGGGTACAGGTTAGTAATGAGACTATATACAGGGGTACAGGTTAGTAATGAGGCTATATACAGGGGGTACAGGTTAGTAATGAGGTTATATACAGGGGGTACAGGTTAGTAATGAGGTTATATACAGGGGGTACAGGTTAGTAATGAGGCTATATACAGGGGGTACAGGTTAGTAATGAGGCTATATACAGGGGGTACAGGTTAGTAATGAGACTATATACAGGGGGTACAGGTTAGTAATGAGGCTATATACAGGGGGTACAGGTTAGTAATGAGACTATCATTTCACTCTGTAATTTAGGTTAGTATTGTGGAGTAACTACAATGTAGTTGATCCATACTGTTTTTCTATCACAGCCATTAAACTCTGTTACTGTTTTAAAGTCACCATTGGCTTCATGGTAATAATAAATAAATAATATGCCATTTAGCAGACGCTTTTATCCAAAGCGACTTACAGTCATGTGTGCATACATTCTACGTATGGGTGGTCCCGGGGATCGAACCCACTACCCTGGCGTTACAAGCGCCATGCTCTACCAACTGAGCTACAGAAGGACCACATGGTGACATCTCTGAGACGTTTCCTTCCTCTCCGGCAGCTGAGTTAGGAAGGACGCCTGTATCTTTGTAGTGACTGGGTGTATTGATACACCATCCAAAGTGTAAATTAATAACTTCACCATGCTCAAAGGGATATTTAAAATTTTACACCAATTTTGTAGCCTTCTTTGCGAGGCATTGGAAAACCTCCCTGGTCTTTGTGGTTGAATCTGTGTTTGTAATTCACTGGTCGACTGAGGGACCTTACAGATAATTGTATGTGTGGGATAGAGAGACGAGGTAGTCATTCGTAAATCATGTTAAACACCATTATTGAACACAGAGTGAGTCCATGCAACTTATTATGTGACTTGTTAAGCTAATGTTTTAACAACAACATGTTTACTACTGAACTGATTTAGGCTTGATATAACAAAGGGGTTGATTGACTCAAGACTTTTCAGCTTTTCATTTTTTTGTATTAATTTCTAAACTGTTCTACAAGTAAAATTCCACTTTGACATTATGGGTATTATGGTATTGGGTGTAGTTCGGTGACACAAAATGTCAATTGAATCCATTTTAAATGCAGGCTGTAAACACAACAACATGTGGAAGAAGTCAAGGACTGTGAATACTCTCTGAAGGCTCTGGTCTCTGAAGGCTCTGGCCTCTGAAGGCTCAGGCCTCTGAAGGCTCTGGTCTCTGAAGGCTCTGGTCTCTGAAGGCTCAGGTCTCTGAAGGCTCTGGTCTCTGAAGGCTCTGATCTCTGAAGGCTCAGGCCTCTGAAGGCTCAGGCCTCTGAAGGCTCTGGCCTCTGAAGGCTCTGGCCTCTGAAGGCTCTGGTCTCTGAAGGCTCTGGTCTCTGAAGGCTCAGGCCTCTGAAGGCTCTGGTCTCTGAAGGCTCAGGCCTCTGAAGGCTCTGGCCTCTGAAGGCTCTGGCCTCTGAAGGCTCTGGTCTCTGAAGGCTCTGGCCTCTGAAGGCTCTGCTCTCTGAAGGCTCTGCTCTCTGAAGGCTCTGGTCTCTGAAGGTCTCTGAAGGCTCTGGTCTCTGAAGGCTCTGGCCTCTGAAGGCTCAGGCCTCTGAAGGCTCAGGCCTCTGAAGGCTCTGGCCTCTGAAGGCTCTGGCCTCTGAAGGCTCTGGCCTCTGAAGGCTCTGGCCTCTGAAGGCTCTGGCTATAGTTGCGTCATTTGAATACATGTATGTAATTGTAACTTGTTTCTTTATTACACTGTAACCATGGATACACGCGTTTCTATACATAATTGACTGTAAGGTGTGTCTTGTTGTTTCTAATCTTAGGGTCCAGATGTCCAGTCCCGACCGGCTCTTCTCTGAGCTCGAGGCGGACTCCTCTCTTCTGTGCACCTGGACTGGAGAACTGTTTCTAGAACTACACAACGGCACCTACACCACACAGGCACAGGTGGGGCCTAATTTGGGCTTCTCAAAGCCTCTCAGAGCTGTTTGTGCCGGACTGTCAACTCTATGGTAATGTTCATGTCCGACATCTGGGACCAGGTTAGGATCTCAAATCAAATCAAATCATCAAATCAAATTTTATTTGTCACATACACATGGTTAGCAGATGTTAATGCGAGTGTAGCGAAATGCTTGTGCTTCTAGTTCCGACAATGCAGTGATAACCAACAAGTAATCTAACTAACAATTCCAAAACTACTGTCTAATACACAGTGTAAGGGGATAAGGAACATGTACATAAGGATATATGAATGAGTGATGGTACAGAGCAGCATAGGCAAGATACAGTAGATGGTATCGTGTACAGTATATACATATGAGATGAGTATGTAAACAAAGTGGCATAGTTAAAGTGGCTAGTGATACATGTATTACATAAAGATGCAGTAGATGATATAAAGTACAGTATATACGTATGCATATGAGATGAATAATGTAGGGTAAGTAACATTATATAAGGTAGCATTGTTTAAAGTGGCAAGTGATATATATTTACATCATTTCCCATCAATTCCCATTATTAAAGTGGCTGGAGTTGAGTCAGTGTCACACCCTACATTGACTTTATTAGTTAGAACTGTTGTTTACTGGGTTTTAATGACATAGTTTATCCCTTTTCCAACCCACGCGTCTCCCCAGATTAAGCTCGGGAATCGTCAGTGTGAGACCTTGCTCCATGACGTTGAGGTGGCCAGCAGCATGGCTCTGTGTCTGGACAAAACGTTCCAGTACCCCTCCGAACCGCTACAAATCCTCTGGAGGTGAAGGCCACACCACACAAAGATATAGACATTTAGCCTCTGGGGTGCTTTTTGAGACAACACATGTTCTCTAAATGGGCAGACATACTATAGAGACAAATTAGATAAACAATTAGCAACTAAAGTTACATAGCGTTGAACTAGGTGAAGTATTTAGCTAACGGAGTTCTTTATTGTTCTGCACAGATAGCGCACGTTGACATGTCCCCTAGGCCCTCAACACTACTAAAACCTTGACATGTCTCCTAGGCCCTCAACACTACTAAAACATTGACATGTCTCCTAGGCCCTCAACACTACTAAAACCTTGACATGTCTCCTAGGCCCTCAACACTACTAAAACCTTGACATGTCTCCTAGGCCCTCAACACTACTAAAACCTTGACATGTCTCCTAGGCCCTCAACACTACTAAAACATTGACATGTCTCCTAGGCCCTCAACACTACTAAAACCTTGACATGTCTCCTAGGCCCTCAACACTACTAAAACCTTGACATGTCTCCTAGGCCCTCAACACTACTAAAACCTTGACATGTCCCCTAGGCCCTCAACACTACTAAAACCTTGACATGTCTCCTAGGCCCTCAACACTACTAAAACCTTGACATGTCTCCTAGGCCCTCAACACTACTAAAACCTTGACATGTCTCCTAGGCCCTCAACACTACTAAAACCTTGACATGTCTCCTAGGCCCTCAACACTAATAAAACCTTGACATGTCTCCTAGGCCCTCAACACTACTAAAACCTTGACATGTCCCCTAGGCCCTCAACACTACTAAAACCTTGACATGTCTCCTAGGCCCTCAACACTACTAAAACCTTGACATGTCTCCTAGGCCCTCAACACTACTAAAACCTTGACATGTCTCCTAGGCCCTCAACACTACTAAAACCTTGACATGACTCCTAGGCCCTCAACACTACTAAAACCTTGACATGTCTCCTAGGCCCTCAACACTACTAAAACCTTGACATGTCTCCTAGGCCCTCAACACTACTAAAACCTTGACATGTCTCCTAGGCCCTCAACACTACTAAAACATTGACATGTCTCCTAGGCCCTCAACACTACTAAAACCTTGACATGTCTCCTAGGCCCTCAACACTACTAAAACCTTGACATGTCTCCTAGGCCCTCAACACTACTAAAACCTTGACATGTCCCCTAGGCCCTCAACACTACTAAAACCTTGACATGTCTCCTAGGCCCTCAACACTACTAAAACCTTGACATGTCCCCTAGGCCCTCAACACTACTAAAACATTGACATGTCCCCTAGGCCCTCAACACTACTAAAACCTTGACATGTCTCCTAGGCCCTCAACACTACTAAAACATTGACATGTCTCCTAGGCCCTCAACACTACTAAAACATTGACATGTCTCCTAGGCCCTCAACACTACTAAAACATTGACATGTCTCCTAGGCCCTCAACACTACTAAAACCTTGACATGTCCCCTAGGCCCTCAACACTACTAAAACATTGACATGTCTCCTAGGCCCTCAACACTACTAAAACCTTGACATGTCCCCTAGGCCCTCAACACTCTACTCTTCCACAATTGTCTTTTGTTTTTCAGGCAGCTCCTCCTGAACCAGTTCCATGATGTGATTCCTGGCACCTGTATAGAGATGGTGGTAGAGGACGCAATGCGATATTATCATGGTATATATCAGGGTATATATCAGCTGTATATTATCAGGGTATATATCAGCACTACGATATTATCAAGGTATATATCAGCACGGTATATATCAGCACTACGATATTATCAAGGTATATATCAGCTGTATATTATCAAGGTATATATCAGCTGTATATTATCAAGGTATATATCAGCACTACGATATTATCAAGGTATATATCAGCTGTATATTATCAAGGTATATCTCAGCTGTATATTATCAAGGCATATATCAGCACTACGATATTATCAAGGTATATATCAGCTGTATATTATCAGGGTATATATCAGGGTAAATATCAGCTGTATATTATCAGGGTATATATCAGCACTACGATATTATCAAGTTATATAACAGCACTACGATATTATCAAGGTATATATCAGCTGTATATTATCAAGGTATATATCAGCTGTATATTATCAGGGTATATATCAGGGTAAATATCAGCTGTATATTATCAAGGTATATATCAGCTGTATATTATCAGGGTATATAACAGCTGTATATTATCAGGGTATATATCAGGGTAAATATCAGCTGTATATTATCAAGGTATATATCAGCTGTATATTATCAGGGTATATAACAGCTGTATATTATCAGGGTATATATCAGCTGTATATTATCAGGGTATATATCAGGGTAAATATCAGCTGTATATTATCAGGGTATATATCAGCTGTATATTATCAGGGTATATAACAGCTGTATATTATCAAGGTATATATCAGCTGTATATTATCAGGGTATATAACAGCTGTATATTATCAGGGTATATATCAGGGTAAATATCAGCTGTATATTATCAAGGTATATATCAGCTGTATATTATCAGGGTATATAACAGCTGTATATTATCAGGGTATATAACAGCTGTATATTATCAAGGTATATATCAGCTGTATATTATCAGGGTATATATCAGGGTAAATATCAGCTGTATATTATCAAGGTATATATCAGCTGTATATTATCAGGGTATATAACAGCTGTATATTATCAGGGTATATATCAGCTGTATATTATCAGGGTATATATCAGCACTACGATATTACCAAGGTATATATCAGCTGTATATTATCAGGGTATATAACAGCTGTATATTATCAGGGTATATATCAGGGTAAATATCAGCTGTATATTATCAAGGTATATATCAGCTGTATATTATCAAGGTATATATCAGCTGTATATTATCAGGGTATATATCAGCTGTATATTATCAGGGTATATATCAGCTGTATATTATCAGGGTATATAACAGCTGTAAATTATCAGGGTATATATCAGCACTATGATATTACCAAGGTATATATCACCTGTATATTATCAAGGTATATATCAGCTGTATATTATCAGGGTATATATCAGCTGTATATTATCAGGGTATATTATCAGGGTATATTATCAGCTGTATATTATCAGGGTATATATCAGCTGTATATTATCAAGGTATATATCAGGGTATATAACAGCTGTATATTATCAAGGTATATATCAGGGTATATAACAGCTGTATATTATCAGGGTATATATCAGCTGTATATTATCAAGGTATATATCAGCTGTATATTATCAGGGTATATATCAGCACTACGATATTATCAAGGTATATATCAGCTGTATATTATCAGGGTATATATCAGCTGTATATTATCAGGGTATATATCAGCTGTATATTATCAAGGTATATCTCAGCTGTATATTATCAAGGCATATATCAGCACTACGATATTATCAAGGTATATATCAGCTGTATATTATCAGGGTATATATCAGGGTAAATATCAGCTGTATATTATCAGGGTATATATCAGCACTACGATATTATCAAGTTATATAACAGCACTACGATATTATCAAGGTATATATCAGCTGTATATTATCAAGGTATATATCAGCTGTATATTATCAGGGTATATATCAGGGTAAATATCAGCTGTATATTATCAAGGTATATATCAGCTGTATATTATCAGGGTATATAACAGCTGTATATTATCAGGGTATATATCAGGGTAAATATCAGCTGTATATTATCAAGGTATATATCAGCTGTATATTATCAGGGTATATAACAGCTGTATATTATCAGGGTATATATCAGCACTACGATATTACCAAGGTATATATCAGCTGTATATTATCAGGGTATATATCAGGGTAAATATCAGCTGTATATTATCAGGGTATATATCAGCTGTATATTATCAGGGTATATAACAGCTGTATATTATCAAGGTATATATCAGCTGTATATTATCAGGGTATATAACAGCTGTATATTATCAGGGTATATATCAGGGTAAATATCAGCTGTATATTATCAAGGTATATATCAGCTGTATATTATCAGGGTATATAACAGCTGTATATTATCAGGGTATATAACAGCTATATATTATCAAGGTATATATCAGCTGTATATTATCAGGGTATATATCAGGGTAAATATCAGCTGTATATTATCAAGGTATATATCAGCTGTATATTATCAGGGTATATAACAGCTGTATATTATCAGGGTATATATCAGCTGTATATTATCAGGGTATATATCAGCACTACGATATTACCAAGGTATATATCAGCTGTATATTATCAGGGTATATAACAGCTGTATATTATCAGGGTATATATCAGGGTAAATATCAGCTGTATATTATCAAGGTATATATCAGCTGTATATTATCAAGGTATATATCAGCTGTATATTATCAGGGTATATATCAGCTGTATATTATCAGGGTATATATCAGCTGTATATTATCAGGGTATATATCAGCACTACGATATTACCAAGGTATATATCAGCTGTATATTATCAGGGTATATAACAGCTGTATATTATCAGGGTATGTATCAGGGTAAATATCAGCTGTATATTATCAAGGTATATATCAGCTGTATATTATCAAGGTATATATCAGCTGTATATTATCAGGGTATATATCAGCTGTATATTATCAGGGTATATTATCAGGGTATATATCAGCTGTATATTATCAGGGTATATTATCAGGGTATATTATCAGCTGTATATTATCAAGGTATATATCAGCTGTATATTATCAGGGTATATATCAGCACTACGATATTATCAAGGTATATATCAGCTGTATATTATCAGGGTATATATCAGCTGTATATTATCAGGGTATATATCAGCTGTATATTATCAGGGTATATATCCGCACTACGATATTATCAAGGTATATATCAGCTGTATATTATCAGGGTATATATCAGCTGTATATTATCAGGGTATATAACAGCTGTATATTATCAGGGTATATTATCAGGGTATATATCAGCTGTATATTATCAGGGTATATAACAGCTGTATATTATCAGGGTATATATCAGCTGTATATTATCAGGGTATATAACAGCTGTATATTATCAGGGTATATAACAGCTGTATATTATCAGGGTATATTATCAGGGTATATAACAGCTGTATATTATCAGGGTATATATCAGCTGTATATTATCAGGGTATATAACAGCTGTATATTATCAGGGTATATAACAGCTGTATATTATCAGGGTATATATCAGCTGTATATTATCAGGGTATATTATCAGGGTATATAACAGCTGTATATTATCAGGGTATATTATCAGGGTATATATCAGCTGTATATTATCAAGGTATATTATCAGGGTATATAACAGCTGTATATTATCAGGGTATATATCAGGGTAAATATCAGCTGTATATTACCAGGGTATATGAAAAAATACCATAATGACAATAGCAGACCGTTTTTATTTTTAGAAAAAGTCACAAACTTAAACCATTCCATGTGGAGTGTGAACCCCAATTCCTGTGTGTGTGCCACTGTCTCTCAGACATCCGTACCGTGGGGACCAGACTGCTGCGTGTTTCCTGTCGGGCCCTGGGGTCTGAAGGGACTATGACCCAGACAGGAGACTCTGACAGTACTGCTACTTCCGTTGCTGTCCTCAACACCCTGCCCTGGGAACGCACCGAGGTTCTCCCACTGACAGGGGGCGCTCCTGATCATCAACAACCATGCCTAGGTACCGTAGCTGACTACACAGTGTGAATACTCACAGATCATTGATGCAGTTACTCAACCACAATACAAAATGGTGTTGTTCTTTCACAATTGAACTTGTAGGTTATTTAGAGGTGATGCATAGTGAAACAGTTGGAGCTGTACCTGCATGTCAGATGTCTACATCGCTCCGTCTGCCGTTGTGAACATTACATGTGTTATTCTGTAGCTCTGGTGACAGTCCCCAGTGTTGGTGTAGTTTCTGTCCGTGATGCCACTGCTACCAAACCTGTCCCTCTGGTCTCCGTCAAGGTTCAGGTAAATATACACTACATGGCTGTGGGACATTTCATTTGATTCATGGGAATAGTTCTTTAAATGTCGCTTTTATTTGGCGCTTTCAGTTGACTGTGACTCTTCCGTTGATAATCTTAGTTTGAATGTTGTTCTATCATAGGTTGATGGTACTGTCCTCATGGAGAATGGGATATTACGTGCTGTTGTTAATAAGGATGGATGCCTGGCTTCCTTGTACCTGGTCGAGACTAACAGGTAAAATCCCATCCTCAGAAGGCGCGTTCACACTGCACCTCAGCCCTGTGGCTAAGAGCCTCCTCCTCAGCCCTGTGGCTAAGAGCCTCCTCCTCAGCCCTGTGTCTAAGAGCCTCCTCCTCAGCCCTGTGGCTAAGAGCCTCCTCCTCAGCCCTGTGGCTAAGAGCCTCCTCCTCAGCCCTGTGGCTAAGAGCCTCCTCAGCCCTGTGGCTAAGAGCCTCCTCCTCAGCCCTGTGCCTAAGAGCCTCCTCCTCAGCCCTGTGTCTAAGAGCCTCCTCAGCCCTGTGTCGAAGAGCCTCCTCAGCCCTGTGTCTAAGAGCCTCCTCAGCCCTGTGTCTAAGAGCCTCCTCAGCCCTGTGTCGAAGAGCCTCCTCAGCCCTGTGACGAAGAGCCTCCTCAGCCCTGTGGCTAAGAGCCTCCTCCTCAGCCCTGTGTCTAAGAGCCTCCTCAGCCCTGTGTCTAAGAGCCTCCTCAGCCCTGTGTCTAAGAGCCTCCTCAGCCCTGTGGCTAAGAGCCTCCTCCTCAGCCCTGTGTCTAAGAGCCTCCTCAGCCCTGTGACTAAGAGGCTCCTCAGCCCTGTGTCTAAGAGCCTCCTCAGCCCTGTGACTAAGAGCCTCCTCAGCCCTGTGACTAAGAGCCTCCTCAGCCCTGTGACTAAGAGCCTCCTCAGCCTTGGGCTAAGGGAGATTTTAGCCCGGGGCTAACTGAGTGTTCACACTTGCACATTCTGAAGTGGGCTAGGATCAATCTTATCCCAGGGCTATCTGGCCCTGCTCCGGAGTAGGAACACAGAAACACTGTGCTAAAATAGCCCGTCTGAAACGGGATCAAGAACAACACAGAATTTTCACTGTCCAATCACAAAAGCGTCACTTTCACTTAATTTGCATATGCCTGTGATGTGTTCTGCACGCTCTTTCATCCTTCCATCTGAAGACAAAATCCTCCCAGAAAAAAACAGTTGCTATGCAGGGTTAGGGTTAGGGTAAAACAGTTGCTATGCAGGGTTAGGGTAAAACAGTTGCTATGCAGAGTTAGGGTTAGGGTAAAACAGTTGCTATGCAGGGTTAGGGTAAAACAGTTGCTATGCAGGGTTAGGGTAAAACAGTTGCTATGCAGGGTTAGGGTAAAACAGTTGCTATGCAGGGTTAGGGTAAAACAGTTGCTATGCAGGGTTAGGGTAAAACAGTTGCTATGCAGGGTTAGGGTTAGGGTAAAACAGTTGCTATGCAGGGTTAGGGTTAGGGTAAAACAGTTGCTATGCAGGGTTAGGGTAAAACAGTTGCTATGCAGGGTTAGGGTAAAACAGTTGCTATGCAGGGTTAGGGTTAGGGTAAAACAGTTGCTATGCAGGGTTAGGGTTAGGGTAAAACAGTTGCTATGCAGGGTTAGGGTTAGGGTAAAACAGTTGCTATGCAGGGTTAGGGTTAGGGTAAAACAGTTGCTATGCAGGGTTAGGGTTAGGGTAAAACAGTTGCTATGCAGGGTTAGGGTTAGGGTAAAACAGTTGCTATGCAGGGTTAGGGTTAGGGTAAAACAGTTGCTATGCAGGGTTAGGGTTAGGGTAAAACAGTTGCTATGCAGGGTTAGGGTTAGGTAAAACAGTTGCTATGCAGGGTTAGGGTTAGGGTAAAACAGTTGCTATGCAGGGTTAGGGTTAGGGTAAAACAGTTGCTATGCAGGGTTAGGGTTAGGGTAAAACAGTTGCTATGCAGGGTTAGGGTTAGGGTAAAACAGTTGCTATGCAGGGTTAGGGTAAAACAGTTGCTATGCAGGGTTAGGGTTAGGGTAAAACAGTTGCTATGCAGGGTTAGGGTTAGGGTAAAACAGTTGCTATGCAGGGTTAGGGTTAGGGTAAAACAGTTGCTATGCAGAGTTAGGGTTAGGGTAAAACAGTTGCTATGCAGAGTTAGGGTTAGGGTAAAACAGTTGCTATGCAGGGTTAGGGTTAGGGTAAAACAGTTGCTATGCAGGGTTAGGGTTAGGGTAAAACAGTTGCTATGCACGGTTAGGGTTAGGGTAAAACAGTTGCTATGCAGGGTTAGGGTAAAACAGTTGCTATGCACGGTTAGGGTTAGGGTAAAACAGTTGCTATGCAGGGTTAGGGTTAGGGTAAAACAGTTGCTATGCAGGGTTAGGGTTAGGGTAAAACAGTTGCTATGCAGGGTTAGGGTAAAACAGTTGCTATGCAGGGTTAGGGGGTAAAACAGTTGCTATGCAGGGTTAGGGTAAAACAGGTTATGCAGTTAGGGTAAAACAGTTGTTGCAGGGTTAGGGTAAAACAGTTGCTATGCAGGGGGTTAGGGTAAAACAGTTGCTATGCAGGGTTAGGGTAAAACAGTTGCTATGCACGGTTAGGGTTAGGGTAAAACAGTTGCTATGCAGGGTTAGGGTAAAACAGTTGCTATGCAGGGTTAGGGTTAGGGTAAAACAGTTGCTATGCAGGGTTAGGGTTAGGGTAAAACAGTTGCTATGCAGGGTTAGGGTTAGGTAAAACAGTTGCTATGCAGGGTTAGGGGGTAAAACAGTTGCTATGCAGGGTTAGGGTTAGGGTAAAACAGTTGCTATGCAGGGTTAGGGTTAGGGTAAAACAGTTGCTATGCAGGGTTAGGGTTAGGGTAAAACAGTTGCTATGCAGGGTTAGGGTTAGGGTAAAACAGTTGCTATGCAGGGTTAGGGTTAGGGTAAAACAGTTGCTATGCAGGGTTAGGGTTAGGGTAAAACAGTTGCTATGCAGGGTTAGGGTTAGGGTAAAACAGTTGCTATGCAGGGTTAGGGTTAGGGTAAAACAGTTGCTATGCAGGGTTAGGGTTAGGGTAAAACAGTTGCTATGCAGGGTTAGGGTTAGGGTAAAACAGTTGCTATGCAGGGTTAGGGTTAGGGTAAAACAGTTGCTATGCAGGGTTAGGGTTAGGGTAAAACAGTTGCTATGCAGGGTTAGGGTTAGGTAAAACAGTTGCTATGCAGGGTTAGGGTTAGGGTAAAACAGTTGCTATGCAGGGTTAGGGTTAGGGTAAAACAGTTGCTATGCAGGGTTAGGGTTAGGGTTAAAACAGTTGCTATGCAGGGTTAGGGTTAGGTAAAACAGTTGCTATGCAGGGTTAGGGTTAGGGTAAAACAGTTGCTATGCAGGGTTAGGGTTAGGGTAAAACAGTTGCTATGCAGGGTTAGGGTTAGGGTAAAACAGTTGCTATGCAGGGTTAGGGTAAAACAGTTGCTATGCAGGGTTAGGGTTAGGGTAAAACAGTTGCTATGCAGGGTTAGGGTTAGGGTAAAACAGTTGCTATGCAGGGTTAGGGTTAGGGTAAAACAGTTGCTATGCAGGGTTAGGGTAAAACAGTTGCTATGCTAGGGTTAGGGTAAAACAGTTGCTATGCAGGGTTAGGGTAAAACAGTTGCTATGCAGGGTTAGGGTTAGGGTAAAACAGTTGCTATGCAGGGTTTAGGTTAGGGTTAGGGTTAGGGTAAAACAGTTGCTATGCAGGGGGTTAGGGTAAAACAGTTGCTATGCAGGGTTAGGGTAAAACAGTTGCTATGCAGGGTTAGGGTTAGGGTAAAACAGTTGCTATGCAGGGTTAGGGTTAGGGTAAAACAGTTGCTATGCAGGGTTAGGGTTAGGGTAAAACAGTTGCTATGCAGGGTTAGGGTAAAACAGTTGCTATGCAGGGTTAGGGTAAAACAGTTGCTATGCAGGGTTAGGGTAAAACAGTTGCTATGCAGGGTTAGGGTAAAACAGTTGCTATGCAGGGTTAGGGTTAGGGTAAAACAGTTGCTATGCAGGGTTAGGGTAAAACAGTTGCTATGCAGGGTTAGGGTTAGGGTAAAACAGTTGCTATGCAGGGTTAGGGTTAGGGTAAAACAGTTGCTATGCAGGGTTAGGGTTAGGGTAAAACAGTTGCTATGCAGGGTTAGGGTAAAACAGTTGCTATGCAGGGTTAGGGTTAGGGTAAAACAGTTGCTAACAGGGTTAGGGTAAAACAGTTGCTATGCAGGGTTAGGGTTAGGGTAAAACAGTTGCTATGCAGGGTTAGGGTTAGGGTAAAACAGTTGCTATGCAGGGTTAGGGTTAAAACAGTTGCTATGCAGGGTTAGGGTTAGGGTAAAACAGTTGCTATGCAGGGTTAGGGTTAGGGTAAAACAGTTGCTATGCAGGGTTAGGGGTAAAACAGTTGCTATGCAGGGTTAGGGTAAAACAGTTGCTATGCAGGGTTAGGGTAAAACAGTTGCTATGCAGGGTTAGGGTAAAACAGTTGCTATGCAGGGTTAGGGTTAGGGTAAAACAGTTGCTATGCACGGTTAGGGTTAGGGTAAAACAGTTGCTATGCAGGTTAGGGTTAGGGTAAAACAGTTGCTATGCACAGTTGCTTGCACGGTTAGGGTTAGGGTTATGCAGGGTTAAAACAGTTGCTATGCAGGGTTAGGGTTAGGGTAAAACAGTTGCTATGCAGTAAAACAGTTGCTATGCAGGGTTAGGGTTAGGTAAAACAGTTGCTATGCAGGGTTAGGGTAAAACAGTTGCTATGCAGGGTTAGGGTAAAACAGTTGCTATGCAGGGTTAGAGTTAGGGTAAAACAGTTGCTATGCAGGGTTAGGGTAAAACAGTTGCTATGCAGGGTTAGGGTTAGGGTAAAACAGTTGCTATGCAGGGTTAGGGTAAAACAGTTGCTATGCAGGGTTAGGGTTAGGGTAAAACAGTTGCTATGCAGGGTTAGGGTAAAACAGTTGCTATGCAGGGTTAGGGTAAAACAGTTGCTATGCAGGGTTAGGGTTAGGGTAAAACAGTTGCTATGCAGGGTTAGGGTTAGGGTAAAACAGTTGCTATGCAGGGTTAGGGTTAGGGTAAAACAGTTGCTATGCAGGGTTAGGGTTAGGGTAAAACAGTTGCTATGCAGGGTTAGGGTAAAACAGTTGCTATGCAGGGTTAGGGTTAGGGTAAAACAGTTGCTATGCAGGGTTAGGGTAAAACAGTTGCTATGCAGGGTTAGGGTTAGGGTAAAACAGTTGCTATGCAGGGTTAGGGTAAAACAGTTGCTATGCAGGGTTAGGGTTAGGGTAAAACAGTTGCTATGCAGGGTTAGGGTTAGGGTAAAACAGTTGCTATGCAGGGTTAGGGTAAAACAGTTGCTATGCAGGGTTAGGGTAAAACAGTTGCTATGCAGGGTTAGGGTAAAACAGTTGCTATGCACGGTTAGGGTTAGGGTAAAACAGTTGCTATGCAGGGTTAGGGTTAGGGTAAAACAGTTGCTATGCAGGGTTAGGGTTAGGGTAAAACAGTTGCTATGCACGGTTAGGGTTAGGGTAAAACAGTTGCTATGCAGGGTTAGGGTTAGGGTAAAACAGTTGCTATGCAGGGTTAGGGTTAGGGTAAAACAGTTGCTATGCAGGGTTAGGGTAAAACAGTTGCTATGCAGGGTTAGGGTAAAACAGTTGCTATGCAGGGTTAGGGTTAGGGTAAAACAGTTGCTATGCAGGGTTAGGGTTAGGGTAAAACAGTTGCTAGGGTTAGGGTTAGGGTAAAACAGTTGCTATGCAGGGTTAGGGTAAAACAGTTGCTATGCAGGGTTAGGGTTAGGGTAAAACAGTTGCTATGCAGGGTTAGGGTTAGGGTAAAACAGTTGCTATGCACGGTTAGGGTTAGGGTAAAACAGTTGCTATGCACGGTTAGGGTTAGGGTAAAACAGTTGCTATGCAGGGTTAGGGTTAGGGTAAAACAGTTGCTATGCAGGGTTAGGGTTAGGGTAAAACAGTTGCTATGCAGGGTTAGGGTAAAACAGTTGCTATGCAGGGTTAGGGTAAAACAGTTGCTATGCAGGGTTAGGGTAAAACAGTTGCTATGCAGGGTTAGGGTAAAACAGTTGCTATGCAGGGTTAGGGTTAGGGTAAAACAGTTGCTATGCAGGGTTAGGGTTAGGGTAAAACAGTTGCTATGCAGGGTTAGGGTTAGGGTAAAACAGTTGCTATGCAGGGTTAGGGTAAAACAGTTGCTATGCAGGGTTAGGGTAAAACAGTTGCTATGCAGGGGTAAAACAGTTGCTATGCAGGGTTAGGGTAAAACAGTTGCTATGCAGGGTTAGGGTAAAACAGGTTGCAGGGTTAGGGGGTAAAACAGTTGCTATGCAGGGTTAGGGTTAGGGTAAAACAGTTGCTATGCAGGGTTAGGGTTAGGGTAAAACAGTTGCTATGCAGGGTTAGGGTAAAACAGTTGCTATGCAGGGTTAGGGTTAGGGTAAAACAGTTGCTATGCAGGGTTAGGGTTAAACAGTTGCTATGCAGGGTTAGGGTTAAACAGTTGCTATGCAGGGTTAGGGTTAGGGTAAAACAGTTGCTATGCAGGGTTAGGGTTAGGGTAAAACAGTTGCTATGCAGGGTTAGGGTAAAACAGTTGCTATGCAGGCAGGCTAACATCTTCTCACTTAGTCAACTGAAACTCTACAGCGGGAAGGACAAGAAACCTGAGTCGAGAAACCTGCCTATTTTCCTCAATTAGGTAATGTCACGATTCCAAAGCTATACGATGTTACAGGAAACAAGTTCATTATCTCACATCTCGAAAAAGATTTGCAATGTTTACCTTCATGCTAATGTTGTTTTTTTGAGCTAGCGCCCAATTGACTCCCATTCACTCCTTGAAGGAGAGCTCTGCTTGTCCCAAAATTTCCCAGAATGCAGCAGGACATTGACAACGCATGGGCAACGTACACACTGGGCGTCAATACGATTTCAATGGAGTATCGCATCTCCTCAAAAGTAAAGTATCTCTGTCAGGTTAGAGGTCATTTGTAGTTGTAGGTAGGGGTGAAGTGGGGGGAGGGGTCAATGTAAATTGTCCGGGTGGCCATTTAATTAATTATTCAGCGGTCTTATGACTTGGAGGTAGAAGCTGTTAAGGAGCCTCTTGGTCCTAGACTTGGTACTCCGGGACCACTTGCCGTGCGGTAGTCTATGACTTGGGTGACCGGAGTCTTTGACAATTCTTTGGCCCTTCCTCTGACACCGCCTGGTATATAGGTCCTGGATGGCAGGAAGCTTAGCTTCAGTGATGTACTGGGCAAGAACGCACTTCCCTCTGTAGCGCCTTACAGTCGGATGCTGAGCAAGGTCCATACCAGGCGGTGATGCAACCAGTCAGGATGCTCTCGATGGTGCAGCTGTAGAACTTGGGGACCCCATACCAAATCTTCATGTTTTCACCATCTACATGTTTTAATGGTTATAACATTGGTGGTGTGACAGAGATACAATGTTGGTCACACACACACTCACACACAGACTGTAGGGGCGTAGAGATTACTGTACACACACACACACACACACACACACACACACACACACACACACACACACACACACACACACACACACACACACACACACACACACACACACTCACACACAGACTGTAGGGGCGTAGAGATTACTGTACACACACACACACACACACACACACACACACACACACACACACACACACACACACACACACACACACACACACACACACACACACACACACACACACACACACACACACACACACACACACACACACAGCGAGAATGAAACCGTTCCCCCTCTCACACAGCGAGAATGAAACCGTTCTCTCTCTCTCTGTGTTCCAGAGAGGCGATATCTCACGGTTGCCATGGGAACCAGTTTGTGCTGTTTGATGATGTTCCTCTGTACTGGGACGCCTGGGACGTGATGGACTACCACCTACAGACACGGTGAGAGAAGCATCCTGCTTCCTGTTCTCATCGGGCTGGCCGATATAACGGGGTCGTGTTCATTAGGACTCACCCCTCGTAGCCTGGTTCCTCTCCACCCGGCACAGCCAGAAGAGGACTGGCCACCCTTCATAGCCTGGTTCCTCTCTAGGTTTCTTCCTAGGTTTTGGCCTTTCTAGGGAGTTTTTCCTAGCCACCGTGCTTCTACACCTGCATTGCTTGCTGTTTGGGGTTTTAGGCTGGGTTTCTGTACAGCACTTTGAGATATCAGCTGATGTACGAAGGGCTATATAAATACATTTGATTTGATTTGAACTGTTGAATGGGGGATAAAATAAGAAATCATCTATTAACGTTTGAAAATCTTGGCCATGTTAATATATAATAATAATATATGCCATTTAGCAGACGCTTTTATCCAAAGCGACTTACAGTCATGTGTGCATACATTCTACGTATGGGTGGTCCCGGGGATCGAACCCACTACCCTGGCGTTACAAGCGCCATGCTCTACCAACTGAGCTACAGAAGGACCACATGTTCTGTTATAATCTCTACCCGGCAAAGCCAGAAGAGGACTGGCCACCCCTCATAGCCTCTGACCTTCCTATAGGAAGCCGGTAGTAGAGGTGGAGTCTCCTGTCCAGGCCTCATCTCCAAGGGGTCTAACTCTGACCTCTGACCTTCCTATAGGAAGCCTGTAGTAGAGGTGGTGTCTCCTGTCCAGATAGCATCTCCAGGAGGACTGAGAGGCAGTGTGACCTTCACTCTCAGAATCAGTGATAAGAGCACCATCACCCAGGAGATCATCCTGGATGCCATGTGTCCTTATTTCAAGTTCAACACTCAGGTACTGTAGACACCATGTGTCCTCATCAAGGTAAATACTCAGGTACTGTAGACACCATGTGTCCTTATATCAAGTTCAACACTCAGGTACTGTAGACACCATGTGTCCTCATATCAAGGTAAATACTCAGGTACTGTAGACACCATGTGTCCTTATATCAAGTTCAACACTCAGGTACTGTAGACACCATGTGTCCTCATATCAAGGTAAATACTCAGGTACTGTAGACACCATGTGTCCTTATATCAAGTTCAACACTCAGGTACTGTAGACACCATGTGTCCTTATATCAAGTTCAACACTCAGGTACTGTAGACACCATGTGTCCTCATATCAAGGTAAATACTCAGGTACTGTAGACACCATGTGTCCTTATATCAAGTTCAACACTCAGGTACTGTAGACACCATGTGTCCTCATATCAAGGTAAATACTCAGGTACTGTAGACACCATGTGTCCTTATATCAAGTTCAACACTCAGGTACTGTAGACACCATGTGTCCTTATATCAAGTTCAACACTCAGGTACTGTAGACACCATGTGTCCTCATATCAAGGTAAATACTCAGGTACTGTAGACACCATGTGTCCTCATATCAAGGTAAATACTCAGGTACTGTAGACACCATGTGTCCTTATTTCAAGTTCAACACTCAGGTACTGTAGACACCATGTGTCCTCATATCAAGGTAAATACTCAGGTACTGTAGACACCATGTGTCCTCATATCAAGGTAAATACTCAGGTACTGTAGACACCATGTGTCCTCATATCAAGGTAAATACCCAGGTACTGTAGACACCATGTGTCCTCATATCAAGGTAAATACTCAGGTACTGTAGACACCATGTGTCCTCATATCAAGGTAAATACTCAGGTACTGTAGACACCATGTGTCCTCATATCAAGGTAAATACTCAGGTACTGTAGACACCATGTGTCCTCATATCAAGGTAAATACTCAGGTACTGTAGACACCATGTGTCCTCATATCAAGGTAAATACTCAGGTACTGTAGACACCATGTGTCCTCATATCAAGGTAAATACTCAGGTACTTGACAAAGATTACTGTTAACACTTCATATGCATTTGCAAAGTTTAAAAAAGTTAATCTGCCAGAATCTTTCCTTTCGGTAATCAACTTTTCCATATCTGACTCAGAAAATATGTTCTTTAAATCTACTACTATGGAGATGTTTATTATAATGTTGTTGCAATGTTTTCCTCCAGGTTGTTTGTTGTAATGTCTTCCACCTTCTCCCAGTTCATAATGTTGTTTATTCCAATGGAGTGGTTTCAGTCACATAATGTTGTTTATTCCAGGTGGAATGGTTTCAGTCCCATAATGTTGTTTATTCCAGGTGGAGTGGTCTCAGTCCCATATTGTTGTTTATTCCAGGTGGAATGGTTTCAGTCCCATAATGTTGTTTATTCCAGGTGGAGTGGTTTCAATTCCATAATGTTGTTTATTCCAGGTGGAATGGTTTCAGTCCCATAATGTTGTTTATTCCAGGTGGAGTGGTTTCAGTCCCATAATGTTTATTCCAGGTGGAGTGGTTTCAGTCCCATAATGTTGTTTATTCCAGGTGGAATGGTTTCAGTCCCATGATGTTGTTTTATTCCAGGTGGAATGGTTTCAGTCTCATAATGTTGTTTATTCCAGGTGGAGTGGTTTCAGTCCCATAATGTTGTTTATTCCAGGTGGAGTGGTTTCAGTCCCATAATGTTGTTTATTCCAGGTGGAATGGTTTCAGTCCCATAATGTTGTTTATTCCAGGTGGAGTGGTTTCAGTCCCATAATGTTGTTTATTCCAGGTGGAGTGGTTTCAGTCCCATAATGTTGTTTATTCCAGGTGGAGTGGTTTCAGTCCCATAATGTTTATTCCAGGTGGAATGGTTTCAGTCCCATAATTTTGTTTATTCCAGATGGAATGGTTTCAGTCCCATAATGTTGTTTATCCCATGTGGAATGGTTTCAGTCCCATAATGTTGTTTATTCCAGGTGGAATGGTTTCAGTCCCATAATGTTGTTTATTCCTGGTGGAGTGGTTTCAGTCCCATAATGTTGTTTATTCCAGGTGGAATGGTTTCAGTCCCATAATGTTGTTTATTCCAGGTGGAATGGTTTCAGTCCCATAATGTTGTTTATTCCAGGTGGAATGGTTTCAGTCCCATAATGTTGTTCATTCCAGGTGGAATGGTTTCAGTCCTAAAATGTTGTTTATTCCAGGTGGAATGGTTTCAGTCCTAAAATGTTGTTTATTCCAGGTGGAATGGTTTCAGTCCCATAATGTTGTTTATTCCAGGTGGAGTGGTTTCTGTCCCATAATGTTGTTCATTCCAGGTGGAATGGTTTCAGTCCCATAATGTTGTTTATTCCAGGTGGAGTGGTTTGAGTCCCATAAGTTCCTGAAGGTAGAGTTCCCAGTGAAGGTGAGGAGCCCCAACGCCACCTATGAGATCCAGTTTGGACACCTGCAGAGACCCACACACAGGAACACGAGCTGGGACTGGGCACGCTTCGAGGTACCAATAACATGTTTTATACAGCCTTTTCGACATCAACAATTATCACAAGAGCTTTACAGTAACCAGCCTAGACCCCAAATAGCTTTACAGTAACCAGCCTAGACCCCAAAGAGCTTTACAGTAACCAGCCTAGACCCCAAAGAGCTTTACAGTAACCAGCCTAGACCCCAAAGAGCTTTACAGTAACCAGCCTAGACCCCAAAGAGCTTTACAGTAACCAGCCTAGACCCCAAAGAGCTTTACAGTAACCAGCCTATGACCCCAAAGAGCTTTACAGTAACCAGCCTATTCCCCCAAAGAGCTTTACAGTAACCAGCATATTCCCCCAAAGAGCTTTACAGTAACCAGCCTATTCCCCCAAAGAGCTTTACAGTAACCAGCCTATTCCCCCAAAGAGCGTTACAGTAACCAGCCTAGACCCCAAAGAGCTTTACAGTAACCAGCCTATTCCCCCAAAGAGCTTTACAGTAACCAGCCTAGTCCCCCAAAGAGCTTTACAGTAACCAGCCTTGTCCCCCAAAGAGCTTTACAGTAGCCAGCCTAGTCCCCCATAGAGCTTTACAGTAGCCAGCCTATTCCCCCATAGAGCTTTACAGTAACCAGCCTATTCCCCCATAGAGCTTTACAGTAGCCAGCCTATTCCCCCATAGAGCTTTACAGTAACCAGCCTTTCCCCCAAAGAGCTTTACAGTAGCCAGCCTATTCCCCCAAAGCGCTTTACAGTAACCAGCCTTTTCCCGCAAAGAGCTTTACAGTAACCAGCCTATTCCCCCAAAGAGCTTTACAGTAACCAGCCTTTTCCCCCAAAGAGCTTTACAGTAACCAGCCTATTCCCCCAAAGAGCTTTACAGTAACCAGCCTAGTCCCCCAAAGAGCTTTACAGTAACCAGCCTTGTCCCCCAAAGAGCTTTACAGTAGCCAGCCTAGTCCCCCATAGAGCTTTACAGTAGCCAGCCTATTCCCCCATAGAGCTTTACAGTAACCAGCCTATTCCCCCATAGAGCTTTACAGTAGCCAGCCTTTCCCCAAAGAGCTTTACAGTAGCCAGCCTATTCCCCCATAGAGCTTTACAGTAACCAGCCTTTCCCCCAAAGAGCTTTACAGTAGCCAGCCTATTCCCCAAAGCGCTTTACAGTAACCAGCCTTTTCCCGCAAAGAGCTTTACAGTAACCAGCCTATTCCCCCAAAGAGCTTTACAGTAACCAGCCTTTTCCCCCAAAGAGCTTTACAGTAACCAGCCTAGTCCCCCAAAGAGCTTTACAGTAACCAGCCTATTCCCCCAAAGAGCGTTACAGTAACCAGCCTAGTCCCCCAAAGAGCTTTACAGTAGCCAGCCTAGTCCCCCATAGAGCTTTACAGTAGCCAGCCTAGTCCCCCATAGAGCTTTACAGTAGCCAGCCTAGTCCCCCATAGAGCTTTACAGTAGCCAGCCTATTCCCCCATAGAGCTTTACAGTAACCAGCCTATTCCCCCATAGAGCTTTACAGTAACCAGCCTATTCCCCCATAGAGCTTTACAGTAGCCAGCCTATTCCCCCATAGAGCTTTACAGTAGCCAGCCCATTCCCCCATAGAGCTTTACAGTAGCCAGCCTATTCCCCATAGAGCTTTACAGTAACCAGCCTATTCCCCATAGAGCTTTACAGTAACCAGCCTAGTCCCCCAAAGAGCTTTACAGTAACCAGCCTAGTCCCCCAAAGAGCTTTACAGTAACCAGCCTAGTCCCCCAAATAGCAAGCAGAAGCAGTGGCAAGAGACAATTCCCTACTGCTACTGACTGACATAAATAACCCATCTGCTAACTCCCCTTAGCATTGTTGTTTTGCTGGTCCTATAACAATAGAATCATTCTCCTTCCCAGGTTTGGGGCCACAAATGGGCAGACCTATCAGAGCACGGCTTTGGAGTGTCTCTGCTGAACGACAGTAAATATGGATACTCGGTTCACCAGAACACCATGACGCTCTCTCTGTGAGTCTGACAAATATTGCAGTTTAACAAATTGAACGTGGGTAGCTCAGTTAGCAGAGCATGGTGTTGTCAACGCCAGGATAGTGGGTTCCCCTTATTACTGACATAACATAACAGCATTCTGTCAACAACAGGATAGTGGGTTCCGCGTATTACTGACATAACATAACAGCATTCTGTCAACAACAGGATAGTGGGTTCCGCGTATTACTGACATAACATAACAGCATTCTGTCAACAACAGGATAGTGGGTTCCCCTTATTACTGACATAACATAACAGCATTCTGTCAACAACAGGATAGTGGGTTCCCCTTATTACTGACATAACAGCATTCTGTCAACAACAGGATAGTGGGTTCCCCTTATTACTGACATAACAGCATTCTGTCAACAACAGGATAGTGGGTTCCCCTTATTACTGACAGAACATAACAGCATTCTGTCAACAACAGGATAGTGGGTTCCCCTTATTACTGACATAACATAACAGCATTCTGTCAACAACAGGATAGTGGGTTCCCCTTATTACTGACATAACAGCATTCTGTCAACAACAGGATAGTGGGTTCCCCTTATTACTGACATAACAGCATTCTGTCAACAACAGGATAGTGGGTTCCCCTTATTACTGACATAACAGCATTCTGTCAACAACAGGATAGTGGGTTCCCCTTATTACTGACAGAACAGCATTCTGTCAACAACAGGATAGTGGGTTCCCCTTATTACTGACAGAACATAACAGCATTCTGTCAACAACAGGATAGTGGGTTCCCCTTATTACTGACATAACAGCATTCTGTCAACAACAGGATAGTGGGTTCCCCTTATTACTGACATAACAGCATTCTGTCAACAACAGGATAGTGGGTTCCCCTTATTACTGACATAACATAACAGCATTCTGTCAACAACAGGATAGTGGGTTCCCCTTATTACTGACATAACTTGCTGTCTCTGCCTGGCCGGTTCCCCTTTTTCCACTGGGATTCTCTGCCTCTAACCCTGTTACGGGGGCTGAGTCACTGGCTTGCTGGGGCTCTCTCGTGCCGTCCCTGGGGGGGGTGCGTCACCTGGGTGGGTTGATTCACTGTTGTGGTCGGCCTGTCTGGGTTTCCCCCCCCCCCCCTTTGGGTTGTACCGTGTCGGAGATCTTTGTGGGCTATACTCGGCCTTGTCTCAGGATGGTAAGTTGGTGGTTGTAGATTTCCCTCTAGTGGTGTGGGGGCTGTGCTTTGGCAAGTGGGTGGGGTTATATCCTTCCTGTTTGGCCCTGTCCGGGGTGTCCTCGGATGGGGCCACAGTGTCTCCTGACCCCTCCTGTCTCAGCCTCCAGTATTTATGCTGCAGTAGTTTATGTGTCGGGGGGCTAGGGTCAGTTTGTTTATCTGGAGTACTTCTCCTGTCCTATTCGGTGTCCTGTGTAAATCTAAGTGTGCGTTCTCTAATTCTCTCCTTCTCTCCTTCTTTCTCTCTCTCGGAGGACCTGAGCCCTAGAACCATGCCCCAGGACTACCTGACATGATGACTCCTTGCTGTCCCCAGTCCACCTGGCCATGCTGCTGCTCCAGTTTCAACTGGCCTGGGCCCTAGGACCATGTCCCAGGACTACCTGACATGAGGACTCCTTGCTGTCCCCAGTCCACCTGGCCATGCTCCTGCTCCAGTTTCAACTGTTCTGCCTTACTATTATTCAACCATGCTGGTCATTTATGAACATTTGAACATCTTGGCCACGTTCTGTTATAATCTCCACCCGGCACAGCCAGAAGAGGACTGGCCACCCCACATATGCTCTCTCTAATTCTCTCTTTCTTTCTCTCTCTCGGAGGACCTGAGCCCTAGGACCGTGCCCCAGGACTACCTGACATGATGGCTCCTTGCTGTCCCCAGTCCACCTGACTGTGCTGCTGCTCCAGTTTCAACTGTTCTGCCTTATTATTATTTGACCATGCTGGTCATTTATGAACATTTGAACATCTTGGTCATTTTCTGTTATAATCTCTACCCGGCACAGCCAGAAGAGGACTGGCCACCCCACATAGCCCGGTTCCTCTCTAGGTTTCTTCCTAGGTTTTGGCCTTTCTAGGGAGTTTTTCCTAGCCACCGTGCTTTTACACCTGCATTGTTTGCTGTTTGGGGTTTTAGGCTGGGTTTCTGTACAGCACTTTGAGATATCAGCTGATGTACGAAGGGCTATATAAATAAATTTGATTTGATTTGATAACAGCATTCTGTCAACAACAGGATAGTGGGTTCCCCTTATTACTGACATAACATAACAGCATTCTGTCAACAACAGGATAGTGGGTTCCCCTTATTACTGACAGAACATAACAGCATTCTGTCAACAACAGGATAGTGGGTTCCCCTTATTACTGACATAACAGCATTCTGTCAACAACAGGATAGTGGGTTCCCCTTATTACTGACATAACAGCATTCTGTCAACAACAGGATAGTGGGTTCCCCTTATTACTGACATAACAGCATTCTGTCAACAACAGGATAGTGGGTTCCCCTTATTACTGACATAACATAACAGCATTCTGTCAACAACAGGATAGTGGGTTCCCCTTATTACTGACATAACAGCATTCTGTCAACAACAGGATAGTGGGTTCCCCTTATTACTGACAGAACATAACAGCATTCTGTCAACAACAGGATAGTGGGTTCCCCTTATTACTGACAGAACAGCATTCTGTCAACAACAGGATAGTGGGTTCCGCGTATTACTGACATAACATAACAGCATTCTGTCAACAACAGGATAGTGGGTTCCCCTTATTACTGACATAACATAACAGCATTCTGTCAACAACAGGATAGTGGGTTCCCCTTATTACTGACAGAACAGCATTCTGTCAACAACAGGATAGTGGGTTCCCCTTATTACTGACAGAACATAACAGCATTCTGTCAACAACAGGATAGTGGGTTCCCCTTATTACTGACAGAACAGCATTCTGTCAACAACAGGATAGTGGGTTCCCCTTATTACTGACAGACCATAACAGCATTCTGTCAACAACAGGATAGTGGGTTCCCCTTATTACTGACAGAACAGCATTCTGTCAACAACAGGATAGTGGGTTCCGCGTATTACTGACATAACATAACAGCATTCTGTCAACAACAGGATAGTGGGTTCCCCTTATTACTGACATAACATAACAGCATTCTGTCAACAACAGGATAGTGGGTTCCCCTTATTACTGACAGAACAGCATTCTGTCAACAACAGGATAGTGGGTTCCCCTTATTACTGACATAACAGCATTCTGTCAACAACAGGATAGTGGGTTCCCCTTATTACTGACATAACAGCATTCTGTCAACAACAGGATAGTGGGTTCCCCTTATTACTGACATAACAGCATTCTGTCAACAACAGGATAGTGGGTTCCCCTTATTACTGACAGAACAGCATTCTGTCAACAACAGGATAGTGGGTTCCCCTTATTACTGACAGAACATAACAGCATTCTGTCAACAACAGGATAGTGGGTTCCCCTTATTACTGACAGAACATAACAGCATTCTGTCAACAACAGGATAGTGGGTTCCCCTTATTACTGACAGAACATAACAGCATTCTGTCAACAACAGGATAGTGGGTTCCCCTTATTACTGACATAACAGCATTCTGTCAACAACAGGATAGTGGGTTCCCCTTATTACTGACAGAACATAACAGCATTCTGTCAACAACAGGATAGTGGGTTCCCCTTATTACTGACATAACAGCATTCTGTCAACAACAGGATAGTGGGTTCCCCTTATTACTGACAGAACATAACAGCATTCTGTCAACAACAGGATAGTGGGTTCCCCTTATTACTGACAGAACATAACAGCATTCTGTCAACAACAGGATAGTGGGTTCCCCTTATTACTGACATAACAGCATTCTGTCAACAACAGGATAGTGGGTTCCCCTTATTACTGACATAACATAACAGCATTCTGTCAACAACAGGATAGTGGGTTCCCCTTATTACTGACATAACAGCATTCTGTCAACAACAGGATAGTGGGTTCCCCTTATTACTGACAGAACATAACAGCATTCTGTCAACAACAGGATAGTGGGTTCCCCTTATTACTGACATAACAGCATTCTGTCAACAACAGGATAGTGGGTTCCCCTTATTACTGACAGAACATAACAGCATTCTTTCTCTCCTTCCTAAGACTGTTCTTTTCTTTTTCTTCTTAAAAGACTGCGAGCTCCTAAGTCTCCTGATGCCAACGCTGACATGGGCAGTCATCAGTTCACCTACGCTGTCATGCCACACACAGGTGAGGTACTTTTGATCTTTATAACATTAGAATTATTATTTATTTTAAAGTTGAATCTTTATTTGCCATGTGTAATGAAGACATTGGTAATCTTACTCAGCGCCAAGTTCTCGTGAAACAATAAAAACACAATACAAAAATCAGCAAACAAGGAAGAAATTCGACGGTCATTTTCTGGAAAAAATTGTGTGACTTGCTTCAGCTCTTTTGAAAGTATTTTTGTTACTGTTGGTTGGTTATTTTATGCAAATCTGAATAGTTAAAGTTGACAAAGTTTTCAAGAATTTGAAGTTAGGATAGCCAGAAGATGTGAACGTTGGTTTGGTCAATAGTTGTGGTCTGTAGTTGTGTGGTTGTGGTCAGTAGTTGTGTGGTTGTGGTTAGTAGTTGTGTGGCTGTGGTCAGTAGTTGTGTGGTTGTGGTTAGTAGTTGTGTGGTTGTGGTCAGTAGTTGTGTGGTTGTGGTCAGTGGTTGTGTGGTTGTGGTCAGTAGTTGTGTGGTTGTGGTCAGTAGTTGTGTGGCTGTGGTCAGTAGTTGTGTGGCTGTGGTCAGTAGTTGTGTGGTTGTGGTCAGTAGTTGTGTGGTTGTGGTCAGTAGTTGTGTGGCTGTGGTCAGTAGTTGTGTGGCTGTGGTCAGTAGTTGTGTGGCTGTGGTCAGTAGTTGTGTGGCTGTGGTCAGTAGTTGTGTGGTTGTGGTCAGTAGTTGTGTGGTTGTGGTCAGTAGTTGTGTGGTTGTGGTCAGTAGTTGTGTGGCTGTGGTCAGTAGTTGTGTGGTTGTGGTCAGTAGTTGTGTGGTTGTGGTCAGTAGTTGTGTGGTTGTGGTCAGTAGTTGTGTGGCTGTGGTTAGTAGTTGTGTGGTTGTGGTCTGTAGTTGTGTGGCTGTGGTCAGAGGTTGTGGTCAGTAGTTGTGTGGTTGTGGTCAGTAGTTGTGTGGTTGTGGTCAGTAGTTGTGTGGTTGTGGTCAGTAGTTGTGTGGTTGTGGTCAGTAGTTGTGTGGTTGTGGTCAGTAGTTGTGTGGTTGTGGTCAGTGGTTGTGGTCAGTAGTTGTGTGGTTGTGGTCAGTAGTTGTGTGGTTGTGGTCAGTAGTTGTGTGGTTGTGGTCAGTAGTTGTGTGGTTGTGTGGTTGTGGTCAGTAGTTGTGTGGCTGTGGTCAGTAGTTGTGTGGTTGTGGTCAGTAGTTGTGTGGTTGTGGTCTGTAGTTGTGTGGTTGTGGTCAGTAGTTGTGTGGTTGTGGTCAGTGGTTGTGGTCAGGAGTTATGTCTCTAGTTATGTTGTTGTGGTCAGTTGTTGTGTGTTTGTGGTCAGTAGTTGTGTGGTTGTGGTTAGTAGTTGTGTGGCTGTGGTCTGTAGTTGTGTGGCTGTGGTCAGTAGTTGTGTGGTTGTGGTCAGTAGTTGTGTGGTTGTGGTCTGTAGTTGTGTGGTTGTGGTCAGTAGTTGTGTGGTTGTGGTCAGTAGTTGTGTGGTTGTGGTCAGTAGTTGTGTGGTTGTGGTCAGTAGCTGTCGTCAGGAGTTGTGTGGGTGTGGTCAGTAGTTATGGTCTGTAGTCAGTAGCTTAGCTTAATCATGACAGGCCTTAAAATTAAAATATATTTTGTTGGTAAAGCTGTGTGTTAATATTACATTCAGCACCGTGGACGGTGGTCAGAAATGAACCCATATAAGTCGATCAGCACCACGGAAAACGGTCAAAAACACCCTATTTTATCTGCAAATAATAGGCAATAGCCTAGATTATAAAACAGTAAAATAAAACAGTAATATATAGATCAATCTCTTGACAGAAACACAGCTAATGACCCAGTACATGCTCGCTGTAGTTCTGCACAGCAGCAGATCTGACCCGTATTCCAAATGATCTGCCTCCTGCAGAGGCCCTGAAGCAAAAACACCAGCAAATCGATGAAGCATTCAAACTGATTGCTTAGATGGCAGCATGTCTTATAACAGTATATGATGTGTATGTGCTTACTATTATTCTTAAAGCCTAGTTAAACGTATTGGCTACCATGACAATGAAATGGCTCATTGGCCCTGCACCAGAACATGGCTTCCTATGACAGATCCAGCATCGTCGTAGATTGATCAAATTCATCTCAATAAAGCTTGATTTATATAGGCTGTCTGGGTAGCCTGCCCTGTAACAATGTAAGCTTGGTCATCTATGAAGTTTTGAACATCTTGGGCATGTTCTGTTATAATCTCCACCAGCCACAGCCAGAAGAGGACTGGCCACCCCTCATAGCCTGGTTCCTCTCTAGGTTTCTTCCTAGGTTTTGGCCTTTCTAGGGAGTTTTTCCTAGCCACCGTGCTTCTACACCTGCATTGCTTGCTGTTTGGGGTTTTAGGCTGGGTTTCTGTACAGCACTTTGAGATATCAGCTGATGTACGAAGGGCTTTATAAATACATTTGATTTGATACTCACTCATTTGATTGGTATTCGACTGGCCTTGCTAAGTTGTTGACTATTGCATTCAAATCCATGGCCCTGGTGTTTTCAATGGACAGAATGGCCAACCCACTCAGTCTCTCCTGTCCCATGCTGCTGCTCAGGTTTTAATTATCTTCAGTTTAGGAAAGGAGTGCTCGGCACTGGCTCATAAAAAGGAGCATCGCTGTAACCACTTCCTCAAATGTAGCAGGGACTGAATTGTAATCCAGAATGGTCTCTAGTGTGCTTTGCTTTTTCCTTCTTAAAACAGGCCCTGAAAGAGAGTAATTGTCCAGGGAAGCTTGCTGATACATCTTTGCTGTAATGTTCAGCCAGCCGGCTGGCGTTCTCATAGACTGCACCATCATCTGCGTTGGATGGAGTCAAACAGACTCAATGTTGCCCGCAGACTTTTAAATGTGTTTGACAGCTGGAGGATAATGATGTCAAGGCATTAAAGATGTTGACTCTAAAACTACTCTCCCCATCAGACAGTCGCTCGTCTTCGCTCATCAAAATGACGCCTTCTCCGAGTGTCTTCAAAAGTGTTCTGAGCTCCCCATTTTTGTCGGCAAGGGTCTTTGCAGTGACTTTGTCCTTGTCAAAATCCTCCCGGGTTCCGGACAGGGTGTTTTATCATGTCCGTGAGTAGTCTGACTGCCCTGTGCAGGTCTGTGGCATTTTGGAGACTACGTTCACCTTTTATAAAACCTAAGTCTGCAGAACGACAAAAAAAAAAAAAAAACTAAATTTTTCCATTTTCTTTTTCAGTGATGCTGTATCAACCCATCTCGTCCTTCTTGTCACTTAAAAGCACAATCTTGGTGAGGGCCTTCATTACGTCCACATATCTGTATCTCAGGGGACTCTGACCTAGATGACCCGCGTGTGGGACATAGTCCTTCTAGAGTTACATTTAATTTTTCTGACGCGAAATCAAATATACCTCAACATTGACCATCTCTTTATGCCCGGAGAAGTTCAACAGTATCGTGAAACTGTTTAGTCTCTGGCACATGTTTGACAGAGTCGTTGAGAGCCTGGTTAAGATTGTGCGCTGCGCAATGCACATAAACAGCAAGCGTCTTTTTAGCAATATTCAGCCCGTTATCCTCTACGCTGCCCAGGACATTTAGAAATATCCAGTTATCCTCTATGCTGCCCAGGACATTTAGAAATATCCAGTTATCCTCTACGCTGCCCAGGACATTTAGAAATATCCAGCCCGTTATCCTCTATGCTGCCCAGGACATTTAGAAATATCCAGCTATCCTCTATGCTGCCCAGGACATTTAGAAATATCCTGTTATCCTCTATGCTGCCCAGGACATTTAGAAATATCCAGTTATCCTCTATGCTGCCCAGGACATTTAGAAATATCCAGTTATCTTCTATGCTGCCCAGGACATTTAGAAATATCCAGCTATCCTCTATGCTGCCCAGGACATTTAGAAATATCCAGTTATCCTCTATGCTGCCCAGGACATCTAGAAATATCCAGCCCGATATCCTCTATGCTGCCCAGGACATTTAGAAATATCCAGTTATCCTCTATGCTGCCCAGGACATTTAGAAATATCCAGCCCGTTATCCTCTATACTGCCCAGGACATTTAGAAATATCCAGCTATCCTCTATGCTGCCCAGGACATTTAGAAATATCCAGCTATCCTCTACGCTGCCCAGGACATTTAGAAATATCCAGCCCGTTATCCTCTATGCTGCCCAGGACATTTAGAAATATCCAGCCCGTTATCCTCTATGCTGCCCAGGACATTTAGAAATATCCAGCTATCCTCTATGCTGCCCAGGACATTTAGAAATATCCAGTTATCCTCTATGCTGCCCAGGACATTTAGAAATATCCAGTTATCCTCTATGCTGCCCAGGACATTTAGAAATATCCAGCTATCCTCTATGCTGCCCAGGTCATTTAGAAATATCCAGTTATCCTCTATGCTGCCCAGGACATTTAGAAATATCCAGCTATCCTCTATGCTGCCCAGGACATTTAGAAATATCCAGTTATCCTCTATGCTGCCCAGGACATTTAGAAATATCCAGTTATCCTCTATGCTGCCCAGGACATCTAGAAATATCCAGCCCGATATCCTCTATGCTGCCCAGGACATTTAGAAATATCCAGTTATCCTCTATGCTGCCCAGAACATTTCTAAATATCCAGTTATCCTCTATGCTGCCCAGAACATTTCTAAATATCCAGTTATCCTCTATGCTGCCCAGGACATTTAGAAATATCCAGTTATCCTCTATGCTGCCTAGGATTCTACGTTGAAGCTCATGCTGCTGATATTATACTGACAGTATTCCCACTGTTGACCTGGCCCAGTTTTATTATACTGACAGTATTCCCACTGTTGACCTGGCCCAGTTTTATAATACTGACAGTATTCCCACTGTTGACCTGGCCCAGTTTTATAATACTGACAGTATTCCCACTGTTGACCTGGCCCAGTTTTATTATACTGACAGTATTCCCACTGTTGACCTGGCCCAGTTTTATAATACTGACAGTATTCCCACTGTTGACCTGGCCCAGTTTTATTATACTGACAGTATTCCCACTGTTGACCTGGCCCAGTTTTATTATACTGACAGTATTCCCACTGTTGACCTGTCCCAGTTTTATTATACTGACAGTATTCCCACTGTTGACCTGGCCCAGTTCAATTATACTGACAGTATTCCCACTGTTGATCTGGCCCAGTTTTATTATACTGACAGTATTCCCACTGTTGACCTGTCCCAGTTTTATAATACTGACAGTATTCCCACTTTTGACCTGGCCCAGTTTTATTATACTGACAGTATTCCCACTGTTGACCTGTCCCAGTTTTTCACAGTGCTCTCTGAACACGAAAGTACATGATGCTAGTGTGAGAGTTACATTAACTATGCGCTCCAACACCTGTTGCCAGGGATTTTCTGCGTTACGCACGCCTCTATCCATTTCTGCGTCAAAGGTGCCATTGAGCTTCCATTGCTCATATACCAAACAGGCACCCGTGTGAATCTGGGATGTCTCATGACATGCTATTTTGGATATTAGATGGCGACAATCTCTCACCCCATTCACCCACTCATCAGAGAAGAATGGATCACTCCGATCTCTGATCAGCTAAGTATCAAGCTCAAAATACTCGCAATCTAGCTTGTTTGAATAACATAGCCATGCACGTGGTAATTAGATTCCAGCCTTGGCTGTAGTGGTGAAATACGACTTGGTAAAACCTTTCGTCCTGGGAATGGGCCAGTAGGAGACGAGCCTAATGCAATAACGTGCCGTTTAACTTCTGCATCCACATTTGTTGCATCCACATTTGTTGCATAATGCCCCCATAATGCCCCCTGTCAGTTGGATAGGTAAAAAGGCCACCTGTTTCCTCAGCCTCCATGATTCTAGCCTCTCCCTGCTCCTCTTCCTCCCCACCCGGCCCGGGGATGTCTGACCTGACTTGTGCTCAGGGTCGTATCCGCCGATATCTGACAACCGGTATCCTCCTCTGTCAAAGTTGCTTCTTCTGGCACGATGGAACAGCTTGGCCTTGGCTCACTTGACCCGCTAAAAGCTGCTGCTGGCGATGATAAACCTACATCCTCTTCTGGTCCCGCTGCACTTGAACTGCATTTGAAAAAGGTCTGTGGTTGTGGTCAGTAGTTGTGGTTGTGGTCAGTAGTTGTGTGGTTGTGGTCAGTAGTTGTGTGGTTGTGGTCAGTAGTTGTGGTCAGTAGTTGTGGTCAGTAGTTGTGGTCAGTAGTTGTGGTTGTGGTCAGTAGTTGTGGTCAGTAGTTGTGGTCAGTAGTTGTGGTCAGTAGTTGTGGTTGTGGTCAGTAGTTGTGGTCAGTAGTTATGGTTGTGGTCAGTAGTTGTGTGGTTGTGGTCAGTAGTTGTGGTCAGTAGTTGTGGTTGTGGTCAGTAGTTGTGGTCAGTAGTTGTGTGGTTGTGGTCAGTAGTTGTGGTTGTGGTCAGTAGTTGTGGTTGTAATCAGTAGTTGTGTGGTTGTGGTCAGTAGTTGTGGTTGTGGTCTGTAGTTGTGGTTGTGGTCTGTAGTTGTGGTCAGTAGTTGTGGTCAGTAGTTGTGGTCAGTAGTTGTGGTCAGTAGTTGTGGTCAGTAGTTGTGGTCAGTAGTTGTGTGGTTGTGGTCAGTAGTTGTGGTTGTGGTCAGTAGTTGTGGTTGTGGTCAGTAGTTGTGGTCAGTAGTTGTGGTCAGTAGTTGTGGTTGTGGTCAGTAGTTGTGGTCAGTAGTTGTGGTCAGTAGTTGTGGTTGTGGTCAGTAGTTGTGGTTGTGGTCAGTAGTTGTGGTTGTGGTCTGTAGTTGTGGTTGTGGTCAGTAGTTGTGGTCAGTAGTTGTGGTTGTGGTCAGTAGTTGTGGTTGTGGTCAGTAGTTGTGGTTGTGGTCAGTAGTTGTGTGGTTGTGGTCAGTAGTTGTGGTTGTGGTCAGTAGTTGTGTGGTTGTGGTCAGTAGTTGTGGTCAGTAGTTGTGTGGTTGTGATCAGTAGTTGTGGTTGTGGTCAGTAGTTGTGGTCAGTAGTTGTGTGGTTGTGGTCAGTAGTTGTGGTCAGTAGTTGTGTGGTTGTGGTCAGTAGTTGTGGTCAGTAGTTGTGTGGTTGTGGTCAGTAGTTGTGGTTGTGGTCAGTAGTTGTGTGGTTGTGGTCAGTAGTTGTGTAGTTGTGGTCAGTAGTTGTGGTTGTGGTCAGTAGTTGTGTGGTTGTGGTCAGTAGTTGTGGTTGTGGTCAGTAGTTGTGGTTGTGGTCTGTAGTTGTGGTCAGTAGTTGTGGTTGTGGTCAGTAGTTGTGGTTGTGGTCAGTAGTTGTGGTTGTGGTCAGTAGTTGTGTGGTTGTGGTCAGTAGTTGTGGTCAGTAGTTGTGGTCAGTAGTTGTGGTCAGTAGTTGTGTGGTTGTGGTCAGTGGTTGTGGTCAGTAGTTGTGGTCGTGGTCAGTAGTTGTGGTTGTGGTCAGTAGTTGTGGTCAGTAGTTGTGGTCAGTAGTTGTGTGGTTGTGGTCAGTAGTTGTGGTCAGTAGTTGTGTGGTTGTGGTCAGTAGTTGGGGTTGTGGTCAGTAGTTGTGGTTGTGGTCAGTAGTTGTGGTTGTGGTCAGTAGTTGTGGTCAGTAGTTGTGGTTGTGGTCAGTAGTTGTGGTCAGTAGTTGTGGTTGTGGTCAGTAGTTGTGGTCAGTAGTTGTGGTTGTGGTCAGTAGTTGTGGTCAGTAGTTGTGGTTGTGGTCAGTAGTTGTGGTCAGTAGTTGTATGGTTGTGGTCAGTAGTTGTATGGTTGTGGTCAGTAGTTGTGTGGTTGTGGTCAGTGGTTGTGGTTGTGGTCAGTAGTTGTGGTCAGTAGTTGTGGTTGTGGTCAGTAGTTGTGGTCAGTAGTTGTGGTTGTGGTCAGTAGTTGTGGTTGTGGTCAGTAGTTGTGGTCAGTAGTTGTGGTTGTGGTCAGTAGTTGTGGTTGTGGTCAGTAGTTGTGGTCAGTAGTTGTGGTTGTGGTCAGTAGTTGTGGTTGTGGTCAGTAGTTAGTTCTAATTCAACTGATTTTGATTAACTCCTTTGCTTTCTCATTTTTGGCTTTGTTCTTTTGGGCTCCACTCTTGTGTTGACACGTTGCTGATTTTTTAAAATCCGTAATTTTATATTCTCGACTTGCTCTCTCTCTCTCTTTTTCCCGGCCGTTGTCTCTTGCTAACTAGCTCAACTGTTGCATAAAACGATGACAGAAACAACTTTGGAGAGTATTTGCACAATGAATCCCAGAATGCATTTCATTATCTTAACATGGTATTGAAACTATTGAATAATATGATTTATTTAGCTAATTCATTTGATTTATTGTCATCAATACACTAAAATATCATGCTGACTTATGTAGTGACAGAAAAAACCTTTTGTTGGTGAAACCATCAGTGGGATCATTGATCATATAGCCTTGGTTAAATAAACACTTTATGGTCAACTCATTGATCATATAGCCTTGGTTAAATAAATACTTTACAACTCATTGATCATATAGCCTTGGTCAACTCATTGATCTATAGCCTTGGTTAAATAAACACTTTATGGTCAACTCATTGATCTATAGCCTTGGTTAAATAAACACTTTATGGTCAACTCATTGATCATATACCCTTGGTTAAATAAATACTTTACAACTCATTGATCATATACCCTTGGTTAAATAAATACTTTCTGGTCAACTCATTTATCATATTAGCCTTGGTCAACTCATTTATCATATAGCCTTGGTCAACTCATTTATCATATAGCCTTGGTTAAATAAATACTTTACAACTCATTGATCATATAGCCTTGGTCAACTCATTTATCATATAGCCTTGGTTAAATAAATACTTTCTGGTCAACTCATTTATCATATTAGCCTTGGTCAACTCATTTATCATATAGCCTTGGTTAAATAAATACTTTACAACTAATTTATCATATAGCCTTGGTTAAATAAATACTTTATGGTCAACTCATTTATCATATAGCCTTGGTTAAATAAATACTTTACAACTCATTGATCATATAGCCTTGGTTAAATAAATACTTTATGGTCAACTCATTTATCATATAGCCTTGGTTAAATAAATACTTTACAACTAATTTATCATATAGCCTTGGTTAAATAAATACTTTATGGTCAACTCATTTATCATATAGCCTTGGTTAAATAAATACTTTACAACTCATTGATCATATAGCCTTGGTTAAATAAATACTTTATGGTCAACTCATTTATCATATAGCCTTGGTCAACTCATTTATCATATAGCCTTGGTTAAATAAATACTTTACAACTCATTGATCATATAGCCTTGGTCAACTCATTTATCATATAGCCTTGGTTAAATAAATACTTTCTGGTCAACTCATTGATCATATAGCCTTGGTTAAATAAATAATTTACAACTCATTTATCATATAGCCTTGGTTAAATAAATACTTTACAACTCATTGATCATATAGCCTTGGTCAACTCATTTATCATATAGCCTTGGTTAAATAAATACTTTATGGTCAACTCATTGATCATATAGCCTTGGTCAACTCATTTATCATATAGCCTTGGTTAAATAAATACTTTACAACTCATTTATCATATAGCCTTGGTTAAATAAATATTTATGGTCAACTCATTGATCATATAGCCTTGGTTAAATAAATACTTTCTGGTCAACTCATTTATCATATAGCCTTGGTTAAATAAATACTTTACAACTCATTTATCATATAGCCTTGGTCAACTCATTTATCATATAGCCTTGGTCAACTCATTTATCATATAGCCTTGGTTAAATAAATACTTTACAACTCATTTATCATATAGCCTTGTGGTCAGTAGTTGTGGTCTGTGGTTGTTGTCAGTAGTTGTGTGGTTGTGATCAGTAGTTGTGTGGTTTTGTTCTGTAGTTGTTGTGGTCAGTAGCTGTTGTCAGTAGTTGTGTGGTTGTGATCAGTAGTTGTGGTCAGTAGCTGTTGTCAGTTGTGTGGTTGTGGTCAGTAGCTGTTGTCAGTTGTGTGGTTGTGGTCAGTAGCTGTTGTCAGTTGTGTGGTTGTGGTCAGTAGTTGTGTGGTTGTGGTCAGTAGTTGTGTGGTTGTGGTCAGTAGTTGTGTGGTTGTGGTCAGTAGTTGTGTGGTTGTGATCAGTAGTTGTGTGGTTTTGTTCTGTAGTTGTTGTGGTCAGTAGCTGTTGTCAGTCATGGTAGTATGATAGGTGTTGTTTTACAGGGTCAGTCATAGTAGTGTGATAGGTGTTGTTTTACAGGGTCAGTCATAGTAGTGTGATAGGTGTTGTTTTACAGGGTCAGTCATAGTAGTGTGATAGGTGTTGTTTTACAGGGTCAGTCATAGTAGTATGATAGGTGTTGTTTTACAGGGTCATAGTAGTATGATAGGTGTTGTTTTACAGGGTCAGTCATAGTAGTATGATAGGTGTTGTTTTACAGGGTCAGTCATAGTAGTATGATAGGTGTTGTTTTACAGGGTCAGTCATAGTAGTATGATAGGTGTTGTTTTACAGGGTCAGTCATAGTAGTATGATAGGTGTTGTTTTACAGGGTCAGTCATAGTAGTATGATAGGTGTTGTTTTACAGGGTCAGTCATAGTAGTGTGATAGGTGTTGTTTTACAGGGTCAGTCATAGTAGTATGATAGGTGTTGTTTTACAGGGTCAGTCATAGTAGTATGATAGGTGTTGTTTTACAGGGTCAGTCATAGTAGTGTGATAGGTGTTGTTTTACAGGGTCAGTCATAGTAGTGTGATAGGTGTTGTTTTACAGGGTCAGTCATAGTAGTATGATAGGTGTTGTTTTACAGGGTCAGTCATAGTAGTATGATAGGTGTTGTTTTACAGGGTCAGTCATAGTAGTGTGATAGGTGTTGTTTTACAGGGTCAGTCATAGTAGTATGATAGGTGTTGTTTTACAGGGTCAGTCATAGTAGTATGATAGGTGTTGTTTTACAGGGTCAGTCATAGTAGTATGATAGGTGTTGTTTTACAGGGTCAGTCATAGTAGTATGATAGGTGTTGTTTTACAGGGTCAGTCATAGTAGTATGATAGGTGTTGTTTTACAGGGTCAGTCATAGTAGTATGATAGGTGTTGTTTTACAGGGTCAGTCATAGTAGTGTGATAGGTGTTGTTTTACAGGGTCAGTCATAGTAGTATGATAGGTGTTGTTTTACAGGGTCAGTCATAGTAGTATGATAGGTGTTGTTTTACAGGGTCAGTCATAGTAGTATGATAGGTGTTGTTTTACAGGGTCAGTCATAGTAGTGTGATAGGTGTTGTTTTACAGGGTCAGTCATAGTAGTATGATAGGTGTTGTTTTACAGGGTCAGTCATAGTAGTATGATAGGTGTTGTTTTACAGGGTCAGTCATAGTAGTATGATAGGTGTTGTTTTACAGGGTCAGTCATAGTAGTGTGATAGGTGTTGTTTTACAGGGTCAGTCATAGTAGTATGATAGGTGTTGTTGTACAGGGTCAGTCATAGTAGTATGATAGGTGTTGTTTTACAGGGTCAGTCATAGTAGTATGATAGGTGTTGTTTTACAGGGTCAGTCACAGTAGTATGATAGGTGTTGTTTTACAGGGTCCGTCATAGTACAGCACCCTGGAGCAAATTAGCATTAAGTGCCTTGCTCAAGGGCACAGACAGATTGTTCGCCTTGTCGTCTTGGGTATTCAAACCAGCGACCTTTCGGTTACTGGCCCAACTCTCTAACCTCTACCTGCTGCCCTACAGGAACGTTCCAGGAAGCGTCAGTCATCCAGTGGGCCTACAACCTCAACAACCCTCTGAGGCTGATCGACCACGCCCCCGGCTCCCACACCGTAGCCTGGAGCGCCTTCTCTGTCAGCGCTGCAGCCGTCATCCTGGAGACCGTCAAGCAGGTGTGTTTATCCTGCCAGGAAATAACCCTTTTCTTCTTTTCCCAACGCTGCCTGTACATAAATGATGTGCTGTGTCATAGTCGGTGGGGTTAGACAAGGGGCCGTTTCCTGGGAGGGTACCAACTAGTGTCGATGCTGACTGAATGGCTGATGATGACAGATGGGGCCTGTTTTACTGTAGTACTTGATGTTCAGCACCTTTTGGATTGAATTGCTGATTGTTGTATTTCCTGACGGGTTTCCATCATGACATTTCCAATGTATTTGAACGCGAAATCAACTCCACTGATCCTTTTTTTTTCTCCTCTCCCAACAGGCGGAGGACAGGAAGGATGGTCTGGTGGTACGGCTCTATGAGTCACATGGCAGTAGTGTCAGTGTGTACCTCGCGACAGGCTTCCCCATCACAGAGGCTTGGCAGTGAGTTCTACAGTATAATCAGTTGGGGTTGTGAAGGGGCTTTAGACAGTTGTACTAAACCTCCCCTCTCCGTCACTGAGGCATCTTCATGTTTGTGTAACTAAGTCTCTACACCCTGCTGCTGTTTTCAACCACTGAACCCTCTTCTCATTCGTCCTCTCCTCAGCTGTGATCTACTGGAGCGAGTGGATCCCTCTCGCCCTGCACCAATCACAGACTCCGGAATCTCTATCAGCTTCAGTCCTTTCCAGATTGTGTCCCTTGTACTGTACCTGAAGTAAAAATGGTTTGGGGTCTGAATGTAATTTTTCCCTGTAAATTACGTTCAGCTTATAAAGGCTTCATTATGCCTTCATAAGCATTGCATAAATGTGTTATATAGCATCTATAACTGTGTATGTCATGCTTTCAAAAGGTTTCATAAATGTGTCATCGTCCACTGTGGAATATGATAAAGACATGCTTTATAAAAGGGTGACATGTTGTTCTCTAAAGTGACGTTATGACTGTGGAACACCAACGCATCAAGGTTAGGTTTAAATTCTCATTTTAAAGAGATACATTGTGGAAATGGGAAGTTTTTAGCTAAAATCACTTTTTTGACTGTTAGTAGTGATGATGACAAATACGGGCACTCCCACTAAGATGAACTCTGATTGGTTGATCTTTACTCAGTAAGGTCACTCCCACTAAGATGAACTCTGATTGGTTGATCTTTACTCAGTAAGGTCACTCCCACTAAGATGAACTCTGATTGGTTGATCTTTACTCAGTAAGATCACTCCCAATAAGATTAACTCTGATTGGTTGATCTTTACTCAGTAAGGTCACTCCCACTAAGATGAACTCTGATTGGTTGATCTTTACTCAGTAAGGTCACTCCCACTAAGATGAACTCTGATTGGTTGATCTTTACTCAGTAAGGTCACTCCCACTAAGATGAACTCTGATTGGTTGATCTTTACTCAGTAAGGTCACTCCCACTAAGATGAACTCTGATTGGTTGATCTTTACTCAGTAAGGTCACTCCCACTAAGATGAACTCTGATTGGTTGATCTTTACTCAGTAAGGTCACTCCCACTAAGATGAACTCTGATTGGTTGATCTTTACTCAGTAAGGTCACTCCCACTAAGATGAACTCTGATTGGTTGATCTTTACTCAGTAAGGTCACTCCCACTAAGATGAACTCTGATTGGTTGATCTTTACTCAGTAAGGTCACTCCCACTAAGATGAACTCTGATTGGTTGATCTTTACTCAGTAAGGTCACTCCCACTAAGATGAACTCTGATTGGTTGATCTTTACTCAGAAAAGGTCACTCCCACTAAGATTAACTCTGATTGGTTGATCTTTACTCAGTAAGGTCACTCCCACTAAGATGAACTCTGATTGGTTGATCTTTACTCAGTAAGGTCACTCCCACTAAGATGAACTCTGATTGGTTGATCTTTACTCAGTAAGGTCACTCCCACTAAGATGAACTCTGATTGGTTGATCTTTACTCAGTAAGGTCAATCCCACTAAGATGAACTCTGATTGGTTGATCTTTACTCAGTAAGGTCACTCCCACTAAGATGAACTCTGATTGGTTGATCTTTACTCAGTAAGGTCACTCCCACTAAGATGAACTCTGATTGGTTGATCTTTACTCAGTAAGGTCACTCCCACTAAGATGAACTCTGATTGGTTGATCTTTACTCAGTAAGGTCACTCCCACTAGGATGAACTCTGATTGGTTGATCTTTACTCAGTAAGGTCACTCCCACTAAGATGAACTAAATAATGTTCTCAGCCTAGTTTCCTATTTAGTTCTCTTTATATGTACAGGCCCAGAGCTTCCAGATGGCTCCAGCCTAAGGATTTTCAGGTCATGTACACCTGGGGAGATTAGAGCCCCAAAGAAAAGATCCTAAAGGTCATTTCAGATTCATTATGACAGCCACTTTATGAAAGGCCTTTACTTATGGCTAAACAGCTTCTACACAGCTTATTAATTAATGCTGTGGGATGAAATTAGGTGTTTCTAGGAGGTCTTAAACAGATCTACAGTGAAACAAACATATAAATAAATAATAATATAATATAAAAATTAGATAAAATTAGGTAGTAGTATTCTGTAACAAGCAATACGTGTTAAACAAGTGGCACAGGCAATCAGGACAGCCTCTTTATGAAAGGCCTTTAACTATGGCTAAACTGTTTTCTACACATCTTATTCATTGATGATGTGATATTAATTAATGATGATGTGGGCATACCCAGGACGTACATGCAGGACGGTTGATCTACACATGGAGGGAAAACTTACGGAGTTATGATGGACAAGCGTCTTTGAGTTGGTGAATTGGAAACGGATAATGGTCAGGGTTAACCGGAAGAAATAGTAAACATTTAGGAATTATAACATGTGTTAAAATGTATGTACTAAATGTTTTGCATTAAATCACTGGTTTTAAAAATGTATCACGATTTAACGATAGGGGAAGCTGTCATTTCATATTTCGGTTTAGGGGGGGGTTATTAACTTTATGGAAAACAATATTCACACTATGTGGATTATAAACATGTACGTACATAGAGAGCCAACACATCAAGATCTAACAGGGATGAGGGGGGATAGCACAACAGGAGGCTTCTGTAACCTGCAATACATGTTAAATATGTTTTACATACATCCACGACTGAATGGTTTCACAAACTCCCTTTAAAGGTTTTGTAAGAAAGTTGTAACAGGCCTCATTCAACAGTCTAGAGATGAACCCAGAGACACCAAAAACATCACCGTTTAGAGCAACTTGGAGATTATTACCCAGGTAAGGGGGGAGCAAAGAGCTGATTTAACCAACTCTGTACAAACCCCGACACGGGGTATGATAACTCTGACGTCTAATGATTACCGTGCTTCTACATCTGCATTGCTTGCTGTTTGGGGTTTTAGGCTGGGCTTCTGTACAGCACTTTGAGATATCAGCTGATGTACGAAGGGCTATATAAATACATTTGATTTGAACTGTTGACTGGGGGATAAAATAAGAAATCATCTATTAACGTTTGAAAATCTTGGCCATGTTAATATATAATAATAATATATGCCATTTAGCAGACGCTTTTATCCAAAGCAACTTACAGTCATGTGTGCATACATTCTACGTATGGGTGGTCCCGGGGATCGAACCCACTACCCTGGCGTTACAAGCGCCATGCTCTACCAACTGAGCTACAGAAGGACCACATGTTCTGTTATAATCTCCACCCGGCAAAGCCAGAAGAGGACTGGCCACCCCACATAGCCCGGTTCCTCTCTAGGTTTCTTCCTAGGTTTTGGCCTTTCTAGGGAGTTTTTCCCTAGCCACCGTGCTTCTACTCCTGCATTGCTTGCTGTTTGGGGTTTTAGGCTGGGTTTCTGCACAGCACTTTGAGATATCAGCTGATGTACGAAGGGCTATATAAATACATTTGATTTGATTGTAGCTGTTTACAACTGAGGGAGTTGACAGTAGGTCAATGAGATGTATAAAGGCAAATAGACATAACGGACCTTAAGACCAACAGCCTACTTTATAATATAGAATGCAGGGGTGTGTATGGAACATGTAACCATTATAAAACAAAATGGTCTACGGTCAAATGCATCTATAGTTTGTAATGAAGTGGTCGCTGCATTCATTTAGATTATTTCAACATAGTCTAGATCAGTCCACAGAATGGAACACCTATCAATTAACCATGATAACGGGAGTTACCCTATTAGTTAGAGATATACACTATTAGTTCAAATATTTATGGACCTTAAATTATTATAGAATACACAATATCTCACCCTTTAACGAAAGGGGAAGCTGTCTTTTCTCTCACGCCAGGGTCTGTCGCAGAGAAATGTAATGTCTGGGGAAAAAAACATGTATTATTTTATAGTCTTTCCTACAATGGTATGTTATAAACATTGTAGGCCTCCAATGTTTTAACATAAAACACAAATGATGCATGTTTAAATATGAGTACAATTTGGTAATGAATTCTAACATGTCTTTAAAAAGTTTGTACTAAATATTTTGGAATGAAATCAATGGTTTTAAAACAGTATCTCACCCTTTAACGATGGGAAAATGTCCTTTCCATCCATAACCTCGGTCTGTCGCGAACTACAACAACAACAAGACACGGAGCAGCAGGTGTGTGTGTGTGACGGAGCAGCAGGTGTGTGTGACGGAGCAGCAGGTGTGTGTGTGACGGAGCAGCAGGTGTGTGTGTGTGACGGAGCAGCAGGTGTGTGTGTGACGGAGCAGCAGCAGCAGCAGCAGCGCCCACCCCCCCCCCCAGGGTTAAACATTGATATCTCTAATCAGCGCCCACCCCACCCCTCCAGGGTTAAACATTGATATCTCTAATCAGCGCCCAGCCCCCCCCAGGGTTAAACATTGATATCTCTAATCAGCGCCCACCCCACCCCCCAGGGTTAAACATTGATATCTCTAATCAGCGCCCCCCACCCCCCCCAGGGTTAAACATTGATATCTCTAATCAGCGCCCACCCCACCCCCTCCAGGGTTAAACATTGATATCTCTAATCAGCGCCCACCCCAGGGTTAAACCCCCCCAGGGTTAAACATTGATATCTCTAATCAGCGCCCACCCCCCCCCCCCCCAGGGTTAAACATTGATATCTCTAATCAGCGCCCACCCCCCCCCCCCAGGGTTAAACATTGATATCTCTAATCAGCGCCCACCCCCCCCCAGGGTTAAACATTGATATCTCTAATCAGCGCCCGGTGATATCTCTAATCCCCCCCCAGGGTTAAACATTAGTATCTCTAATCAGCGCGCCCACCCCACCCCCCCCAGGGTTAAACATTGATATCTCTAATCAGCGCCCGGGGCCCCCCCCCCCCAGGGTTAAACATTAGTATCTCTAATCAGCGCCCAGGGCCCCCCCCCCCCAGGGTTAAACATTGATATCTCTAATCAGCGCCCACCCCACCCCCTCCAGGGTTAAACATTGATATCTCTAATCAGCGCCCACCCCCCCCAGGGTTAAACATTGATATCTCTAATCAGCGCCCACCCCCCCCCCAGGGTGAAACATTGATATCTCTAATCAGCGCCCACCCCCCCCAGGGTTAAACATTGATATCTCTAATCAGCGCCCGGTGCCCCCCAGGGTTAAACATTAGTATCTCTAATCAGCCAGGCCCACCCCCCCCCCCCAGGGTTAAACATTGATATCTCTAATCAGCGCCCGGTGATATCTCTAATCGGCCCCCCCCAGGGTTAAACATTAGTATCTCTAATCAGCGCCCACCCCACCCCCCCAGGGTTAAACATTGATATCTCTAATCAGCGCCCGGGGCCCCCCCCCCCCCAGGGTTAAACATTGATATCTCTAATCAGCGCCCACCCCCTCCCCCCAGGGTTAAACATTGATATCTCTAATCATAATATAATAATAATAATAATATAATAATAATATAATAATAATAGTAATAATAATATAATAATAATATAATAATAATAATAATAATAATATATGCCATTTAGCAGACGCTTTTATCCAAAGCGACTTACAGTCATGTGTGCATACATTCTACGTATGGGTGGTCCCGGGAATCGAACCCACTACCCTGGCGTTACAAGCGCCATGCTCTACCAACTGAGCTACAGAAGGACCCCACCCCCCCCCCAGGGTTAAACATTGATATCTCTAATCAGCGCCCGGGGCCCCCACCCAGGGTTAAACATTGATATCTCTAATCAGCGCCCGATGCCCCCCGGGTTAAACATTGATATCTCTAATCAGCGCCCGGGGCCCCCACCCCACCCCAGGGTTAAACATTGATATCTCTAATCAGCGCCAGGTGCCCCCACCCCCCCCAGGGTTAAACATTGATATCTCTAATCAGCGCCAGGCCCCCACCCCCCCCGGGTTAAACATTGATATCTCTAATCAGCGCCAGGTGCCCCCCCCCCCGGGTTAAACATTGATATCTCTAATCAGCGCCAGGGGCCTAATCAGCCCACCCCCCCCAGGGTTAAACATTGATATCTCTAATCAGCGCCAGGTGCCCCTCCCCCAGGGTTAAACATTGATATCTCTAATCAGCGCCCGGGGCCCCCACCCCACCCCAGGGTTAAACATTGATATCTCTAATCGGCGCCCGGGGGGCCCCCACCCCACCCCAGGGTTAAACATTGATATCTCTAATCAGCGCCCGGGGCCCCCACCCCACCCCAGGGTTAAACATTGATATCTCTAATCAGCGCCCGGGGCCCCCACCCCACCCCAGGGTTAAACATTGATATCTCTAATCGGCGCCTGGGGGCCCCCCCCCACCCCGGTTGTAGACAGAATGTCTCGACATCCCCTCCTGTTGTTTGAATCCACTGCCTTTGTTCTCTAAACCAAATATACAGGATGTTGCATACATGATATCTTTCTCTTTGTACATGCAGCAAGCCTCCGAGGGGGGTATTCACAATGAGAAATATAATCTAATAAAACAAATGTCCTCATAATGAAAGACATGAAAACTGTATCCAACAATGTATTTCCATCTGTTTTAAACGAGGATATTGTCAGTAAGGTCACGGAGACTAACAATGGACAATAGTTATTGTGGGAGGTTTAGGGTTCAAATACATGGGAAGGATCAGGAATGTTAGAGATTTGGTCACTGTGGCGATTTTGAAAGAGGGAGATTAGAACCACAAAGTAATAGGTTGGTAAGAGATCCTAAAGGTAATTTCATATTTCGGTTTAGGGGGTTATTAACTTTATGGGAAACAATATTCACACTATGTGGATTATAAACATGTACTTACATAGAGAGCCAGTTCTTGAATCCGTACATTTTCAGCCCTGTAGCCCTTCTTGGGCCGGGGTGATTCTGCGCAATGCACTTGGGCCACAGTTGTGTGTTGGTTGTTGGGGCATGGAATGTGTAGCGAGTGGGTTGAGGTTCCCGGGGGAGTTGTCGGGACGTTTAAATTCTCTGTCCTTGGAGTGTTTGGAAAACCGTTCATACAAAAAGACAGAATACTGTCTGTTTCATCGGTTCCTCCGATGTCGTTCAGAGTCCCTAATGCATCCAAGTCACCCGTTGTGTCAGTTGTCCATCATACCTAAAAATTTTTTTTTTTTAATCGTTTACTATAGTCATCTACTTTATTATCTCTAGTTAGATTTGGGTCCTGAGCTACAGGCAGTTAGATTTGGGTCCTGAGCTACAGGCAGTTAGAGTTGGGTCCTGAGCTACAGGCAGTTAGATTTGGGTTGTTATTTTAGGAGGAAATGGAAGAAAAAAAGTGTCCGATCTTTGAGGGTTTTAAAATGTATTTCCTAGGTCATATCAATGCCCCCAATACATATCACTGTATATGGAATAACACTGTATATGGAATAACACTGTATATGGAATAACACTGTATATGGAATAACACTGTATATGGAATACATATCACTGTATATGGAATACATATCACTGTATATGGAATACATATCACTGTATATGGAATAACACTGTATATGGACTACATATCACTGTATATGGAATACATATCACTGTATATGGAATACATATCACTGTATATGGAATAACACTGTATATGGAATAACACTGTATATGGACTACATATCACTGTATATGGAATACATATCACTGTATATGGAATAACACTGTATATGGAATAACACTGTATATGGACTACATATCACTGTATGTGGACTACATATCACTGTATATGGAATAACACTGTATATGGAATAACACTGTATATGGACTACATATCACTGTATATGGACTACATATCACTGTATATGGAATACATATCACTGTATATGGAATAACACTGTATATGGACTATCACTGTATATGGACTACATATCACTGTATATGGAATACATATCACTGTATATGGAATAACACTGTATATGGAATAACACTGTATATGGACTACATATCACTGTATGTGGACTACATATCACTGTATATGGAATACATATCACTGTATATGGAATAACACTGTATATGGAATACATATCACTGTATATGGAATACATATCACTGTATATGGAATAACACTGTATATGGACTACATATCACTGTATATGGAATACATATCACTGTATATGGACTACATATCACTGTATATGGAATACATATCACTGTATATGGAATACATATCACTGTATATGGACTATCACTGTATATGGAATACATATCACTGTATATGGACTATCACTGTATATGGAATACATATCACTGTATATGGAATACATATCACTGTATATGGAATACATATCACTGTATATGGACTATCACTGTATATGGAATACATATCACTGTATATGGAATACATATCACTGTATATGGAATACATATCACTGTATATGGAATAACACTGTATATGGAATACATATCACTGTATATGGACTACATATCACTGTATATGGAATACATATCACTGTATATGGAATAACACTGTATATGGAATACATATCACTGTATATGGAATAACACTGTATATGGAATACATATCACTGTATATGGACTACATATCACTGTATATGGAATACATATCACTGTATATGGAATACATATCACTGTATATGGAATACATATCACTGTATATGGAATATCACTGTATATGGAATACATATCACTGTATATGGAATACATATCACTGTATATGGAATACATATCACTGTATATGGACTAACACTGTATATGGAATACATATCACTGTATATGGACTACATATCACTGTATATGGAATACATATCACTGTATATGGAATAACACTGTATATGGAATACATATCACTGTATATGGACTACATATCACTGTATATGGAATACATATCACTGTATATGGACTAACACTGTATATGGAATACATATCACTGTATATGGACTAACACTGTATATGGAATACATATCACTGTATATGGAATACATATCACTGTATATGGACTAACACTGTATATGGAATACATATCACTGTATATGGACTACATATCACTGTATATGGAATACATATCACTGTATATGGAATACATATCACTGTATATGGAATACATATCACTGTATATGGACTATCACTGTATATGGAATACATATCACTGTATATGGAATACATATCACTGTATATGGAATACATATCACTGTATATGGACTAACACTGTATATGGAATACATATCACTGTATATGGACTACATATCACTGTATATGGAATACATATCACTGTATATGGAATAACACTGTATATGGAATACATATCACTGTATATGGACTACATATCACTGTATATGGAATACATATCACTGTATATGGACTAACACTGTATATGGAATACATATCACTGTATATGGACTACATATCACTGTATATGGAATACATATCACTGTATATGGAATAACACTGTATATGGAATACATATCACTGTATATGGAATACATATCACTGTATATGGAATACATATCACTGTATATGGACTAACACTGTATATGGAATACATATCACTGTATATGGACTACATATCACTGTATATGGAAACATATCACTGTATATGGAATAACACTGTATATGGAATACATATCACTGTATATGGACTACATATCACTGTATATGGAATACATATCACTGTATATGGACTACATATCACTGTATATGGAATACATATCACTGTATATGGAATAACACTGTATTTGGAATACATATCACTGTATATGGACTACATAACACTGTATATGGAATATCACTGTATATGGACTACATATCACTGTATATGGACTACATAACACTGTATATGGAATACATATCACTGTATATGGAATAACACTGTATATGGAATAACACTGTATATGGAATACATATCACTGTATATGGAATAACACTGTATATGGAATACATATCACTGTATATGGAATGGGGAGGTCAGGTCCAATGTTGACTGTACACCAGAGGGAAAGGGGTTGGGCCTTGTTGACTGTACACCAGAGGGAAAGGGGTTGGGCCTTGTTGACTGTACACCAGAGGGAAAGGGGTTGGGCCTTGTTGACTGTACACCAGAGGGAAAGAGGTTGGGCCTTGTTGACTGTACACCAGAGGGAAAGGGGTTGGGCCTTGTTGACTGTACACCAGAGGGAAAGAGGTTGGGCCTTGTTGACTGTACACCAGAGGGAAAGGTGTTGGGCCTTTCTAGAAACGTTTTAGCAGAAGCTTTTTATCCAAAACGATTCATGCATGAATAAATGTTTACGCATGGCTGGTCCCGGGAATTAAACCCAATATCCTGCCGTTGCAATGCTGTACCAAATGCATGAAAGGCTATTAATCCTTAATGGAGATGTCAGTTATGCCACATTTAACCCTTTATAAAGCACGACAGCTGATATGTAACATTTAATGTAGTGAAGGCTTTAAGCTGATTTTAAAACGGGACCCCATGCATTTTTTTCCTATACATTTCAAATTGAGTTTTGTGGATGTTGTTGAAATAAGTAAATAAATGAAGGATTTATATACTTTAAAACAGCTCTCAATATTCCTTTGCGTCACACAGCACTCAAAGCAAAGCACACCAGAATGATGTCAAATGTTGTTTATTACAAAAAGTACAAAAAGGGGATTTCTCTTGCATAGACCGTTTTATTTTTTAAATGGCCCCATTCAGTAATAGCTCTGTTCCGAACAGCTACTTGCTTGTTCTACCTAGCAGCTTCTGGATTGAAAGCAAAAAAATATAATTTTTGTTTCCTGCATGAAAATTGACAATATTCTTCTAGTCCCACTCCACATCTGTGGGGCTGGAACATGGAGGATTCATAAATCATGACAAATCACATGATGCAGGCAAAGTTGAAGGACAAATTATCAAAAAAGCTTCTCATCTCACTGGACTCTGTACTGGTGCTCTTCTGCTGAGGTCATGTTTACTTCCTCCTTCCTGCCCGTCTCTGAGGAACTTCCTTTTCCTGCACCGTTTCCTTTATGTATTTTGGCTTCATCGTGCTCTCGGAGCGGGCCTTCTTTACCTGATGAGGGATGAGAATGGGAGGCGTGCTCATGTTTTTACTGTACAGTTAAAGTAGCTGGGGAAACAATCCCAACTCACCTTTTTTCCCCCTTTATAATCATGGTCATCCTCTTTCTTCACTATCATCTTTGTTTTGGCATCTAGCGGATGAGAAGAGGAGATCAACCCAATGAATTTAACTTTTTATGACTGCAGGGGCAGTATTGAGTAGCTTGGATGAAAAGGTGCCCATTGTAAAACGGCCAGCTCCTCAGTCGCTAATATATGCATATTATTATTAGTATTGGATAGAAAACACTCTGAAGTTTCCAAAACTGTCAAAATATTGTCTGTGAGTATAACAGAACTGATATTGCAGGCGAAACCCTGAGGAAAATCAAAACAGGAAGTGGCTTCTATTTTGAAAACTCCATGTTCCATAGCCTCACTTTGCTCCATTTAAAGGGATATGAACCAGATTCCTTTCCCTATCGCTTCCTCAAGGTGTCAGTCTTCAGACATAGTTTCAAGCTTTTATTTTGAAAAATGAGCCAGAACGATAACATCGTGTCAAGTGGTCACATGAGTTTTGCTTGCGCAACAGAGTTTGGATAGGTATGGCTTTTCCATCTCCTACTGTGAAAGACATTTGCAGTTGATATATTATCGATTATCTATTTTAAAAACAACCTGAGGATTGATTATAAAAAACGTTTGACATGTTTCTGTGGACATTATGGAAACTATTTGGAATCTGTCTGCGTTGTCGTGACCGCTCTTTCCTGTGGATTTCTGAACATAACACAAACAAACGGAGGTATTTTGGATATAAAAATAATCTTTATGGAACAAAAGGAACATTTGTTGTGTAACTGGGAGTCTTGTGAGTGAAAACATCCGAAGATAAAAGGTAAAAGATTAATTTGATTGCTTTTTTGATTTGTGACCTAGCTACCTGATACTAATAGTACTTAATGTTTTATTGTGCGATCGATAAACTTACACAAACGCTTGGATTGCTTTCGCTGTAAAGCATAATTTCAAAATCTGACACGACAGGTGGATTAACAAAAGGCTAAGCTGTGTTTTCCTATATTGCACTTGTGATTTCGTGAATATAAAAATGTAGCGCTATGCTATTCAGCGGTTGCTGATGACACTTATCCCGATAGTGGGATTGCAGCCATGACAAGTTAAACTGGTATTACTGATGCATTCTATACCGCCAGTCAGTTTCTTAGGACTGGCCTTGTTAACCACTAACTAGAGTAAGAGACTGTTGGATTGTGGGAGGGTTCTCTAGGACTGGCCTTGTTAACCACTAACTAGAGTAAGAGGCTGTTGGATTGTGGAAGGTTCTCTAGGACTGGCCTTGTTAACCGCTAACTAGAGTAAGAGACTGTTGGATTGTGGGAGGGTTCTCTAGGACTGGCCTTGTTAACCACTAACTGGAGTAAGAGACTGTTGGATTGTAGAAGGGGTCTCTTCTTTTTTAGGCTCTGCTAGTGCCTCACCTTTAGGAGCCATGGGACCTGGATCTCCCTGAAACCAGACAAAACAATCACATTACATGTCTAAAAGGTGTGTGTGTGTGTGTGTGTGTGTGTGTGTGTGTGTGTGTGTGTGTGTGTGTGTGTGTGTGTGTGTGTGTGTGTGTGTGTGTGTGTGTGTGTGTGTGTGTGTGTGTGTGTGTGTGTGTGTGTGTGTGTGTGTGTGTGTGTGTGTGTGTGTGTGTGTGTGTGTTCACCTTGAACCACATAGTTCTGCCGTTGTGATCTCTTACGGACTTCATCCCCTCCACATAGTAACACTGGAGCCACGATTTAAAGTCAGTGTAGTCCATTTTCTCTGGGTCGTAACCTTTACCACCTAATAACACAATACATATTAATCAAATATAGCCTTAATCTCTGGGTCGTAACCACTAATAAAATATAGCCTTGTTCTCTGGGTCGTAACCACTAATAAAATATAGCCTTGTTCTCTGGGTCGTAACCACTAATAAAATATAGCCTTGTTCTCTGGGTCGTAACCACTAATAAAATATAGCCTTGTTCTCTGGGTCGTAACCACTAATAAAATATAGCCTTGTTCTCTGGGTCGTAACCACTAATAAAATATAGCCTTGTTCTCTGGGTCGTAACCACTAATAAAATATAGCCTTGTTCTCTGGGTCGTAACCACTAATAAAATATAGCCTTGTTCTCTGGGTCGTAACCACTAATAAAATATAGCCTTGTTCTCTGGGTCGTAACCACTAATAAAATATAGCCTTGTTCTCCGGGTCGTAACCACTAATAAAATATAGCCTTGTTCTCCGGGTCGTAACCACTAAGAAAATATAGCCTTGTTCTCCGGGTCGTAACCACTAAGAAAATATAGCCTTGTTCTCCGGGTCGTAACCACTAAGAAAATATAGCCTTGTTCTCCGGGTCGTAACCACTAATAAAATATAGCCTTGTTCTCTGGGTCGTAACCACTAATAAAATATAGCCTTGTTCTCTGGGTCGTAACCACTAATAAAATATAGCCTTATTCTCCGGGTCGTAACCACTAAGAAAATATAGCCTTGTTCTCTGGGTCGTAACCACTAATAAAATATAGCCTTATTCTCCGGGTCGTAACCACTAAGAAAATATAGCCTTGTTCTCTGGGTCGTAACCACTAATAAAATATAGCCTTGTTCTCTGGGTCGTAACCACTAAGAAAATATAACCTTATTCTCTGGGTCGTAACCACTAATAAAATATAGCCTTATTCTCTGGGTCGTAACCTTTACCACCTAATAACAGTCATACTGGGAAGGAATCCTAGAAATAGAACCAGAAACCAGAACAGTAGCCTGAATGGTTCTATTCTAAAAGACAGGAAATGAGCAAGGCTCTGAAACATTGTATTCTATAGAAAAGGTTTGTGGTCATACGCACATCCTTTAAAAAAAAAATAAGTGTTGGGCTAATGAAGAATACCAGTATAGAACAAGGCCCTCATACTGTTAAACATACTGTAGGTGCTGGGCTAATGAAGAATACCAGTATAGAACAAGGCCCTCATACTGTTAAACATACTGTAGGTGCTGGGCTAATGAAGAATACCAGTATAGAACAAGGCCCTCATACTGTTAAACATACTGTAGGTGCTGGGCTAATGAAGAATACCAGTATAGAACAAGGCCCTCATACTGTTAAAAACATACTGTAGGTGCTGGGCTAATGAAGAATACCAGTATAGAACAAGGCCCTCATACTGTTAAAAACATACTGTAGGTGCTGGGCTAATGAAGAATACCAGTACAGAAGAAGAAGGCCCTCACACTGTTAAAAACATACTGTAGGTGCTGGGCTAATGAAGAATACCAGTATAGAACAACAAGGCCCTCATACTGTTAAACATAATGTAGGTGCTGGGCTAATGAAGAATACCAGTACAGAAGAAGGCCCTCACACTGTTAAAAACATACTGTAGGTGCTGGGCTAATGAAGAATACCAGTATAGAACAAGGCCCTCATACTGTTAAACATAATGTAGGTGCTGGGCTAATGAAGAATACCAGTACAGAAGAAGAAGGCCCTCACACTGTTAAAAACATACTGTAGGTGCTGGGCTAATGAAGAATACCAGTACAGAAGAAGAAGGCCCTCACACTGTTAAACATACTGTAGGTGCTGGGCTAATGAAGAATACCAGTACAGAACAAGGCCCTCATACTGTTAAACATACTGTAGGTGCTGGGCTAATGAAGAATACCAGTATAGAACAAGGCCCTCATACTGTTAAACATACTGTAGATGCTGGGCTAATGAAGAATACCAGTATAGAACAAGGCCCTCATACTGTTAAACATACTGTAGGTGCTGGGCTAATGAAGAATACCAGTATAGAACAAGGCCCTCATACTGTTAAACATACTGTAGGTGCTGGGCTAATGATTTTGATAATCATTTTGTAAATAAACTGAGCAAAAAGAAGAAACGTCCTCATTGTCAACATTTACTTTCAGCAAACTGAACATGTGCAAATATTTGTATGAACATAAGATTCGACAAATTGAGACAAACTGAACACGTTCCACAGACATGTGACTAAATGGAATAGTGTGTCCCTGAACAAAGAATACAGTCAGTACTGGTGTGGAAGAAGTACTGCAGTGCCCATGGACTGCACCAGACAGTTCTTGCTGTGAGAACATACCAAGGCACCTGCAAGTTCCCAGACATTTCTGGGGGGGAATGGCCCTAGCCCTCACCCTCCGATCTAAGGTCCCAGACGGTCCACAGGTGCATGTTCATTAATTGTTTATGGTTCATTGAACAAGCATGGGAAACAGTGTTTAAACCCTTTACAATGAAGATCTGTGCAGTTATTTGGATTTTTAAGAAAGTATCTTTGAAAGATAGTGTTGTTTTCTTTTTGTTGTTGCTGAGTTTATATATTGTCTGTAACTACTACACCTGCCCATCTCATTGATATCAAATTATTAGAGATACACATTGTTTTTGAATGTGGTCATGTGAGGTGAAATGTGTATATTGCTTTAAATAGTGTGAGGGCCTTCTTTGTTCTTTAGTTGTATTGTATTCCAACAATATGTTTCATATCACGAACAAACATTACAAAAACAGCGAGGAAGCGTGAGCTTTACCACCTAATAAAGGTCATCGGGCAGAGGGAACAACAGTGTTTCCTCTAAATGTTATTAGCCGTGGCGGTCAGCACTGGTGACTTCTTAAAAGGACCTTCTCCCCCCAGTGTTTGGGGGGGGGTGGGGGGGTGGGGGGTTGTGGGCCCCACCCCCAGGTGGCTTATGATGTGTTAATATGCCACGGCAACTAAAAAACTGAATTACAGTAAATTAGGTTTAAAAATAGGAAACTGAACAGGAAATTAAAAAACAAAATGACGGTAAACTTGAGGTCACTATGGTTACCAATCTCTTTCCTTTGTCCAGGAGCTGTTGATTCATAACGTTACATGGTTGGTGGTCACGTAAAATGACTCGTGTGTCTGTCAGGAAATTGAGACTTGTAATAGGTAGGTTTAACAAGCCAAATTAGGGTCATTTTTATGAGAGATTGTTCCAGTTCAGTTAAACACAGTCAGCAGTGATACTGCACCCAACAGCAGAGCCATACTGTACACAACTTGATAGTTAATGGGAAAACTGTGAGTATATTATTGTACCTAACTTGATGACCTCCAGAGGTACTGTGTGACAGAGACGGAGCAGGTCTGGAGTCTCACTCTCATCCTCCTTCACAGCAGCTCTGTCTGAGATCTGATCAACACAGGAAACAGTAGTTAGTGGATATATGAATAACAGAAAGACTACCGCGTAGCAGCATGCTATCAGCTATACCGCGTAGCAGCATGCTATCAGCTATACGGCGTAGCATCATGCTATCAGCTATACGGCGGAGCATCATGCTATACCGCGTAGCATCATGCTATCAGCTATACCGCGTAACATCATGCTATCAACTATACCGCGTAGCATCATGCTAACAGCTATACGGCGTAGCATCATGCTATCAACTATACCGCGTAGCATCATGCTATCAACTATACCGCGTAGCATCATGCTATCAGCTATACGGCGTAGCATCATGCTATCAGCTATACGGCGTAGCATCATGCTATCAGCTATACGGCGTAGCATCATGCTATCAGCTATACGGCGTAGCATCATGCTATCAGCTATACCGCGTAGCATCACGCTATCAGCTATACGGCGTAGCATCACGCTATCAGCTATACGGCGTAGCATCACGCTATCAGCTATACGGCGTAGCATCATGCTATCAGCTATACGGCGTAGCATCATGCTATCAGCTATACCGCGGAGCATCATGCTATCAGCTATACCGCGGAGCATCATGCTATCAGCTATACCGCGGAGCATCATGCTATCAGCTATACCGCGTAGCATCATGCTATCAGCTATACCGCGTAGCATCATGCTATCAGCTATACCGCGTAGCATCATGCTATCAGCTATACCGCGTAGCATCATGCTATCAGCTATACCGCGTAGCATCGTGCTATCAGCTAAACCGCGGAGCATCGTGCTATCAGCTATACCGCGGAGCATCGAGCTATCAGCTATACCGCGGAGCATCATGCTATCAGCTATACGGCGGAGCATCATGCTATCAGCTATACCGTGGAGCATCATGCTATCAGCTATACCGCGTAGCATCATGCTATCAGCTATACCGCGGAGCATCATGCTAGCAGCTATACCGCGTAGCATCATGCTATCAGCTATACCGCGGAGCAGCATGCTATCAGCTATAAAGTACAGTAAAGTAACTTTTGGTTTACCCAAACTCAGTAATGTAATCTGATTACATTCAGTTACTTTTAGATTACTTTCCCCTCAAGAGGCATTAGAAGTAGACAACAATGTATGTTACCAATTGAACAACATCTATTGCAGGATAAATCCATGTTAAAGTTTACATAGCTGGCCATATATGGATGTTAAAGTTTACATAGCTGGCCATATATGGATGTTAAATTTACATAGCTGGCCATATATGGATGTTAAATTTACATAGCTGGCCATATATGGATGTTAAATTTACATAGCTGGCCATATATGGATGTTAAATTTACATAGCTAGCCATATATGGATGTTAAAGTTTACTTGAAGGGTTGGTTATGTAGGATTCATCACTTTCTACTACATATAATAATACTATTCAATTATATCTTTACATGAATATATATAATTTACAAGTCCAAAAATGGATGAAGCAAATACAGATTGCGTATTGATGTATTTTATCAGCATGAATTAAAAGCCCCACGTTTATTCCACAGGCTGGGATCTGCACTATGAAGCTGTTACACATGTGGCTGGCCATTGGTTGACAGGCAGGTTAAACTTCTTCATTTCAACCATCATTGGGTTCAAATACACATTTAGATTTGTGAACAGCCGTCCACAACCCGTAAGGCGCAAATAGCTAAAATGAGAGAGCAGCAGTGTGATTCACATCAATGCACTATGTAGATATCAATAATAAGTGATATCCGTATCGCCGTAGACTACACCACTGCTGTCATCCTTTACCTCCAAGCGTTTATTCAAGTTGGATAATCTTAAAATGACGACAGCAGTCACACACCATTGGAAGACATCGCTTGGACTGCAGCCTACAAAAGCCTATTCCTGCTCTTTCCCCACAATCCATCAAACACATTTGATGGGTCATCATAGGGGTCTCTGACATCATAGGGGTCTCTGACATCATAGGGGTCTCTGACATCATAGTGTAGCATTTCGCTACACTCGCATTAACATCTGCTAACCATGTGTATGTGACAAATAAAATTTGATTTGATTGGTGGTCAGACTCGCTCAGGTGAAACTTGTACTTTTTTTCAATGCTGATTTGAATGTCTTTGAGAAAACAGAAGTGTCAGGTATTTTTTTTCTCTCGCAAACATCCTTTCTGAATTTAAAAGTAATCATCTAGTTTTTCCAAAAGTATCTAATCTGATTACAATATTTTTGCTGGTAACGGATTACAGTTACCGGTTTTTGTAATCCCTTAAATGTAATGCAATGGCCAGTGAACCTGGCCTGCCCTCTCACTTCTCTGTCGGTGACCTCCTCTTTGACCTCGGTGTCTGTGACCTCCTCTTTGACCTCGGTGTCTGTGACCTCCTCTTTAACAACGGACTTCCGGTCCTCGTCAGACAGATGTGTTTGAAGTCCTTCCAGAACCGTCCGTGCCTTCACAAAGGGAGGGATGTTTAATCTAAAAGCATGGAATAAAGAGTAACTCAATTTACGCTCATTGTATCAGAAAAAGGTCTATTTCTCACAAGAATGAAGAATTATAGGGAATTTCAATTCATCAGGGAAGGAAAGAAATGTCATAGCTGGCAAATGTGCTTGTACAACAATGGTGTTTGGTAGTTTCGTTTTTGACTCACAATAGCCGACAACACATGGTTCTAATAGTAAAACAATCTCATAGTCTAAAATCAGGCTTAACATAGATGTCGGGGCAGTGGGTCACCTAAAGAGGATCTCAGCTCTCAGGTAGTTGCCAATGCCGTTAAAGTACTTCTGGTTCAACAGAACCTCACAGACGGGCCGGTCGAACGCTCTGTCAGACAGGTGGGAAAGGACATTCTCCCTGGAACAGAAACGACGTACGGCAATGTAGAACAATGGTCATATAGTCACATCCACTACAAAATGTACCATCTGAACCCTGAAACCTTGGGTTACCATCTGAACTGATGGTGGGAGGATTTGTAGACAACAAACAAGAAGAGGTGATTTAGAGAATACAGTTTTAATGTTGATGTTTGGCACTATACCCTGTTGCTCTAATATGATCTAATCCCAAGGGATCTGTAGCCCATGTTGTTCTAATAGTATCTAACCCCACTGTGTAACGCTGATCCATTTCATCTCCTATTAGGTTCTGGAGTTTGAACAATGGCTACCTGTAGCTCAGGTACTCAAACATGATACAGGGCCCTCGGTTGGGTTGCCAGGTCCCGTTGGGTTGCCAGCTGCCAAAGCGGCGTGTGTCCACAAAGCTCAGAACCCTACAGGGCTTCTCATTGGTGTAGAACCGCAGGTGGGAATGTTTAGGAAGCTCCGCCTCCGTGGTGAAACGGAAGAATCCAGACATTCCGAAACGGAAGACGATGTCCATGGCCTGGACCTGGTTGACCTGACCGGTCTTCCCCCTGACAATATAATAGAATGGTATTTAAATTCTCCATCTTTCAAAGCAACTTCATATTTTTGGTCCACCACCACAAAAAAAACACAGTAACCTTGAACCAGTAACCTTGTGGTGACTATTCCGCCTCTTAACTTTTCGGTTACCTACCGCCTGCATCTCCCCTGGGCAGAGTCACTCTTCTGGGGGGTTAGAGTGAGGCGGACCTCCTTGCCTCTGGAGGTGGCGATGATGGTGTAGGCCGGGCAGGAGAAGGAGACCTCAGGGTTCTTACTGACCTCTGATTTTTGTACTGGGCCGGTGAAGACCACTCCCCCACACATCCTGTTGACAAACAGACTGGCCAAGTGTAACTCTGGACCCTCGGGCATGGTGGTGGTGTGGTTCTGAAGAAGAGATAGACAGAGAGACAAATAGAGAGGGACAGTAGATAGAGAGAGACAGGGGTAGGAGAGGGACAGGAGACACAGCAGGACAGAGAGAGACAGGGGTAGGAGAGGGACAGGAGACAGCGGGACAGAGAGAGAGAGACAGGGGTAGGAGAGGGACAGGAGACAGCGGGACAGAGAGAGAGACAGGGGTAGGAGAGGGACAGAGAGAGAGACAGGGGTAGGAGAGGGACAGGAGACACAGCGGGACAGAGAGAGAGAGAGACAGGGGTAGGAGAGGGACAGGAGACACAGCAGGACAGGAGACACAGCAGGACAGAGAGACAGGAGACACAGCAGGACAGAGAGAGAGACAGGGGTAGGAGAGGGACAGAGAGAGACAGGGGTAGGAGAGGGACAGGAGACACAGCAGGACAGAGAGAGACAGGGGTAGGAGAGGGACAGGAGACACAGCAGGACAGAGAGAGAGACAGGGGTAGGAGAGGGACAGGAGACACAGCAGGACAGAGAGAGAGAGAGACAGGAGACACAGCAGGACAGAGAGAGACAGGAGACACAGCAGGACAGAGAGAGAGACAGGGGTAGGAGAGGGACAGAGAGAGAGACAGGGGTAGGAGAGGGACAGGAGACACAGCAGGACAGAGAGAGACAGGGGTAGGAGAGGGACAGGAGACACAGCAGGACAGAGAGAGAGAGACAGGGGTAGGAGAGGGACAGGAGACACAGCAGGACAGAGAGAGAGAGAGACAGGAGACACAGCAGGACAGAGAGAGAGAGAGACAGGGGCAGAGACGGAAACGGAACAGATCGAGAGAAACGGGGACAGATAGAGAACAACAAGGGGACCAAATAGAGGACAGGAATCAGTCTCTACACGCACTATGGGCAGATCAACTATGTAACCAAAGTCAATGTATCTGTGATGTAACGTTAGTTAGCTAACTAACTTGGAAGCTAACTTTCACATTTTTTAATTAACAGTGTTGACATGTCTTGCGATTTGTAACAGGCAATAACTAATTTACGGGTAACTTGCATGCAAAGCTATAAACAAAAGTTACTGTTAACTTGCATGAATGGACATGAGTTAGCTGGCACATGGATGTTACCAAACAAGAAGTTATGTAACGTCGTTCTGCGGTCACTAAATTAGATAGTTGTGTGCTTCAAATATCGTACCTTGCTAACTTACACACGTTGTTGTTGGACATGTTATACAATTATAAATTATATTTCCCAGTTTATATCAATGAACAATGTTTATGACGAATATTTGTTTACCTGTGCGCTGGGAACTGCGAGGGGAACTCACGTCAACACACCAACAGAGTGAACATGCTTGGTCGACCAGCAGCATTACTAAACTAGACTAATGGCAGATGGGACTTGTAGTCCCAACAGAGTGAACATGCTTGGTCGAACAGCAGCATTACTAAACTAGACTAATGGCAGATGGGACTTGTAGTCCCAACAGAGTGAACATGCTTGGTCGACCAGCAGCATTACTAAACTAGACTAATGACAGATGGGACTTGTAGTCCCAACAGAGTGAACATGCTTGGTCGACCAGCAGCATTACTAAACTAGACTAATGGCAGATGGGACTTGTAGTCCCAACAGAGTGAACATGCTTGGTCGACCAGCAGCATTACTAAACTAGACTAATGGCAGATGGGACTTGTAGTCCCAACAGAGTGAACATGCTTGGTCGACCAGCAGCATTACTAAACTAGACTAATGGCAGATGGGACTTGTAGTCCCAACAGAGTGAACATGCTTGGTCGACCAGCAGCATTACTAAACTAGACTAATGGCAGATGGGACTTGTAGTCCCAACAGAGTGAACATGCTTGGTCGACCAGCAGCATTACTAAACTAGACTAATAGCAGATGGGACTTGTAGTCCCAACAGAGTGAACATGCTTGGTCGACCAGCAGCATTACTAAACTAGACTAATGGCAGATGGGACTTGTAGTCCCAACAGAGTGAACATGCTTGGTCGACCAGCAGCATTACTAAACTAGACTAATGGCAGATGGGACTTGTAGTCCCAACAGAGTGAACATGCTTGGTCGACCAGCAGCATTACTAAACTAGACTAATGGCAGATGGGACTTGTAGTCCCAACAGAGTGAACATGCTTGGTCGACCAGCAGCATTACTAAACTAGACTAATAGCAGATGGGACTTGTAGTCCCAACAGAGTGAACATGCTTGGTCGACCAGCAGCATTACTAAACTAGACTAATGGCAGATGGGACTTGTAGTTCCACATCACAACGTTATCAAATCGGATCAATTGTAATGTTTTAGAAAGACAAATGTTTAAATATACAAAACACACATTTTAAAATGGTAATTATTTTTCAAGCACATACATAAACAGATGTAGACATGAATTTGTAAGTCGCTCTGGATAAGAGCGTCTGCTAAATGACTTAAATGTAAATGTTAAATGTAAATACATCATCAGATTAACAGCATATTAATCATGCAAAAAACATGTTCAAATGACCATGGTCCACTCACTAAACATTTACAACATTCTTCCTTACACATGATATTCTACACATCACAATGTCCATCTGGCACTTTTGATTGACTTTAGTGTGTGATCCATTCGACGTGGAGATTTTGTCTGAGATGGCAAAATCGTGGCATAGTGGTGCGTTCACCACACCTGGGAACTCAGAAAAATACGAGGTCAAATCATGACATCAATGATCTTCAGGTCGGAAAGTCTGAGCTCCAGAAAGAGGCCCAGAGTTCCCGAGTTGGTATTCTGAGTTGTTTGACAGTTCAAAACGATTTTCCCAGTCCGAGCTAGTTATTTCGGAGTTCCCAGTTGTCGTGAACGCACCGAGGTCTGAGATGTTTTGAACGCGGCATAAAATGGTTAAAATCATAGTATATGCATGGTCTCCTCTGCCCAGATGCTGGTTCAATGTGTAGCTAGCGAAACTTAACATTTTCACCAAAGTGCTGTTTTCAGCAAGAAAACTTTAATTCAAAGATGGTGGAAAAAATAAGGTGGTTTACTTAGGCCGTTTACCACTGAAGAAAAATGGTCAATTTTCCTGTCTGTGTCGGTGGGCATTTCCTCTCTCATGTGAGGACTGCTTTCTGTTTCTCCATGATATCTGGCTTCCAGTTGGCTCTGGTCTAATTTATCGAGGGAGTTATTTTACGCTCAGTTAGTTATTGGGGCAATGCAGGGAGGGTGGAGCTCCCTTCTCAAATCAAACAGTAATCTAAAAACTCGTTTTCATTGGGAAAGCAGATCAAGTGTTTTTATCAAAAAGCAATCACATGTGGAAAACACCGAATCGTAATAATTACTACACAATTAATGTTATTTTATTTTATTTTTTGAACCGACTTCGCCATCTAACAGAACAGGGCACCTTCGTCCGAATACAATCAACATTAAACTGCATGCAAAAACACGCTTTAATGATCAAGCAGCGACATTTAATCCAATAGTCTCTTCCCCACCCGCAACTATAACAAATAAAATGATGGGAGTCGGGTGTCTCGCTTCTCTCTACGGTCTTTGTTCGCGTTTCCCTGGCAACAACACGTTATCGTGTGGTTGTTTTTAGCCATCTGGGGCGTTTCATTGGTTGACTTGGTCTTTATCCACACGGATCTATCAATCACTCAGCTGACTAGTCACGGCAGGCGACAACATATTGGCTCACCTTATCTAAATAACCAAGATACAAATAAATATACCTTTTTTTGTTATTTTAGTAGTAACGTTAGATTTTGTAATGTGATGGGTAGTTATTTTATAAGTGTTTTATTTTAGTAGTAACGTTAGATTTATAATGGGACAAAAACGTTGAACCCGGAGTGAAGGGAGGCGGGATTACAAGCCCCTCCCTCTTCCTTCGGGGACGACTCTGTTAGTTCCCAGTGTTTGCGATGAACGGAGACGGACAGCAACGTATTCATTTCCACGTTCATCATGATTCCAACCCATTTGCCGTCATGGGCAACACCAATGAATTATTCTGAGTAGTTTGACCGCAAAATCAACGCATAAAAATGAATTTGCTTGTTTTTCTTGCTTTGATTAATTTTCCATTTATCCGAGGTGTGAGGGATATACCAAGACTCATCTTGAGACAAGGTAAGTACATGTATTCTGTGACTGCTGCTGCACACACGGCACCTGTTCATTAACTGTAACAATTTTGCAACGAAGGCTGTCCTGTCTGATTCAAAGTGTCAATAATATAATTATAATAATGTATTACCGTTGTAAAACGATTTTCATTACATAATAATAATCCCAAAGTGCAAAAAAATATAAACATTTATAATTAAATTTAAAATAAATGTCAAAAATAAATATATATTTATATATATCGAACCATATCATAAAAGCAACAATCAAAGTCTAGGAGGAAGGGTAGTCAGATCAAGATCAGTCCCAACCCAATGTAACCCCTTTTAAACATCATGTGTTTGAGCTACAAAACTTAACTGGGGCTGAGCTAGAGCTGTATTTGTGAGACAAGAGCAGATCCTTAACTGGCCCAGGTCTTTTTTACATTTTGTTTTATAAAAACATCTTTAGATTCAGAATGGTTTGAGCTACAGACTATTAAAAGTTATCTATGGAAAGCTGAGACTCACAAACACTTAACATGTTCTGATCTATGACTCCCAGAAAGTACACAGGAGTCGTTAAAAGGTAGGCGGTTCTTCTACATAGGAGATCCCAGGTCATAGTGTCTATATTTTTTTTATTTTATTTGATTTAATTTCACCTTTATTTAACCAGGTAGGCAAGTTGAGAACAAGTTCTCATTTACAACTGTGACCTGGCCAAGATAAAGCAAAGCAGTTCGACACATACAACGACACAGAGTTACACATGGAGTAAAACAAACATACAGTCAATAATACAGTAGAAACAAGTCTATATACGATGTGAGCAAATGAGGTGAGATAAGGGAGGTAAAGGCAATAAATAGGCCATGGTGGCAAAGTAAATACAATATAGCAAGTAAAACCCTGGAATGGTAGATTTACAATGGAAGAATGTGCAAAGTACAAATAAAAATAATGGGGTGCAAAGGAGCAAAATAAATAAATAAATTAAATACAGTTGGGAAAGAGGTAGTTGTTTGGGCTAAATTATAGGTGGGCTATGTACAGGTGCAGTAATCTGTGAGCTGCTCTGACAGCTGGTGCTTAAAGCTAGTGAGGGAGATAAGTGTTTCCAGTTTCAGAGATTTTTGTAGTTCGTTCCAATCATTGGCAGCAGAGAACTGGAAGGAGGCAAGTTTAGAACAAGTTCTCATTTACAATTGCGACCTGGCCAATATAAAGCAAAGCAGTTCGACACATACAACAACACAGAGTTACACTTGGAATAAACACACATACAGTCAATAATACAGTAGAAACAAGTCTATATGCAATGTGAGCAAATGAGGTGAGATAAGGGAGGTAAAGGCAATCAATAGGCCATGGTGGTGAAGTAAAATATAGCACTGGAATCGTAGATTTGAGAGTAGATGAGTGTGCAAAGTAGAAATACTGGGGTGCAAAGGAGCTAAATAAATAAATATAGTAGGGGAAGAGGGTAGTTGTTTGGGCTATTTATAGATGGGCAAATTTTTTTGCTGGGGTCTTGGGACTGATAGGATTAAGGACTCTACTTTAACCCTCTAGAGTGGATGTCCGCACCCCTCCAGACATCTAATTAGCATCATAAAAACATCCCCATTAATAATCTGTCAGATTAAGATGGAGAGAGAGATTTATCCACCACATCCCCATTAATAATCTGTCAGATTAAGATGGAGAGAGATCTATCCACCACATCCCCATTAATAATCTGTCAGATTAAGATGGAGAGAGAGATCTATCCATCCCCATTAATAATCTGTCAGATTAAGATGGAGAGAGAGATCTATCCCCATTGAATAATCTGTCAGATTAAGATGGAGAGAGAGATCTATCCACCACATCCCCAGATTAAGATGAATAATCTGTCAGATTAAGATGGAGAGAGAGATCTATCCACCACATCCCCATGAATAATCTGTCATCCCCATTAATAATCTGTCAGATTAAGATGGAGAGAGAGATCTATCCACCACATCCCCATTAATAATCTGTCAGATTAAGATGGAGAGAGAGATCTATCCACCACATCCCCATTAATAATCTGTCAGAGATCTATCCACCACATCCCCATGAATAATTAAGATGGATCTATCCACCACATCCCCATTAATAATCTGTCAGATTAAGAGAGAGATCTATCCACCATTAATAATCTGTCATCCCCATTAATAATCTGTCAGATTAAGATGGAGAGAGAGATCTATCCACCACATCCCCATTAATAATCTGTCAGATCTATCCACCACATCCCCATTAATAATCTGTCAGATTAAGATGGAGAGAGAGATCTATCCACCACATCCCCATTAATAATCTGTCAGATTAAGATGGAGAGAGATCTATCCACCACATCCGCCGATCTCGCACTTCCGCATCTGCAGTGAAAAGTGAGAACCAGAGCGGCGTTTGTCAGACCAGGAGACGTCCGAAAGATCGGACGTCTCGCAAAGTTGTCTTGCGTCCGAACGGTTACACACTATTATGAGGGAGGAGAGGGAGAGAGCGAATTAGAGAGAGCATACTTAAATTCACACAGGACACCGGATAAGACAGGATAAATACTCCAGATATAACAAACTGACCCTAGCCCCCCGACACATAAACTACTGCAGCATAAATACTGGAGGCTGAGACAGGAGGGTTTGGGAGACACTGTGGCCCCATCCGACGATACCAGGGCCAACCAGGCAGGATATAACTCCACCCACTTTGCCAAAGCACAGCCCCCCACACCACTAGAGGGAAATCTTCAAAACACCAATTTACTACTGAGTATAGCCTACAAAGATCTCCCCAACCACAAGAAACCCGAGAAGGGCGCCAACCCAGACAGGAAGATCACATCAGTGACTCAACCCACTCAAGTGATGCACCCCTTCTAGGGACGACATGAAAGAGCCCTAGTAAGCCAGTGACTCAGCCCCTGTAATAGGGTTTAGAGGCAGAGAATCCCAGTGGAGAGAGGGGAACCGGCCAGGAAGAGACAGCAAGGGCGGTTCGTTGCTCCAGAGCCTTTCCGTTCACCTTCCCACTCCTGGGCCAGACTACACTCAATCATATGACCCACTGAAGAGATGAGTCTTCAATAAAGACTTAAAGGTTGAGACTGAGTCTGGGTCTCTCACATGGGTAGAGAAAGCCCTGACTCCAGCTGTTTGCTTAGAAATTCTAGGGACAATTAGGAGGCCTGCGTCTTGTGACCGTAGCGTACGTGTAGGTATGTATGGCAGGACCAAATCAGAGAGATAGGTAGGAGCAAGCCCATGTAATGCTTTGTAGGTTAGCAGTAAAACCTTGAAATCAGCCCTAGCCTTAACAGGAAGCCAGTGTAGAGAGGCTAGGACTGGAGTAATGTGATCACATTTTTTGGTTCTAGTCAGGATTCTAGCAGCCGTATTTAGCACTAACTGAAGTTTATTTAGTGCTTTATCCGGGTAGCCGGAAAGTAGAGCATTGCAGTGGTCTAACCTTGAAGTAACAAAAGCATGGATACATTTTTCAGCATCATTTTTGGATAGAAAGTTTCAGATTTTTGCAATGTTACGAAGATGGAAAAAAGCTGTCCTTGAAACAGTCTTGATATGTTCGTCAAAAGAGAGATCAGGGTCCAGAGTAATGCTGAGGTCCTTCACAGTTTTATTTGAGACGACTGTACAACCATTAAGATTAATTGTCAGATTCAACAGAAGATTTCTTTGTTTCTTGGGACCTAGAACAAGCATCTCTGTTTTGACCGAGTTTAAAAGTAGAACATTTGCCACCATCCACTTCCTTATGTCTGAAACACAGGCTTCCAGGGAGGGCAATTTTGGGGCTTCACCATGTTTCATTGAAATGTACAGCTGTGTGTCATCCGCATAGCAGTGAAAGTTAACATGTTTCCGAATGACATCACCAAGAGGTGAAATATATAGTGAAAACAAAAAAAAAACAGAACCTCGAGGAACACCGAAACTTACAGTTGATTTGTCAGAGGACAAACCATTCACAGAGACAAACTGATATCTTTCCGACAGATAAGATCTAAACCAGGCCAGAACTTGTCCGTGTCGACCAATTTGGGTTTCCAATCTCTCCAGAAGAATGTGGTGATCGATGGTATCTAAAGAACCACCCTATTGCAAAGGTGCCATTCAGAGATTGAATGGGCAAGACAAAAGATTTAAGTTCCTTTCAACTGAGTATGGTAGTAGTTGCTAGGCGAACCGGTTTGAGTGTGTCAAGAACTGCAATGCTGCTGGGTTTTTCACACGCAGCAGTTTCCCATGGGCCCGTATCCCTGTGGAACGTTTTCAACACCTTGTATAGTTCATGACCTGACTAAAGGTGGTTCCTAATGTTTGGTGCACTCAGTGTAAATATGAAGCCTATATACCTGTATTCTAGTGCTCCAACCTGTTCTTAGGAGTTAGGGATGTTTTTCTAGCCGTATCACATAACAGTCCGTGAACTCTGAAGGGTCTAGTCTGTGTGCTGGTGATACTTAATGCAGAAAGACAGCATTATAACTCCCACCCAGAGAGACAGTATTATAACTACCACCTAGAGAGACAGCATTATAACTACCACCTAGAGAGACAGCATTATAACTCCCACCCAGAGAGACAGTATTATAACTACCACCTAGAGAGACAGCATTATAACTACCACCTAGAGAGACAGCATTATAACTCCCACCCAGAGAGACAGTATTATAACTACCACCTAGAGAGACAGCATTATAACTACCACCTAGAGAGAGAGAGAGCATTATAACTACCACCTAGAGAGACAGCATTATAACTACCACCCAGAGAGACAGCATTAGAACTACCACCTAGAGAGACAGCATTATAACTACCACCCAGAGAGACAGCATTAGAACTACCACCTAGAGAGACAGCATTATAACTACCACACAGAGAGACAGCATTAGAACTACCACCTAGAGAGACAGCATTAGAACTACCACCCAGAGAGACAGCATTAGAACTACCACCTAGAGAGACAGCATTATAACTACCACACAGAGAGACAGCATTAGAACTACCACCTAGAGAGACAGCATTATAACTACCACACAGAGAGACAGCATTAGAACTACCACCTAGAGAGACGGCATTAGAACTACCACCTAGAGAGACAGCATTAGAACTACCACCTAGAGAGACAGTATTATAACTACCACCTAGAAAGACAGCATTAGAACTAAACAGAATTATTTATTTCAGTGATTCAGAATGATATAGCTCAGGGCTACAGAATGATATAGCTCAGGGCTATAGAATGATATAGCTCAGGGCTACAGAATGATATAGCTCAGGGATTCAGAATGATATAGCTCAGGGATTCAGAATGATATAGCTCAGGGCTACAGAATGATATAGCTCAGGGCTACAGAATGATATAGCACAGGGATTCAGAATGGAAACAGAATGAATACAGAATGATATAGCTCAGGGAAACAGAATGATATAGCTCAGGGAAACAGAATGATATAGCTCAGGGCTACAGAATGATATAGCTCATCAGAATGATATAGCCAGGGCTATAGGATATAAACAGAATGAAAAAGCTACAGATGATATAGCCCAGAATCAGCTACAGGCTACAGAATGAAACTATAGAATGATATAGCTCAGGGCAGAATATACAGAATGATATAGCTCAGGGCTACAGAATGATATAGCTCTACAGAATGGGCTATAGAATGATATAGAAACAGAATGATATAGCTCAGGGATTCAGAATGAAAAAGCTATAGAATGATATAGCTCAGGGCTACAGAATGATATAGCTCAGGGATTCAGAATGATATAGCTCAGGGCTATAGAATGATATAGCTCAGGGCTACAGAATGATATAGCTCAGGGCTATAGAATGATATAGCTCAGGGATTCAGAATGATATAGCTCAGAATGATATAGATTCAGAATGATATAGCAGGGATTCAGAATGGATTCAGAATGATATAGCTCAGGGCTATAGAATGATTTACAGAAATATAGCTCAGGATTCAGAATGATATAAACAGAATGATATAGCTCAGGGCTCAGAATGATATAGCCAGGGATTCAGAATGATATAAGGGATTCAGAATGATATAGCTCAGGGATTCAGAATGATAAACAGAATGATATAGCTCAGGGATTCAAAAAATAAATAAATAAATAAATATGCCATTTAGCAGACGCTTTTATCCAAAGGAAAGTCAGCATACATTCTGATGGTCCCGGGATCGAACCCCACCCTGGCGTTACAAATGGCTCTACCAACTGAGCTACAGAATGATATAGCTCAGGGCTACAGAATGATATATACAGAATGATGTAGCCCAGGGAAACATAATGATGTAGCCCAGGGAAACAGAATGATGTAGCCCAGGGAAACAGAATGATGTAGCCCAGGGAAACAGAATGATGTAGCCCAGGGAAACAGAATGATGTATCCCAGGGAAACAGAACGATATAGCCCAGGGAAACAGAATGATGTAGCCCAGGGAAACAGAATGATATAGCCCAGGGAAACAGAATGATGTATCCCAGGGAAACAGAACGATATAGCCCAGGGAAACAGAATGATGTAGCCCAGGGAAACAGAATGATATAGCTCAGGGAAACAGAATGATGTAGCCCAGGGAAACAGAATGATGTAGACCAGGGAAACAGAATGATGTAGCCCAGGGAAACAGAATGATGTAGCTCAGGGATTCAGAATGATATAGCCCAGAGCTACAGAATTATATAGCCCAGAGTTACAGAATTATATAGCCCAGAGTTACAGAATGATGTAGCCCAGAGTTACAGAATGATGTAGCCCAGAGTTACAGAATTATATAGCCCAGAGTTACAGAATTATATAGCCCAGAGTTACAGAATGATGTAGCCCAGAGTTACAGAATTATATAGCCCAGAGTTACAGAATTATATAGCCCAGAGTTACAGAATGATGTAGCCCAGAGTTACAGAATGATGTAGCCCAGAGTTACAGAATGATGTAGCCCAGAGTTACAGAATTATATAGCCCAGAGTTACAGAATTATATAGCCCAGAGTTACAGAATTATATAGCCCAGAGTTACAGAAAATGTAAAAAATTAGCCTAAACCTAAATGGAAAATAATTAGCCTAACCCTAAATGGAAAATAATTAGCTTAACCTAATAAGATAATTCAACAGAATGTCACACTGCATGGAATGACTGCGTAAGGTCTACATGATGACTTCAATAGCATGTGAAACGAATACCGATGCTACTTGACTCTGTAGAATGACACTGTAGAAAATTACACCAACATGATGCTTTCCATCGTGTGTGTGTGAATGAATAGTGCCACACGGACATAAAATCAGCATTACAGTTGTCTGTGGAACACTACTGTATTGACATCTACCCACAAATATTATGAAAACAGTCCTGTTCTTTTTTTTTCATTTCTTCCAATGTACATTCTTGCTTTGTCCCCATTTTGTTTTCTGAAACCTTCTACTGTACCCAGAGAAATATAATTAATAATTGTAAATAATAGCTAATGCAGCTCATTCTTTCTATGGCCGTACCACCATCCAGCTCCATACAGATTCTAATTCTGTTCCTTCCTCCAGACAGGATAGAAGGCCGGCTGGAATATAACCTTCCTCAGAACCACACAGTCTTCTTCCAACCAGAAGATGGTGATGAGCTGTACGTTGGAGGCACAGACTTTGTCTTTCAGATTGATGTGGAGTACAGTCGAATATTAGAGGTTGGTATACACAATCACTGCTCCCTTTCCTTCCCTCCCAAGATCACAATTAGCCGCCCTCCCCTATCTGAGATATCTACTACAGCCCTCATCCTCCACATACAACACCTGTTCACTCCCCCCTATCTGAGATATCTACTGCAGCCCTCATCCTCCACATACAACACCTGTTCACTCCCTCCCTATCTGGGATATCTACTACAGCCCTCATCCTCCACATACAACACCCGTTCTGCCAGTCACATTCTGTTAAAGGTCCCCCCCCACACACATCCCTGGGTCGATCGTCTTTTAAAAACATGTTTATTTCACCTTTATTTAACCAGGTCGGCCAGTTGAGAACAAGTTCTCATTTACAACTGCGACCTGGCCAAGATAAAGCAAAGCAGTACGACACAAACAACAACACAGAGTTACACATGGAGTAAAACAAACGTAGAGTCAATAATACAATAGAAAAAATATATGTGTGCAGTGTGTTCCAATGTAGAAGAGTAGTGGGGTAAGACAATAACTTAACTGACTAGTTAAATAAAGGTTAAATATAAAAATTTAAAAAACAATGCTCATTTTATATGCAGTGTCCCTCTTTTAATAATTGGTATAATACAGTATGTTGAATGTCATATTCTCCTTTCTAGAACATGATACTTGTTTGTTGGGTTAGTCTCACAGGGCTGCTAGAACATGGTACTTGTTGGGTTAGTCTAACAGGGCTGCTAGAACATGGTACTTGTTTGTTGGGTTAGTCTCACAGGGCTGCTAGAACATGGTACTTGTTGGGTTAGTCTTACAGGGCTGCTAGAACATGGTACTTGTTGGGTTAGTCTAACAGGGCTGCTAGAACATGGTACTTGTTGGGTTAGTCTAACAGGGCTGCTAGAACATGGTACTTGTTTGTTGGGTTAGTCTAACAGGGCTGCTAGAACATGGTACTTGTTTGTTGGGTTAGTCTAACAGGGCTGCTAGAACATGGTACTTGTTTGTTGGGTTAGTCTCACAGGGCTGCTAGAACATGGTACTTGTTGGGTTAGTCTAACAGGGCTGCTAGAACATGGTACTTGTTTGTTGGGTTAGTCTCACAGGGCTGCTAGAACATGGTACTTGTTGGGTTAGTCTAACAGGGCTGCTAGAACATGGTACTTGTTGGGTTAGTCTAACAGGGCTGCTAGAACATGGTACTTGTTTGTTGGGTTAGTCTCACAGGGCTGCTAGAACATGGTACTTGTTGGGTTAGTCTTACAGGGCTGCTAGAACATGATACTTGTTTGTTGGGTTAGTCTAACAGGGCTGCTAGAACATGGTACTTGTTTGTTGGGTTAGTCTCACAGGGCTGCTAGAACATGGTACTTGTTGGGTTAGTCTAACAGGGCTGCTAGAACATGGTACTTGTTTGTTGGGTTAGTCTAACAGGGCTGCTAGAACATGGTACTTGTTTGTTGGGTTAGTCTAACAGGGCTGCTAGAACATGGTACTTGTTGGGTTAGTCTAACAGGGCTGCTAGAACATGGTACTTGTTGGGTTAGTCTAACAGGGCTGCTAGAACATGGTACTTGTTTGTTGGGTTAGTCTCACAGGGCTGCTAGAACATGGTACTTGTTGGGTTAGTCTCACAGGGCTGCTAGAACATGATACTTGTTTGTTGGGTTAGTCTCACAGGGCTGCTAGAACATGGTACTTGTTGGGTTAGTCTCACAGGGCTGCTAGAACATGGTACTTGTTGGGTTAGTCTAACAGGGCTGCTAGAACATGGTACTTGTTGGGTTAGTCTAACAGGGCTGCTAGAACATGGTACTTGTTTGTTGGGTTAGTCTCACAGGGCTGCTAGAACATGGTACTTGTTGGGTTAGTCTTACAGGGCTGCTAGAACATGATACTTGTTTGTTGGGTTAGTCTAACAGGGCTGCTAGAACATGGTACTTGTTTGTTGGGTTAGTCTCACAGGGCTGCTAGAACATGGTACTTGTTGGGTTAGTCTAACAGGGCTGCTAGAACATGGTACTTGTTTGTTGGGTTAGTCTAACAGGGCTGCTAGAACTGGTTAGTTAAACAGGGCTGCTAGAACATGGTACTTGTTTGTTAAAAACAGGGCTGCTAGAACATGGTACTTGTTTGTTGGGTTAGTCTAACAGGGCTTTAGAATATGGTACTTGTGGGTTAGTCTAACAGGGCTGCTAGAACATGGTACTTGTTTGTTGGGTTAGTCTAACAGGGCTGCTAGAACATGGTACTTGTTGGGTTAGTCTAACAGGGCTGCTAGAACATGGTACTTGTTTGTTGGGTTAGTCTAACAGGGCTGCTAGAACATGGTACTTGTTTGTTGGGTTAGTCTCACAGGGCTGCTAGAACATGGTACTTGTTTGTTGGGTTAGTCTCACAGGGCTGCTAGAACATGGTACTTGTTGGGTTAGTCTAACAGGGCTGCTAGAACATGGTACTTGTTGTCTGGGAACATTACTTGTTGGGTTAGTCTCACAGGGCTGCTAGAACATGGTACTTGTTGGGTTAGTCTAACAGGGCTGCTAGAACATGGTACTTGTCTGGGTTAGTCTCACAGGGCTGCTAGAACATGGTACTTGTTGGGTTAGTCTAACAGGGCTGCTAGAACATGGTACTTGTTTGTTGGGTTAGTCTAACAGGGCTGCTAGAACATGGTACTTGTTTGTTGGGTTAGTCTAACAGGGCTGCTAGAACATGGTACTTGTTTGTTTGTCTAACAGGGGGTTAGTCTCACAGGGCTGCTAGAACATGGTACTTGTTGGGTTAGTCTAACAGGGCTGCTAGAACATGGTACTTGTTTGTTGGGTTAGTCTCACAGGGCTGCTAGAACATGGTACTTGTTGGGTTAGTCTAACAGGGCTGCTAGAACATGGTACTTGTTGGGTTAGTCTAACAGGGCTGCTAGAACATGGTACTTGTTTGTTGGGTTACTTGCTAGAACATGGTACTTGTTGGGTTAGTCTTACAGGGCTGCTAGAACATGGTACTTGTTGGGTTAGTCTAACAGGGCTGCTAGAACATGGTACTTGTTGGGTTAGTCTAACAGGGCTGCTAGAACATGGTACTTGTTTGTTGGGCTAGAACATGGTACTTGGGTTAGTCTACAGGGCTGCTAGAACATGGTACTTGTTTGTTGGGTTAGTCTAACAGGGCTGCTAGAACATGGTACTTGTTTGTTGGGTTAGTCTCACAGGGCTGCTAGAACATGGTACTTGTTGGGTTAGTCTAACAGGGCTGCTAGAACATGGTACTTGTTTGTTGGGTTAGTCTCACAGGGCTGCTAGAACATGGTACTTGTTGGGTTAGTCTCACAGGGCTGCTAGAACATGATACTTGTTTGTTGGGTTAGTCTCACAGGGCTGCTAGAACATGGTACTTGTTGGGTTAGTCTTACAGGGCTGCTAGAACATGATACTTGTTTGTTGGGTTAGTCTAACAGGGCTGCTAGAACATGGTACTTGTTGGGTTAGTCTAACAGGGCTGCTAGAACATGGTACTTGTTGGGTTAGTCTAACAGGGCTGCTAGAACATGGTACTTGTTTGTTGGGTTAGTCTAACAGGGCTGCTAGAACATGGTACTTGTTGGGTTAGTCTAACAGGGCTGCTAGAACATGGTACTTGTTTGTTGGGTTAGTCTAACAGGGCTGCTAGAACATGGTACTTGTTGGGTTAGTCTAACAGGGCTGCTAGAACATGGTACTTGTTTGTTGGGTTAGTCTCACAGGGCTGCTAGAACATGGTACTTGTTGGGTTGTCACAGGGCTGCTAGTTACTTGTTTGTTGGGTTAGTCTAACAGGGCTGCTAGAACATGGTACTTGTTTGTTGGGTTAGTCTAACAGGGCTGCTAGAACATGGTACTTGTTGGGTTAGTCTCACAGGGCTGCTAGAACATGGTACTTGTTTGTTGGGTTAGTCTAACAGGGCTGCTAGAACATGGTACTTGTTTGTTGGGTTAGTCTCACAGGGCTGCTAGAACATGGTACTTGTTGGGTTAGTCTCACAGGGCTGCTAGAACATGGTACTTGTTGGGTTAGTCTAACAGGGCTGCTAGAACATGGTACTTGTTGGGTTAGTCTAACAGGGCTGCTAGAACATGGTACTTGTTGGGTTAGTCTAACAGGGCTGCTAGAACATGGTACTTGTTTGTTGGGTTAGTCTCACAGGGCTGCTAGAACATGGTACTTGTTGGGTTAGTCTTACAGGGCTGCTAGAACATGATACTTGTTTGTTGGGTTAGTCTAACAGGGCTGCTAGAACATGGTACTTGTTTGTTGGGTTAGTCTCACAGGGCTGCTAGAACATGGTACTTGTTGGGTTAGTCTAACAGGGCTGCTAGAACATGGTACTTGTTGGGTTAGTCTAACAGGGCTTAGAACATGGTACTTGTTGGGTTAGTCTAACAGGGCTGCTAGAACATGGTACTTGTTTAGTCTCACAGGGCTGCTAGAATATGGTACTTCTCTAACAGGGCTGCTAGAACATGGTACTTGTTTGTTGGGTTAGTCTCACAGGGCTGCTAGAACATGGTACTTGTTGGGTTAGTCTTACAGGGCTGCTAGAACATGGTACTTGTCTAACAGGGCTGCTAGAACATTACTTGTTGGGTTAGTCTAACAGGGCTGCTAGAACATGGTACTTGTTTGTTGGGTTAGTCTAACAGGGCTGCTAGAACATGGTACTTGTTTGTTGGGTTAGTCTAACAGGGCTGCTAGAACATGGTACTTGTTTGTTGGGTTAGTCTCACAGGGCTGCTAGAACATGGTACTTGTTGGGTTAGTCTAACAGGGCTGCTAGAACATGGTAGAACAGGGCTGCTAGAACATGGTACTTGTTGGGTTAGTCTAACAGGGCTGCTAGAACATGGTACTTGTTGGGTTGTTAACAGGGTTAGTCTAACAGGGCTGCTAGAACATGGTATGGGTTAGTCTTACAGGGCTGCTAGAACATGATACTTGTTTGTTGGGTTAGTCTAACAGGGCTGCTAGAACATGGTACTTGTTTGTTTTGTCTGGGTTAGTCTAACAGGGCTGCTAGAACATGGTACTTGTTTGTTGGGTTAGCTCTAACAGGGCTGCTAGAACATGGTACTTGTTGGGTTAGTCTAACAGGGCTGCTAGAACATGGTACTTGTTGGGTTAGTCTAACAGGGCTGCTAGAACATGGTACTTGTTTGTTGGGTTAGTCTAACAGGGCTGCTAGAACATGGTACTTGTTGGGTTAGTCTAACAGGGCTGCTAGAACATGATACTTGTTTGTTGGGTTAGTCTCACAGGGCTGCTAGAACATGGTACTTGTTGGGTTAGTCTAACAGGGCTGCTAGAACATGGTACTTGTTGGGTTAGTCTAACAGGGCTGCTAGAACATGGTACTTGTTTGTTGGGTTAGTCTCACAGGGCTGCTAGAACATGGTACTTGTTGGGTTAGTCTTACAGGGCTGCTAGAACATGATACTTGTTTGTTGGGTTAGTCTAACAGGGCTGCTAGAACATGGTACTTGTTTGTTGGGTTAGTCTCACAGGGCTGCTAGAACATGGTACTTGTTGGGTTAGTCTAACAGGGCTGCTAGAACATGGTACTTGTTTGTTGGGTTAGTCTAACAGGGCTGCTAGAACATGGTACTTGTTTGTTGGGTTAGTCTAACAGGGCTGCTAGAACATGGTACTTGTTTGTTGGGTTAGTCTAACAGGGCTGCTAGAACATGGTACTTGTTGGGTTAGTCTAACAGGGCTGCTAGAACATGGTACTTGTTGGGTTAGTTTAACAGGGCTGCTAGAACATGGTACTTGTTTGTTGGGTTAGTCTCACAGGGCTGCTAGAACATGGTACTTGTTGGGTTAGTCTCACAGGGCTGCTAGAACATGATACTTGTAGAACATGGTACTTGGTTAGTCTCACAGGGCTGCTAGAACATGGTACTTGTTTGTTGGGTTAGTCTAACAGGGCTGCTAGAACATGGTACTTGTTTGTTGGGTTAGTCTCACAGGGCTGCTAGAACATGGTACTTGCTGCTAGAACATGGTACTTGTTGGGTTAGTCTAACAGGGCTGCTAGAACATGGTACTTGTTGGGTTAGTCTCACAGGGCTGCTAGAACATGGTACTTGTTGGGTTAGTCTAACAGGGCTGCTAGAACATGGTACTTGTTTGTTGGGTTAGTCTCACAGGGCTGCTAGAACATGATACTTGTTTGTTGGGTTAGTCTAACAGGGCTGCTAGAACATGGTACTTGCTGGGTTAGTCTAACAGGGCTGCTAGTTACTTGTCTAGTCTAACAGGGCTGCTAGAACATGGTACTTGTTTGTTGGGTTAGTCTCACAGGGCTGCTAGAACATGGTACTTGTTGGGTTAGTCTCACAGGGCTGCTAGAACATGGTACTTGTTGGGTTAGTCTAACAGGGCTGCTAGAACATGGTACTTGTTGGGTTAGTCTCACAGGGCTGCTAGAACATGGTACTTGCTGGGTTAGTCTAACAGGGCTGCTAGAACATGGTACTTGTTGGGTTAGTCTAACAGGGCTGCTAGAACATGATACTTGTTTGTTGGGTTAGTCTAACAGGGCTGCTAGAACATGGTACTTGTTGGGTTAGTCTCACAGGGCTGCTAGAACATGGTACTTGTTTTGGGTTAGTCTCTAACAGGGCTGCTAGAACATGGTACTTGTTGGGTTAGTCTCACAGGGCTGCTAGAACATGGTACTTGTTGGGTTAGTTAGGGCTCTAGAACATGGTACTTGGGTCTCACAGGGCTGCTAGAACATGGTCTAACTTGTTTGTTGGGTTAGTCTCACAGGGCTGCTAGAACATGATACTTGTTTGTTGGGTTAGTCTAACAGGGCTGCTAGAACATGGTACTTGCTGGGTTAGTCTAACAGGGCTGCTAGAACATGGTACTTGTTTGTTGGGTTAGTCTAACAGGGCTGCTAGAACATGGTACTTGTTGGGTTAGTCTCACAGGGCTGCTAGAACATGGTACTTGTTTGTTGGGTTAGTCTCACAGGGCTGCTAGAACATGGTACTTGTTGGGTTAGTCTAACAGGGCTGCTAGAACATGGTACTTGCTGGGTTAGTCTCACAGGGCTGCTAGAACATGGTACTTGCTGTGTTAGTCTAACAGGGCTGCTAGAACATGGTACTTGTTTGTTGGGTTAGTCTAACAAAGTCTGTCATCAGATAGGTAGGTGTCAGTTTCAATCCAATTTCACTCAAATGCATTTTATAAAGCCCTTCCCCCCCATCAGCAGTTGTAAGTGCTTTACAGATACCCAGCCTACAACCCTAAAGAGCCAGCCATGCAGAGACATAAGCACATTTAGTTATATTAACAATGGTAGGAGGAATGTCTACTTTCAAGCTGAAAATACTGTGTGTTTTGTGGTACTTAGGGAATGAATGCTGGTATCTCAAATATTTACGCTGGTGGCCAAGTTAGTTGGCTCTTAAAATCAGGATATTGAGATGAAAGTCATGCATTCCTCTTGAGTTAAGCAATAACCTGGATATATGTTGGTTTACAGTATGAAAAGCTCCTGATTCAGCCAAAGCAGAGCCCTATACAGCTCTGAGGCAGGGAAGGTAAAACAGGGGAATGTTTTCTCAATCTCTTTTGTTCTGCAGTTGTTCCCACTCGGCACGACCGCTGGACAGACCTGTGGAGAGGTGAGTAAATCCACATCCAGCGCCTTCAGAACGTATACCTCTTGACTTATTCCATGTTTTCTTCTCACCCATACACACACACTATGCACACTATACACTATACACACTATACACACTATACACTATACACACTATACACACTATGCACACTATGCACACTATACACTATACACACTATACACACTATGCACACTATGCACACTATACACACTATACACTACACACACTATGCACACTATACACTATACACACTATACACACTATGCACACTATGCACACTATACACACTATGCACACTATACACTATACACACTATACACACTATGCACACTATGCACACTATACACTATACACACTACACACACTATGCACACTATACACTATACACACTATACACACTATGCACACTATGCACACTATACACACTATACACTATACACTATACACACTATACACACTATACACTATACACACTATACACACTATGCACACTATGCACACTATACACACTATACACACTATACACACTAAATACACTATACACACTATACACACTATACACACTATACACACTATACACACTAAATACACTATACACACTATACACACTATACACTATACACTATACACACTATACACACTATGCACACTATGCACACTATACACACTATACACACTATACACACTAAATACACTATACACACTAAATACACTATACACTATACACACTATACACTATACACACTATACACACTATGCACACTATGCACACTATATACACTATACACTATATACACTATACACTATATACACTATACACTATATACACTATACACTATATACACTATACACTATACACTATACACTATACACTATACACACTATACACACTATGCACACTATGCACACTAAATACACTATATACACTATACACACTATACACACTATACACTATACACACTATACACACTATGCACACTATGCACACTATATACACTATACACACTATACACACTAAATACACTATACACACTATACACACTATACACACTATACACACTATACACACTATACACACTATGCACACTATGCACACTATATACACTATACACACTATACACACTATACACACTATACACACTATACACACTATACACACTATACACACTATACACACTATGCACACTATGCACACTATATACACTATACACACTATACACACTATACACACTATACACACTATACACACTAAATACACTATACACACTATACACACTATACACACTATACACTATACACACTATACACACTATACACACTATGCACACTATACACACTATACACACTATACACACTATACACACTATACACACTATACACACTATGCACACTATACACACTATACACACTATACACACTAAATACACTATACACACTATACACACTATGCACACTATGCACACTAAATACACTATACACACTATGCACACTAAATACACTATACACACTATACACACTATACACACTATACACACTATACACACTATACACACTATGCACACTATGCACACTAAATACACTATACACACTATACACACTATGCACACTATGCACACTAAATACACTATATACACTATACACACTATACACACTATACACACTATACACACTATACACACTATATACATTATACCCACTATACCCACTATACACACTATACACACTATACACACTAAATACACTATACACACTATACACACTATACACACTATACACACTATACACACTAAATACACTATACACACTATACACACTATACACACTATATACACTATACACACTATACACTATACACACTATACACACTATACACACTATACACACTAAATACACTATACACACTATACACACTATACACACTAAATACATTATATACACTATACACACTGTTAGAGCCGATTTGGACATATTTGTATAAAAGACTGAACATATGGAGCTCCATGTATATTTGTGTAAATATATTAAATATGAATGTAAATGATGAAATATTAGGTACGTACCTTTATGATTTATATTTACCTGATTGATATTGATTCATTCGTTGTTAGTGTAACTCAGCCATTTGGCCCCCCCTCTTGCCTGTTCATTGTATTGTGGTAAGTGTGTTAGGATAAAGGCAGGAAGTTGGGCCTTCGGGAGGGGAGAGTCCTTGCTAGATGCGGGAGCGGTATAGTTTTTTGACCATACAGACATACAGACATACAGACAGGTCATAATATGTATTTTCCATATAAAGTATTCTATGCTTTAAGTTGATTGAAGAATCATTTATTTGTTAGATATAAGAAGAATAAACATTTTTGTTGCACCATATCCCTGGATGTCATTGAATGTTTGGCCGTTTGGAAACCTTGACTGTGGACTGTATGCGTACCAAACAACCCCGCTTCAGGCTTGGGCAGTGGCTATGGTAAAGAGGAAAGGAAGCCACTACACACACTATACACACTATACACACTATACACACTAAATACACTGTACACACTATACATACTAAATACACTATATACACTGTACACACTATACACACTAAATACACTAAATACACTATATACACTATACACTATACCTGATATTGGACAAAGTGAACATTTGTTTTTCAAAATTTAAAAAAATATAATGAAAATGAAATACAGAAATATCACTTTAAAAAAAAATAAGTGTTCACACCCCTGAGTCGACACATTGTAGAAACACCTTTGGCAGCAATTACAGCTGTGAGTCTTTCTGGGTAAGTCTCTAAGAGTGATTACATTTGTTGTTGACCATTGCTAGACAACACTTTTCAGGTCTTGCCATAGAATTTCAAGTAGATTTAAGTCAAAACTGTAACTTGGGCATGCAGGAACATTCACTGTCTCCTTGGTAAGCAACTCCAGTGTAGATTTAGCCTTGTGTTCCTGCTGAAAGGTGAATTCTACTCTCATTGTCTGGTGGAAATCAGACTTGAACCAGGTTGTCCTCTTGGATTTTGCCTGTACATAGCTCCATTCTATTTATTTTTTTTTATCCTGAAAAACTTCCCAGTACTTAACGACTACAAGCATACCCATAACATGATGCAGCCACGGCTATGTTTGAAAATATGTAGTGTGGTACTCAGTAATGTATTGTATGGATTTGCCCAAAACATAACACTTTGTATTCAGGACAAAAAGGGCATTGCTTTGCCACATATTTTGCAGTTGTTGCAAACTGGATGCATGTTTTGGAATATTTGTATTATTCTGTATAAACTGACAGATTATAATCAACAATATAAATTGTATATAAAACTATATTAACTGACAGGTTTTTATAGAAAGTTGATTCATATTAGTGTCTACTAGGAGTACTTAGAGACTTCCTCAGGGTCAGAGGATCAGCACTCAGCATAGCATGGAAATACACACACAATAATGGTTCCATTTCCCCCCGCTGTCTGAATAATATATAACTTTTGATCTAATTTACCCTTCAACATTACTAGCAAATCAAATGTATTTATATAGCTCTTTGTACATCAGCTGATATATCAAAGTGCTGTACAGAAACCCAGCCTAAAACCCCAAACAGCAAGCAATGCAGGTGTAGAAGCAAAGTGCACCTGACTGTTGTGTGTTTTTAATATGATAATGTTTGAATGGTATCTGTCCATATTAATATGATTGATTGATTGATTTTATTATAATGTCATGCGCCTGCATGATGCCCAGCCCACATTGTGGGTGAGTTGCACCAACATGGATAACCCCTTAAACTGGTTTTATCTATTAATCTTGTTACACCAACTAATCCTAGTTAAATGAAATCCTTCCTCTAATCTAAATTTAGTTTTCACTTTAAACCTAGATAAAAAAATGTTTTAAATATTAACTTAGATTGGAGATTAATTCTAAACTGCCATTTGAGGTGGTTTAACTGATAAAATGGGCAGCATATATACCGTGGAGAGACCAAAACGACAGAGTTCCTCAGAGAATAATTAGAGACAGGTTGAATCCTGTTGAGTTTCATGATAACGATGAGTTGTCAAGGAGATACTGCTTCTCCAAGGACGCTGTAATGTAACTGGAAAGAAAGACCAAACATGAAGTATGGGAGGGATAGGATCGTGGCTGTACACCCACTACTGCAGCTCCTGGTGGCCCTACGGTTCTATGTAACCGGAGAGCGGATGGGGGCCTTTTTGGACTTCACAAGTCAACCGTCTGCAGGATTGTAGTCGGAGTGTCCATTGCAATTGCCGGTCTGAAGAATGAGTACATCAGGTTCAGTCCTACAGAGGGAACAGCAGCTGGATTTTACAGGAGAGCTAGATTCCCAGGTCAATAGAGGGGCAATAGACTGGACACACATTCATATTCCCAACCTTGGTGGTTAGAATGGAGAAGTATTCTGTAATCGGAAACGTGCAGGCTGTCTTTGATGTTAAAGGTCAGCTCACCAACATCTTACTGCTCCGTCAACCTGCAGGCTGGTCCTTCTGTAGCTCAGTTGGTAGAGCATGGTGCTTGTAACGCCAGGGTAGTGGGTTCGATCCCCGGGACCACCCATACGTATAATGTATGCACACATGACTGTAAGTCACTTTGGATAAAAGCGTCTGCTAAATGGCATATATTATTATTATTATTATTATTATGTTAAAGGTCAGCTCACCAACATCCTACTGCTCCATCAACCTGCAGGCTGTCTGTGATGTTAAAGGTCAGCTCACCAACATCCTACTGCTCCATCAACGTGCAGGCTGTCTGTGTTGTCAAAGGTCAGCTCACCAACATCCTACTGCTCTATCAACGTGCAGGCTGTCTGTGTTGTCAAAGGTCAGCTCACCAACATCCTAGCTAAATGGCCAGGATCCAGCCATGCCAGCAGAATCTTTGACAATAGTCAACTGTGTGCAATGCTGGAAAGGGGAGCATATGAAGGCCCCCTACTAGGTGACAATGGATATGCCTGTCGTGGGTACCTTATGACTCTCCTTTTAAAGCCCCAGGCACCTGAAGAGAGAGAATACAACACCTCTCATATCCTGACAAGAGCTCTCATAGAGAGTTTTTGGAGTGTGGAACAAAAGAACCCCCTGCTTGAAGGCTCTGCACGAAGATGGACACTACCCTGACAATCATTACTGCAGTTGCAGTTCTGTATAACTTTGGCAAGAGACAAGGAGACGATCTACCTGAGGAGACTGAAGAGGACCTACTTGAGGAGACTGAGGAGGACCTACCCGAGGAGACTGAGGAGGACCTACCCGAGGAGACTGAGGAGGACCTACCCGAGGAGACTGAGGAGGATCTGGCTGAGGAGACTGAGGAGGACCTACCTGAGGAGATTGAAGAAGACCTACCTGAGGAGACTGAGGAGGACCTACCTGAGGAGACTGAGGAGGACCTACCTGAGGAGACTGAGGAGGACCTACCCGAGGAGACTGAGGAGGACCTACCCGAGGAGACTGAGGAGGACCTACCCGAGGAGACTGAGGAGGACCTACCCGAGGAGACTGAGGAGGACCTACCCGAGGAGACTGAGGAGGACCTACCCGAGGAGACTGAGGAGGACCTACCCGAGGAGACTGAGGAGGACCTACCCGAGGAGATTGAGGAGGACCTACCCGAGGAGACTGAGGAGGACCTACCCGAGGAGATTGAGGAGGACCTACCTGAGGAGACTGAGGAGGATCTGGCTGAGGAGACTGAGGAGGACCTACCTGAGGAGGGCCTAACTGGGGAGGCTGAGGAGGACGTACCTGAGGAGACTGAGGAGGACGTACCTGAGGAGACTGAGGAGGACCTTACTGAGGAGAACCTACCCGAGGAGGCTGAGGAGAACCTACCCGAGGAGGCTGAGGAGGACCTACCCGAGGAGGCTGAGGAGGACCTACCCGAGGAGGCTGAGGAGGACCTACCCGAGGAGGCTGAGGAGGACCTACCCGAGGAGGCTGAGGAGGACCTACCCGAGGAGGCTGAGGAGGACCTACCCGAGGAGGCTGAGGAGGACCTACCCGAGGAGTCTGAGGAGGACCTACCCGAGGAGTCTGAGGAGGACCTACCCGAGGAGGCTGAGGAGGACCTACCCGAGGAGGCTGAGGAGGACCTACCCGAGGAGGCTGAGGAGGACCTACCCGAGGAGGCTGAGGAGGACCTACCCGAGGAGGCTGAGGAGGACCTACCCGAGGAGGCTGAGGAGGACCTACCCGAGGAGGCTGAGAAGGACCTGGCTGAGGAGACTGAGGAGGACCTGGCTGAGAAGGACCTACCTGAGGAGGACCTACCTGGGGAGAATGGAGAAGATGGCCATGCTGCTGATGCCAATTGGAATGCTGTCATTGACACGTGCAATTCCTAATTAGGCTATCTATATTCAAATGTATTTATCTCAGTACCATACAGGGTAGAAATCAAAGAACCAGAACACAAGACTGGAGGACACCAAACTGCTAGGTAAAGCATTGTTTTAATAAATAATTGTTTTAATAAATATAAAGATCAGCATTCTTTACACATTGGTCATTTGTTTCCCTGAAGGAGTTCCTGTTTCTGAATTTGCTGTAGCTCTTGTTGTAAAATCAGGACCTCAATCTGCGGTAGATTTTTCTCTCTCCCCAGTTCCAAAACATCAATATGAGCTTGGTTCATGTCAGTTCTGGGGCGTTGCTTGGCCTGTCAGCTGTTTTTGCTGCTGGTCCAAGATCCTGGCACTGCTGTTTTTCCACGGAACAGGGTGTCAGCTCAACTAAAGGGAAGGAAATTAACTCATTATTAGAAGGCTATTTACATGCCCATTTTGTACAACAATTTAATTGGGGTTTATGATATGCTCTGCCTCGGTACGAATGATGATGTTACGCAACATGCTGTAACGGACCTGATAACGGTAACATCTGATAACGGACCTGATAACGGTAACATCTGATAACGGACCTGATAACGGTAACACCTGATAACGGTAACACCTGATAACGGACCTGATAACAGACCCGATAACGGACCTGATAACGGTAACACCTGATAACGGACCTGATAACGGACCTGATAACGGTAACACCTGATAACGGTAACACCTGATAACGGACCTGATAACGGACCTGATAACGGTAACACCTGATAACGGACCTGATAACGGTAACACCTGATAACGGTAACACCTGATAACGGTAACACCAGATAACGGTAACATCTGATAACGGACCTGATAACGGACCTGATAACGGTAACACCTGATAACGGTAACACCTGATAACGGACCTGATAACGGTAACCCCTGATAACGGTAACACCTGATAACGGACCTGATACCGGTAACACCTGATAATAGACCTGATAACGGACCTGATAACGGTAACACCTGATAACGGACCTGATACCGGACATGATAACGGTAACACCTGATAACGGATCTGATAACGGTAACACCTGATAACGGACCTGATAACGGTAACACCTGATAACGGACCTGATACCGGACATGATAACGGTAACACCTGATAACGGACCTGATACCGGACATGATAACGGTAACACCTGATAACGGTAACACCTGATAACGGACTTGATAACGGTAACACCTGATAACGGTAACACCTGATAACGGACCTGATAACGGTAACACCTGATAACGGACCTGATACCGGACATGATAACGGTAACACCTGATAACGGTAACACCTGATAACGGACTTGATAACGGACCTGATAACGGTAACACCTGATAACGGTAACACCTGATAACGGTAACACCTGATAACGGACTTGATAATGGTAACACCTGATAACGGACCTGATAACGGTAACACCTGATAACGGACCTGATAACGGTAACACCTGATAACGGACCTGATAACGGTAACACCTGATAACGGACTTGATAACGGTAACACCTGATAATGGTAACACCTGATAACGGTAACACCTGATAACGGACTTGATAACGGTAACACCTGATAACGGACCTGATAACGGTAACACCTGATAACGGACCTGATAACGGTAACACCTGATAACGGACCTGATAACGGTAACACCTGATAACGGACTTGATAACGGTAACACCTGATAACGGTAACACCTGATAACGGTAACACCTGATAACGGACCTGATAACGGTAACACCTGATAGTGGTAACACCTGATAGTGGTAACACCTGATAATGGTAACACCTGATAACGGTAACATCTGATAACGGACCTGATAATGGTAACACCTGATAATGGTAACACCTGATAACGGACCTGATAACGGTAACACCCGATAACGGTAACACCTGATAACGGACCTGATAACGGTAACACCTGATAATGGTAACACCTGATAATGGACCTGATAACGGTAACACCTGATAACGGTAACACCTGATAACGGTAACACCTGATAACGGACCTGATAACGGTAACACCTGATAACGGTAACACCTGATAACGGACCTGATAACGGTAACACCTGATAACGGTAACACCTGATAACGGACCTGATAACGGACCCGATAACGGTAACACCTGATAACGGTAACATCTGATAACGGACTTGATAACGGACCTGATAACGGTAACACCTGATAACGGTAACACCTGATAACGGACTTGATAACGGACCTGATAACGGACCTGATAACGGACCTGATAACGGTAACACCTGATAACGGTAACACCTGATAACGGTAACACTTGATAACGGACCTGATAATGGACCTGATAACGGACCTGATAACGGTAACATCTGATAACGGTAACACCTGGTAACGGTAACACCTGGTAACGGTAACACCTGATAACGGTAACTCCTGATAACGGTAACACCTGATAACGGACCTGATAACGGTAACACCTGATAACGGACCTGATACCGGTAACACCTGATAACGGACCTGATAACGGACTTGATAACGGACCTGATAACGGACCTGATACTGGTAACACCTGATAACGGACCTGATAACGGACTTGATAACGGACCTGATAACGGACCTGATAACGGTAACACCTGATAACGGTAACACCTGATAACGGACCTGATAACGGACTTGATAACGGTAACACCTGATAACAGTAACTCCTGATAACAGTAACACCTGATAACGGTAACACCTGATAACGGTAACATCTGATAACGGACCTGATAACGGTAACACCTGCTGCTACTAGGTCTACATCCACTCTGCTGCTACTAGGTCTACATCCACTCTGCTGCTACTAGGTCTACATCCACTCTGCTGCTACTAGGTCTACATCCACTCTGCTGCTACTAGGTCTACATCTACTCTGCAGCTACTAGGTCTACATCTACTCTACTGCTACTAGGTCTACATCCACTCTGCTGCTACTAGGTCTACATCTACTGCTGCTACTAGGTCTACATCTACTCTGCTGCTACTAGGTCTACATCCACTCTGCTGCTACTAGGTCTACATCCACTCTGCTGCTACTAGGTCTACATCCACTCTGCTGCTACTAGGTCTACATCCACTCTGCTGCTACTAGGTCTACATCTACTCTGCTGCTACTAGGTCTACATCCACTCTGCTGCTACTAGGTCTACATCCACTCTGCTGCTACTAGGTCTACATCTACTCTACTGCTACTAGGTCTACATCCACTCTGCAGCTACTAGGTCTACATCCACTCTGCTGCTACTAGGTCTACATCCACTCTGCTGCTACTAGGTCTACATCCACTCTGCAGCTACTAGGTCTACATCCACTCTGCTGCTACTAGGTCTCATATCCACTCTGCTGCTACTAGGTCTACATCCACTCTGCTGCTACTAGGTCTACACATCCAGGTCTCTGCTGCTGCTACTAGGTCTCACATCCACTCTGCTGCTACTAGGTCTACATCCACTCTGCTGCTACTAGGTCTACATCCACTCTGCTGCTACTAGGTCTCATATCCTGCTGCTGCTATCCACTTGGTACTACATCCACTCTACTGCTAGTAGGTCTACATCCACTCTGCTGCTACTAGGTCTACATCCACTCTGCTGCTACTAGGTCTACATCCACTCTGCTGCTACTAGGTCTACATCCACTCTGCTGCTACTAGGTCTACATCTACTCTGCAGCTACTAGGTCTACATCCACTCTACTGCTACTAGGTCTACATCCACTCTGCTGCTACTAGGTCTACATCCACTCTGCTGCTACTAGGTCTACATCTACTCTGCAGCTACTAGGTCTACATCCACTCTGCTGCTACTAGGTCTACATCTACTCTGCAGCTACTAGGTCTACATCCACTCTGCAGCTACTAGGTCTACATCCACTCTGCTGCTACTAGGTCTACATCCACTCTGCTGCTACTAGGTCTACATCCACTCTGCTGCTACTAGGTCTACATCCACTCTGCTGCTACTAGGTCTACATCCACTCTGCTGCTACTAGGTCTACATCCACTCTGCTGCTACTAGGTCTCATATCCACTCTGCTGCTACTAGGTCTACATCTACTCTGCTGCTACTAGGTCTACATCTACTCTGCTGCTACTAGGTAAGTCGCTCTGGATAAGAGCGTCTGCTAAATGACTTAAATGTAAATGTAAATGTCTACATCCACTCTGCTGCTACTAGGTCTCATATCCACTCTGCTGCTACTAGGTCTCACATTAACTCTGCTGCTACTAGGTCTACATCCACTCTGCTGCTACTAGATCTACATCCACTCTGCTGCTACTAGGTCTCACATTAACTCTGCAGCTACTAGATCTACATCCACTCTGCTGCTACTAGGTCTCACATTAACTCTGCAGCTACTAGGTCTACATCTACTCTGCTGCTACTAGGTCTACATCCACTCTGCTGCTACTAGGTCTACATCCACTCTGCAGCTACTAGGTCTACATCCACTCTGCTGCTACTAGGTCTCATATCCACTCTGCTGCTACTAGGTCTACATCCACTCTACTGCTACTAGGTCTACATCCACTCTGCTGCTACTAGGTCTACATCCACTCTGCTGCTACTAGGTCTACATCCACTCTGCTGCTACTAGGTCTACATCCACTCTGCTGCTACTAGGTCTACATCTACTCTGCAGCTACTAGGTCTACATCCACTCTACTGCTACTAGGTCTACATCCACTCTGCTGCTACTAGGTCTACATCCACTCTGCTGCTACTAGGTCTACATCTACTCTGCAGCTACTAGGTCTACATCCACTCTGCTGCTACTAGGTCTACATCTACTCTGCAGCTACTAGGTCTACATCCACTCTGCAGCTACTAGGTCTACATCCACTCTGCTGCTACTAGGTCTACATCCACTCTGCTGCTACTAGGTCTACATCCACTCTGCTGCTACTAGGTCTACATCCACTCTGCTGCTACTAGGTCTACATCCACTCTGCTGCTACTAGGTCTACATCCACTCTGCTGCTACTAGGTCTCATATCCACTCTGCTGCTACTAGGTCTACATCTACTCTGCTGCTACTAGGTCTACATCTACTCTGCTGCTACTAGGTAACGCTCTGGATAAGAGCGTCTGCTAAATGACTTAAATGTAAATGTAAATGTCTACATCCACTCTGCTGCTACTAGGTCTCATATCCACTCTGCTGCTACTAGGTCTCACATTAACTCTGCTGCTACTAGGTCTACATCCACTCTGCTGCTACTAGATCTACATCCACTCTGCTGCTACTAGGTCTCACATTAACTCTGCAGCTACTAGATCTACATCCACTCTGCTGCTACTAGGTCTCACATTAACTCTGCAGCTACTAGGTCTACATCTACTCTGCTGCTACTAGGTCTACATCCACTCTGCTGCTACTAGGTCTACATCCACTCTGCAGCTACTAGGTCTACATCCACTCTACTGCTACTAGGTCTACATCTACTCTACTGCTACTAGGTCTACATCCACTCTACTGCTACTAGGTCTACATCTACTCTACTGCTACTAGGTCTACATCCACTCTGCTGCTACTAGGTCTACATCTACTCTGCTGCTACTAGGTCTACATCCACTCTACTGCTACTAGGTCTACATCCACTCTACTGCTACTAGGTCTACATCTACTCTGCTGCTACTAGGTCTCACATCTACTCTGCTGCTACTAGGTCTACATCCACTCTGCTGCTACTAGGTCTACATCCACTCTGCTGCTACTAGGTCTACATCCACTCTACTGCTACTAGGTCTACATCCACTCTACTGCTACTAGGTCTACATCTACTCTGCTGCTACTAGGTCTCACATCTACTCTGCTGCTACTAGGTCTACATCCACTCTGCTGCTACTAGGTCTACATCCACTCTACTGCTACTAGGTCTACATCTACTCTGCTGCTACTAGGTCTCACATCTACTCTGCTGCTACTAGGTCTACATCCACTCTGCTGCTACTAGGTCTACATCCACTCTGCTGCTACTAGGTCTACATCCACTCTACTGCTACTAGGTCTACATCTACTCTACTGCTACTAGGTCTACATCTACTCTGCTGCTGCTAGGTCCTGCATCGGGATCCCTCTGTCAGAAGTATCCAGCTCTCTCCATCACATCCTCTCCTTGTTTGAATGGTTGGCCTGCTGTGATGATGGACACTTCAGGGTTTAATTTAGTGAATGGGTTTGGGTTTGCACTGGTAGTTTTGGCTTCCGTATTGTCTATCCTCGATGCTAGGTGCGCTATATCCAAGTCTAAGTTATCTTGGATTTCTTTGGCTTTTCTTTCAATCTCTCTTAAACTCGTCTGTTTTTCTAGGGCCACTTACACCCTGCCAACTTTATTGTTCATCTGTTTCCCAAAGCTTAAAGTCCCACTTTCTATTTAGTTGTTGATCAGGTTGAACTCATGCAGTAAGAGAGTCGATTTTCTCACTGGTGTTGGACCTTCAACGGTTGCTTTAGAATTTTTTTTGTAGCGATATACTGTGATTACAAACTTTTTTTGTTTTGATGTTTGACACTATACACAACACACGCTTTTATAAACAATTAGCTCTAACGTTCTGATTCTAACATTCTGATTCTAACGTTCTGATTCTAATGTTCTGATTCTAACCCTTTCCCAGGGTCCATGTAAGAATGTCATCACTGTTATCCAGAAGTTTCAGGACAGTCTGTTTGTCTGTGGGACCAATGGGAACAAGCCCCAGTGCTGGAAGCTGGTGAGGATTTGTTTATTTTATGCTTTCTTAGACAGTTGTAGAAACTGAGTAGTAGGAAGGTTGGAGATCAGGATTGAACCCTGTCTCCTGTGGGGAGACATATACAGTATGTGCTGACAGCCGAGAGTGTTAAGGAAAGTGGAAAAGCCGTCCACCCAGCAGTGCTTTCTCACTATAGTTCATAGTTAGTCCACCGAGCAGGGCTTTCTCACTATAGTTCATAGGCCGTCCTCCCAGCAGGGCTTTCTCACTATAGTTCATAGTTAGTCCACCCAGCAGGGCTTTCTCACTATAGTTCATAGTTAGTCCACCGAGCAGGGCTTTCTCACTATAGTTCATAGGTCGTCCTCCCAGCAGGGCTTTCTCACTATAGTTAATAGGTCGTCCTCCCAGCAGGGCTTTCTCACTATAGTTCATAGTTAGTCCACCGAGCAGGGCTTTCTCACTATAGTTCATAGGTCGTCCTCCCAGCAGGGCTTTCTCACTATAGTTCATAGGTCGTCCACCCAGCATGGTGATGATTGATTGCTATGTCATTTATGATAATTATTTACCTTAGCCTACTTGGTAAATATTTTCTTAACTCTTCTTGAACTGCACTGTTGGTTAAGGCCTTGTCAGCATTTCACATGTTGTATTCATCGTTTCACGGTAAAGTCTACACTTGTTGTATTCGGCACATGTGACAAATAAAGTTTGATTTGATATGTTCCATCATGTTTTCATGTCCCAAATGCCCCCCTATTCCCTATGAGCCCTGGTCAAAATTATAAAAATTAAAAAAGGCTACCTGCTGGCTACTAGTCCAACACTCTAACCACTAGGCTACCTGCTGGCTACTAGTCCAACACTCTAACCACTAGGCTACCTGCTGGTTACTAGTCCAACGCTCTAACCACTAGGCTACCTGCTGGCTACTAGTCCAACACTCTAACCACTAGGCTACCTGCCTCTAACCACTAGGCTACCTTCTGGCTACTAGTCCAACACTCTAACCACTAGGCTACCTGCTGGCTACTAGTCCAACACTCTAACCACTAGGCTGCCTGCTGGTTACTAGTCCAACGCTCTAACCACTAGGCTACCTGCTGTCTACTAATCTAACACTCTAACCACTAGGCTACCTGCAGGTTACTAGTCCAACACTCTAACCACTACGCTACCTGCTGTCTACTAATCTAACACTCTAACCACTAGGCTACCTGCAGGTTACTAGTCCAACACTCTAACCACTAGGCTACCTGCTGGCTACTAGTCCAACCACTAGGCTACCTGCTAGTCCAACACTCTAACCACTAGGCTACCTACTGGCTACTAGTCCAACACTCTAACCACTAGGCTACCTGCTGGCTACTAGTCCAACACTCTAACCACTAGGCTACCTGCTGGCTACTAGTCCAACACTCTAACCACTAGGCTACCTGCTGACTACTAGTCCAACACTCTAACCACTAGGCTACCTACTGGATACTAGTCCAACACTCTAACCACTAGGCTACCTGCTGGCTACTAGTCCAACACTCTAACCACTAGGCTACCTGCTGGCTACTAGTCCAACACTCTAACCACTAGCCAGCTGCTGGCTACTAGTCCAACACTCTAACCACTAGGCTACCTGCTGGCTACTAGTCCAACAATCTAACCACTAGGCTACCTGCTGGCTACCAGTCCAACACTTTAACCACTAGGCTACCTGCCTCTAACCACTAGGCTACTTGTTGGCTACTAGTCCAACACTCTAACCACTAGGCTACCTACTGGATACTAGTCCAACACTCTAACCACTAGGCTACCTGCTGGTTACTAGTCCAACACTCTAACCATTAGGCTACCTGCTGGCTACTAGTCCAACACTCTAACCACTAGGCTACCTGCTGGCTACTAGTCCAACACTCTAACCACTAGGCTACCTACTGGATACTAGTCCAACACTCTAACCACTAGGCTACCTGCTGGTTACTAGTCCAACACTCTAACCACTAGGCTACCTGCTGGCTACTAGTCCAACACTCTAACCACTAGGCTACCTGCTGGCTACTAGTCCAACACTCTAACCACTAGGCTACCTACTGGATACTAGTCCAACACTCTAACCACTAGGCTACCTGCTAGCTACTAGTCCAACACTCTAACCACTAGGCTACCTGCTGGCTACTAGTCCAACACTCTAACCACTAGGCTACCTGCTGGATACTGACCCAACGCTCTAACCACTAGGCTACCTGCTGGTTACTAGTCCAACACTCTAACCACTAGGCTACCTGCTGGTTACTAGTCCAACGCTCTAACTACTAGGCTACCTGCTGGTTACTAGTCCAACACTCTAACCACTAGGCTACCTGCTGGCTACTAGTCCAACACTAACCACTAGGCTACCTGCTGGTTACTAGTCCAACGCTCTAACCACTAGGCTACCTGCTGGCTACTAGTCCAACACTAACCACTAGGCTACCTGCTGGCTACTAGTCCAACACTAACCACTAGGCTACCTACTGGCTACTAGTCCAACACTAACCACTAGGCTACCTGCTGGCTACTAGTCCAACACTAACCACTAGGCTACCTACTGGCTACTAGTCCAACGCTCTAACCACTAGGCTACCTGCCTCTAACCACCAGGCTACCTGCTGGTTACTGACCCAACGCTCTAACCACTAGGCTACCTGCTGGCTACTAGTCCAACACTAACCACTAGGCTACCTGCTGGATACTAGTCCAACACTCTAACCACTAGGCTACCTGCTGGCTACTAGTCCAACACTAACCACTAGGCTACCTGCTGGCTACTAGTCCAACACTCTAACCACTAGGCTACCTGCTGGCTACTAGTCCAACGCTCTAACCACTAGGCTACCTGCTGGCTACTAGTCCAACACTAACCACTAGGCTACCTGCTGGATACTAGTCCAACACTCTAACCACTAGGCTACCTGCTGGCTACTAGTCCAACGCTCTAACCACTAGGCTACCTGCTGGCTACTAGTCCAACACTCTAACCACTAGGCTACCTGCTGGCTACTAGTCCAACACTCTAACCACTAGGCTACCTGCTGGCTACTAGTCCAACACTCTAACCACTAGGCTACCTGCTGGCTACTAGTCCAACACTCTAACCACTAGGCTACCTGCTGGCTACTAGTCCAACACTCTAACCACTAGGCTACCTGCTGGCTACTAGTCCAACACTCTAACCACTAGGCTACCTGCTGGCTACTAGTCCAACACTCTAACCACTAGGCTACCTGCTGGCTACTAGTCCAACACTCTAACCACAAGGCTACCTGCTGGCTACTAGTCCAACACTCTAACCACTAGGCTACCTACTGGCTACTAGTCCAACACTCTAACCACTAGGCTACCAGCACTAGGTCCACTAGGCTACCTGCTGGTTACTAGTCCAACACTCTAACCACTAGGCTACCTGCTGGTTACTAGTCCAGCACTCTAACCACTAGACTACCTGCTAGCTACTAGTCCAACACTCTAACCACTAGGCTACCTGCTGGCTACTAGTCCAGCACTCTAACCACTAGGCTACCTGCTAGCTACTAGTCCAACACTCTAACCACTAGGCTACCTGCTGGCTACTAGTCCAACACTAGGTCCACTAGGCTACCTACTGGCTACTAGTCCAGCACTAGGTCCACTAGACTACCTGCTGGTTACTAGTCCAACACTCTAACCACTAGGCTACCTGCTGGCTACTAGTCCAGCACTAGGTCCACTAGGCTACCTGCTGGCTACTAGTCCAACACTCTAACCACTAGGCTACCTGCTGGCTACTATTCCAACACTCTAACCACTAGGCTACCTGCTGGCTACTAGTCCAACACTCTAACCACTAGGCTACCTGCTGGCTACTAGTCCAACACTCTAACCACTAGGCTACCTGCTGGCTACTAGTCCAACACTCTAACCACTAGGCTACCTGCTGGTTACTAGTCCAACACTAGGTCCACTAGGCTACCTACTAGTCCAACACTCTAACCACTAGGCTACCTGCTAGTCCAACACTCTAACCACTAGGCTACCTACTAGTCCAACACTCTAACCACTAGGCTACCTGCTAGTCCAACACTCTAACCACTAGGCTACCTGCTAGTCCAGCACTCTAACCACTAGGCTACCTGCTGGCTACTAGTCCAGCACTCTAACCACTAGGATACCTGCTGGCTACTAGTCCAACACTCTAACCAATAGGCTACCTGCTGGCTACTAGTCCAACACTCTAACCACTAGGCTACCTGCTGGCTACTAGTCCAACACTCTAACCACTAGGCTACCTGCTGGCTACTAGTCCAACACTCTAACCACTAGGCTACCTGCTGGTTACTAGTCCAACACTAGGTCCACTAGGCTACCTACTAGTCCAACACTCTAACCACTAGGCTACCTGCTAGTCCAACACTCTAACCACTAGGCTACCTACTAATCCAACACTCTAACCACTAGGCTACCTGCTAGTCCAACACTCTAACCACTAGGCTACCTGCTAGTCCAACACTCTAACCACTAGGCTACCTGCTAGTCCAACACTCTAACCACTAGGCTACCTGCTGGCTACTAGTCCAACACTCTAACCACTAGGCTACCTGCTGGCTACTAGTCCAACACTCTAACCACTAGGCTACCTGCTGGCTACTAGTCCAACACTCTAACCACTAGGCTACCTGCTGGCTACTAGTCCAACACTCTAACCACTAGGCTACCTGCTGGCTACTAGTCCAACACTCTAACCACTAGGCTACCTGCTGGCTACTAGTCCAACACTCTAACCAATGTATGGATGTATGACAAGGCTACCTGCTGGCTACTAGTCCAACACTCTAACCACTAGGCTACCTACTGGCTACTAGTCCAACACTCTAACCACTAGGCTACCAGCACTAGGTCCACTAGGCTACCTGCTGGTTACTAGTCCAACACTCTAACCACTAGGCTACCTGCTGGTTACTAGTCCAGCACTCTAACCACTAGACTACCTGCTAGCTACTAGTCCAACACTCTAACCACTAGGCTACCTGCTGGCTACTAGTCCAGCACTCTAACCACTAGGCTACCTGCTAGCTACTAGTCCAACACTCTAACCACTAGGCTACCTGCTGGCTACTAGTCCAACACTAGGTCCACTAGGCTACCTACTGGCTACTAGTCCAGCACTAGGTCCACTAGACTACCTGCTGGTTACTAGTCCAACACTCTAACCACTAGGCTACCTGCTGGCTACTAGTCCAGCACTAGGTCCACTAGGCTACCTGCTGGCTACTAGTCCAACACTCTAACCACTAGGCTACCTGCTGGCTACTATTCCAACACTCTAACCACTAGGCTACCTGCTGGCTACTAGTCCAACACTCTAACCACTAGGCTACCTGCTGGCTACTAGTCCAACACTCTAACCACTAGGCTACCTGCTGGCTACTAGTCCAACACTCTAACCACTAGGCTACCTGCTGGTTACTAGTCCAACACTAGGTCCACTAGGCTACCTACTAGTCCAACACTCTAACCACTAGGCTACCTGCTAGTCCAACACTCTAACCACTAGGCTACCTACTAGTCCAACACTCTAACCACTAGGCTACCTGCTAGTCCAACACTCTAACCACTAGGCTACCTGCTAGTCCAGCACTCTAACCACTAGGCTACCTGCTGGCTACTAGTCCAGCACTCTAACCACTAGGATACCTGCTGGCTACTAGTCCAACACTCTAACCAATAGGCTACCTGCTGGCTACTAGTCCAACACTCTAACCACTAGGCTACCTGCTGGCTACTAGTCCAACACTCTAACCACTAGGCTACCTGCTGGCTACTAGTCCAACACTCTAACCACTAGGCTACCTGCTGGTTACTAGTCCAACACTAGGTCCACTAGGCTACCTACTAGTCCAACACTCTAACCACTAGGCTACCTGCTAGTCCAACACTCTAACCACTAGGCTACCTACTAATCCAACACTCTAACCACTAGGCTACCTGCTAGTCCAACACTCTAACCACTAGGCTACCTGCTAGTCCAACACTCTAACCACTAGGCTACCTGCTAGTCCAACACTCTAACCACTAGGCTACCTGCTGGCTACTAGTCCAACACTCTAACCACTAGGCTACCTGCTGGCTACTAGTCCAACACTCTAACCACTAGGCTACCTGCTGGCTACTAGTCCAACACTAGGTCCACTACATAGGGAATAGGGTGCCATTTGTGATTTGCCCACTGTGATCTTTGGTTCCTGTGTTGATGAGTGTTTTTCTTGTGTTTATGCCACAGTATTCTCAGTTGCCCAATCACACACTTGAGATTGTGGAGAGTTACGAAGGCACTGGACTCTCTCCTTACGTTTACTCCCAGAATGCACTCTCCCTCACTGTAGGTATGTTGAGGACATAGCTGTCGACTGTTGTCTTCCCTACAGTACAAACTTAACGTTCAGTGGTTCAGTGGCAGATAACACACTATATATACAAAGGTATGTGGACACCTCTTCAAATGAGTGGATTTAGCTATTTCAGCCACACCCGTTGTTGACAGGTTTATAAAATCAAGCACACAGCCATGCAATCTCCATAAGTAAACATTGGCAGTAGAATGGCCTTACTGAAGAGCTCAGTGACTTTCAACGTGGCACCGTCATAGGATCCCACTTTTCCAACAAGTCATTTCGTCACATTTCTTCCCTGCTGGAGCTGCCCCCCTGTCAACTGTAAGTGCTGTTATTGTGAAGTGGAAACGTCTAGGAGCAACAACGGCTCAGCTGCGAAGTGGTAGACCACACAAGCTCACAGAACGGGACCACTGAAGCGTGTAGCGTGTAAAAACCCTCCGTCCTCGGTTGCAACACTCACTACCGAGTTCCAAACTGCCTCTGGAAGCAACGTCAACACAATAATTGTTAGTCTGGAGCTTCATGAAATGGGTTTCCATGGCCGAGCAGCCGAACACAAGCCTAAGATCACCATGTGCAATGCTGGAGTGGTGTAAAGCTCGCCACCATTGGACTCTGGAGCAGTGGAAACGCGTTCTCTGGAGTAATGAATCACACTTCACCATCTGGCAGTCCAACGGATGAATCTGGGTTTGGCGGATGCCAGGAGAACGCTACCTTTCCCAATGCATAGTGCCAACTGTAAAGTTTGGTGGAGGAATAATGGTCTGCAGCTGTTTTTCATGGTTCGGGCCCCTTAGTTCCAGTGAAGGGAAATCTACAGCGTACAATGACCTTCTAGACAATTCTGTACTTTCCACTTTGTGGCAACAGTTTGGGGAAGTCCCTTTCCTGTTTCAGTATAACAATGCCCCCGAGCACAAAGCGAGGTCCATACAGAAATCGTTTGTCGAGGTCAGTGTGGACTTGCCTACACAGAGCCCTGACCTCAACCACATCAAACACCTTTGGGATGAATTGAAATGCTGACTGCGAGCCAGGCCAAACATCAGTGGTGCCCCGACCTCACTAATGCTGTTGTGGCTGAATAAAAGCAAGTCCCCTCAACAATGTTCCAACATCCAGTGGAAAGCCTTCCCAGAAGAGTGGAGGCTGTTGTAGCAGCAATGTTCCAACATCTAGTGGAAAGCCTTCCCAGAAGAGTGGAGGCTGTTGTAGCAGCAATGTTCCAACATCTAGTGGAAAGCCTTCCCAGAAGAGTGGAGGCTGTTATAGCAGCAATGTTCCAACATCTAGTGGAAAGCCTTCCCAGAAGAGTGGAGGCTGTTATAGCAGCAATGTTCCAACATCTAGTGGAAAGCCTTCCCAGAAGAGTGGAGGCTGTTATAGCAGCAATGTTCCAACATCTAGTGGAAAGCCTTCCCAGAAGAGTGGAGGCTGTTATAGCAGCAAAGGGAGGGACCAACTCCATATTGATGCCCATGATTTTGAATTGGAATGAGATGTTTGACGAGCAGGTGTCCACATACCTTTGGTCATGTAGTCCAAAGGTTGGTTAATCAGATCCGTTGGCGTTGAATACGTACGTTTTCATTATTGAATGTCTCTGTGTGTGTCTCTGTGTGTGTCTGTGTGTGTCTCTGTGTGTGTCTCTGTGTGTGTGTCTGTGAGTCTGTGTGTGTCTGTGTGTCTCTGTGTGTCTGTGTGTGTCTGTGTGTCTGTGTGTGTCTCTGTGTGTCTGTGTGTGTCTGTGTGTGTCTCTCTGTGTGTGTCTGTGAGTCTCTGTGTGTCTGTGTGTGTCTGTGTGTCTGTGTGTGTCTGTGAGTCTCTGTGTGTCTGTGTGTGTCTGTGAGTCTCTGTGTGTCTGTGTGTGTCTGTGTGTGTCTGTGTGTGTCTGTGTGTCTGTGTGTGTCTGTGTGTCTCTGTGTGTCTGTGTGTGTCTGTGTGTCTCTGTGTGTCTGTGTGTCTGTGTGTGTCTGTGAGTCTCTGTGTGTCTGTGTGTGTCTGTGTGTGTCTGTGTGTCTCTGTGTGTCTGTGTGTGTCTGTGTGTCTCTGTGTGTCTGTGTGTGTCTCTGTGTGTCTGTGTGTGTCTGTGTGTGTCTGTGTGTCTCTCTGTGTGTGTCTGTGAGTCTCTGTGTGTCTGTGTGTCTCTGTGTGTCTGTGTGTCTGTGTGTGTCTCTGTGTGTCTCTGTGTGTCTGTGTGTGTCTGTGTGAGTCTCTGTGTGTCTGTGTGTGTCTGTGAGTCTCTGTGTGTCTGTGTGTGTCTGTGTGTGTCTGTGTGTCTGTGTGTCTCTGTGTGTCTGTGTGTGTCTGTGTGTGTCTGTGTGTCTGTGTGTGTCTGTGTGTCTCTGTGTGTCTGTGTGTGTCTGTGTGTCTCTGTGTGTCTGTGTGTGTCTGTGAGTCTCTGTGTGTCTGTGTGTGTCTGTGTGTCTGTGTGTCTCTGTGTGTCTGTGTGTGTCTGTGTGTCTCTGTGTGTCTGTGTGTGTCTCTGTGTGTCTGTGTGTGTCTGTGTGTCTCTCTGTGTGTGTCTGTGAGTCTCTGTGTGTCTGTGTGTGTCTCTCTGTGTGTGTCTGTGTGTCTCTGTGAGTCTCTGTGTGTGTCTGTGTGTCTGTGTGTGTCTCTGTGTGTGACATAAGATCATACCTAATCAAGTCCAGTAGAAATACCTTATAAAATGTCTATATTGTTTACTAGGATGCAATGAATTATTGAATGTCTCTGCTTCCTTGCTGTAACGTGGGTTCTGTTCTTTTAGAGGGGGACCTATATGCTGTAGCTCCTTTATACAGCGATGGGAGCTCATTACAGTTCAGAAGGAAAGCTGGCAGCAGAACCAATGTATGGATGTATGACAAGTGGGTGACCGGTATGTAAAGAGAGATAATGTATTAATGTGATACTGTATTAATGTGATACTGTATTGATGTGATACTGTATTGATGTGATACTGTATTGACGTGATGGTGTATTAATATGTAATGAATTGATGTGATAAAATGTGTTAATGTGATAATGTATTAATGTGATAATGTATTAATGTGATAATGTATTAATGTGATACTATATTGATGTGATGGTGTATTAATATGTAATGTATTAATGTGATAATGTATTAATGTGATCATGTATTCATGTGATCATGTATTAATGTGATAATAGTGTACTATATAATGTATTGAGGTGAAATGTATTAATATATAATGTGTTGTGATAATGTATTAATATATAATGTATTAATGGGATGATGTATTACTGTGACGTATTACTACATACTGTGATAATATCATTCATTCATGTGATAATGTATTAACATGATGATGTATTAATAAATCGTGCAGTGATGTGATAATTTATTCATGTGACGATACTGTATTAATATAGCATGTATTAATGTGATAATGTATTAATGTGATGATGTATAACTATATAATGTATTGATGTGATACTTTATTAATGTGATGGTCTATTAATATATAATGTGTTGATGTAATAATGTAATAATGTATTAATGTGATGTATTAATGTGGTAATGTTTTAATATATAATGTATTGAGGTGATAATGTATTCATGTGATGATGTATTAATATATAATGTATTGATGTGATAATGTATCAATGTGATGTATTAATATATAATGTATTGATGTGATAATGTATTACTAGTTTATGTATTACTGTGATAATGCACCAATGTGTTAATGTACACATTTGATAATGTATCAATGTGATGATGTATTTATATAACATGTATTGATGTGATAATCTAACTGCCTGTAACTCAGGACCTGAATCAACGATTTGCATATTCTTGGTACCATTGGAAGGGAAACACTTTGAGGTTTGTGAAAATGTGAAAGGAATGTAGGAGAATATAACACAATAGATCTGGTAAAAGATAATGCAACGGAAAAAAACTACCATTTATTTGGAATTTTTTGCCGTACCATCATCTTTGAAATGCAAGAGAAATGCCATAATGTATTTTTCCAGCCCAGCTACAATTTTTATTTTGCAGTGTATGTGCAAAGTTTTAGACTGATCCAATGAACCATTGCATTTCTGTTAGAAATGCTGTATCAAGACTGCCCAAATGTGCCTCATTTGTTTATTAATAACTTTTCATGTTCAAAACTGTGCACTCTCCTCAAACAATAGCATGGTATTATTTCACTGTAATAGCTACTGTAAATTGGACAGTGTATTTAGATTGTATGTATTCAGGTTGTCTGGCCGATCTACTGGCACTTCTGGCAGACTGGCATTTCTGGCGGATCCTGGCAGACTGGCGACGCTGGGCCGACTGGCGGCGCTGGGCAGACTGGGAGCACTGGGCAGACTGGGAGCACTGGGCAGACTGGGAGCACTGGGCAGACTGGGCAGACTGGGAGTACTGTGCAGACTGGGCAGACTGGGAGCACTGGGCAGACTGGGAGCACTGGGCAGACTGGGCAGACTGGGAGTACTGGGCAGACTGGGAGCACTGGGCAGACTGGGCAGACTGGGAGCACTGGGCAGACTGGGCAGACTGGGAGTACTGGCGGCGCTGGGCAGACTGGAGACTCCGGCAGCGCAGGAGAGGAGAAAGGCTCTGGCTGCGCTAAACAGGCAGGAGACTCCAACAGCGCAGGAGGGGAGAAAAGCTCTGGCTGAGCTAAACAGGCGGGAGACTCCGGCAGCGCAGGAGAGGAGAAAGGCTCTGGCTGAGCTAAACAGGCGGGAGACTCCAACAGCGCAGGAGAGGAGAAAGGCTCTGGCTGAGCTAAACAGGCGGGAGACTCCGGCAGCGCAGGAGAGGAGAAAAGCGCTGGCTGCGCTGAACAGGCGAGGCGCACTGGAGGCCTGGTGCGTGGTGCTGGAACTGGTGGTACTGGCGCGAGGACACACACAGGAAGCCTGGTGCGGGGAGCTGCTACCGGAGGACTGGTGTGTAGAGGTGGCTCTGGATAGACCGGACCGTGCAGGCGCACTGGAGCTCTTGAGCACCGAGCCTGCCCAAGCTTACCTGGCTCGATGCCCACTCTAGCCCGGCCAATAGGAAGGGCTGGTATGTGTCGCAGCTGGCTCTGCACCCGCACTGGAAACACTGTGCGCTCCATAGCATAACACGGTGCCTGCCCGGTCTCTCTAGCCCAACGGTGAGCACAGGGAGTATGCGCAGGTCTCCTACCTGGCATAACTATTCTCCCCTCTAGCCCCCCCCCAATTAATTTTTTGGGGTGACTTTCCGGTTTCCAACCGCGTCGCCGTGCTGCTTCCTCATACCTGCGCCTCTCCGCTTTAGCTGCTTCTATTTCCTCCTTGGGACGGCGATATTCTCCCGGCTGCGCCCAGGGTCCTTTACCGTCTAATTCCTCCTCCCATGTCCAAATATCCAAATGGTGCAGTCTCTCCCACTGCAACTGTTCTTCACGATTAACAGGGAGAGTAGGCTCAGGTCTGACTCCTGACTCAGCCACTCTCTCTCTGCGCTTTCCCCCGTTACTTTCCGTTTTCGCTCTGTATAGCCGTGCTTTCCTTTTCGAATCCATACGTCTATAGCCCTCCTCGCATTGCTGTAGGGAATCCCAGGCGGGCTCCTGCACTCGCTCTGGGTCGGCCGCCCACCTGTCGATTTCTTCCCACGTAGTATACTCCATGCTTCTGCTGTCCATAACGTCCTCCTTTAGCTCCTGCCAGTTCACACGCTGCTCGGTCTGTGAGTGGTGGGTGTTTCTGTAACGTCGTTCGTCTGTTGTATGAAGAGAGTCAGACCGAAATGCAGCGTGTAGGTTACTCATGACTTTAATGAAGATAATAGCGGTACATGAAATAACTGTAAATGAAAACAACAAACGAAACGAAAACCTATCTGGTGACTACAACACTAAGACAGGAACAAACACCCACAAAATACAACGCGAACTCAGGCTGCCTAAATACGGTTCCCAATCAGAGACAACGATAAGCAGCTGACTCCAATTGAGAATCGCCCCAGACAGCCAAGCCTAACTAGACACACCCCTAATCATACACAATCCCAATTACTACAAACCCCAATACGAAAACACAACATATAAACCCATGTCACACCCTGGCTTACCCAAACATATACCAAAAACACAAAATATAACGACCAGGGCGTGACACTATGTACTGGGAAATGTTCTTGTTACTTACAACGTCATGCTAATCGCCTGAGCCTACGTTAGCTCAACTGCCCCGTGGACGGGACACCGATCCCAAAGAAGATAATGCACCAATGTGTTAATGTATACATTTGATGATAATGTTTTTAATGTGATGATGTCAACATGAAGGAAACTTTCCCTGACCTGGCACTTAGTTTAGACTCTCAAATCAAATATTTTTCAAAGCCCTTTTTACATCAGCTGATATCTCAAAGTGCTGTACAGAAACACAGCCTAAAACCCCAAACAGCAGGCAATGCAGATGTAGAAGCACGGTGGCTAGGAAAAAACTCCCTAGTAAGGCAGGAACCTAGGAAGAAACCTAGAGAGGAACCAAGCTCTGAGGGGTGGCCAGTCCTCTTCTGGCTGTGCCGGGTGGAGATTATAAGATTAAGATTAACAAAACAGAACATGGCCATTAAGGCCAGATCGTTCTTCGAGTTGTTCAAATGTTCATAGATGACCAGCAGGGTCAGATAATAATAATACCAGTAGTTGTCGAGGGTGCAGCAGTTCAGCACCTCAGGAGTAAATGTCAGGTGGCTTTTCATAGCCAATCAAATGGCACCTTATTCTCAATACTTTTTTCGCCCAGAGCCCTGGTCAAAGTACTGTGTAGGAGGAAGGGTGGCTTTTCATAGCCAATCAAATGGCACCTTATTCTCAATACTTTTTTCGCCCAGAGCCCTGGTCAAAGTACTGTGTAGGAGGAAGGGTGGCTTTTCATAGCCAATCAAATGGCACCTTATTCTCAATACTGTTTTTCGCCCAGAGCCCTGGTCAAAGTACTGTGTAGGAGGAAGGGTGGCTTTTCATAGCCAATCAAATGGCACCTTATTCTCAATACTTTTTTCGCCCAGAGCCCTGGTCAAAGTACTGTGTAGGAGGAAGGGTGGCTTTTCATAGCCAATCAAATGGCACCTTATTCTCAATACTTTTTTCGCCCAGAGCCCTGGTCAAAGTACTGTGTAGGAGGAAGGGTGGATTTTGGGTCACAGTACAGCTTCATTAGTGAAATCCTTATCTTTCCGTCTACTCTTCCGCGTAGCAGCATAGCTGCCAAGCCAAGGCTACCACCTACGTCATGATTTAAGGCGGCAGACTTGGCTCTGTGGCTGTTAATCATGGAAGAGGGGTCATTGTAGTTTGGATGGAACTATCTCAGGGTTCCTCTGTGTTTAGTACTTTCTGTTGTTTCACTGATACACCCATGTGTTCTGTTGATACACCCATGTGTTCTGTTGATGAACTGATACACCCATGTGTTCTGTTGATGAACTGATACACCCATGTGTTCTGTTGATACACCCATGTGTTCTGTTGATACACCCATGTGTTCTGTTGATGAACTGATACACCCATGTGTTCTGTTGTTGAACTGATACACCCATGTGTTCTGTTGTTGAACTGATACACCCATGTGTTCTGTTGATGAACTGATACACCCATGTGTTCTGTTGTTTCACTAATACACCCATGTGTTCTGTTGATACACCCATGTGTTTTGTTGATGAACTGATACACCCATGTGTTCTGTTGTTTCACTAATACACCCATGTGTTCTGTTGATACACCCATGTGTTTGGTTGATGAACTGATACACCCATGTGTTCTGTTGATAAACTGATACACCCATGTGTTCTGTTGATACACCCATGTGTTCTGTTGATACATCCATGTGTTCTGTTGTTTCACTGATACACCCATGTGTTCTGTTGTTTCACTGATACACCCATGTGTTCTGTACACCATGTGTTCTGTTGTTTCACTGATACACCCATGTGTTCTGTTGTTGAATGTGTTCTGTTGTTGAACTGATACACCCATGTGTTCTGTTGTTGAACTGATACACCCATGTGTTCTGTTGTTTGATACACCCATGTGTTCTGTTGATGAACTGATACACCCATGTGTTCTGTTGTTGAACTGATACACCCATGTGTTCTGTTGTTGAACTGATACACCCATGTGTTCTGTTGATGAACTGATACACCCATGTGTTCTGTTGTTTCACTGATACACCCATGTGTTCTGTTGATACACCCATGTGTTCTGTTGTTGAACTGATACACCCATGTGTTCTGTTGATACACCCATGTGTTCTGTTGATGAACTGATACACCCATGTGTTCTGTTGTTGAACTGATACACCCATGTGTTCTGTTGTTGAACTGATACACCCATGTGTTCTGTTGATGAATTGATACACCCATGTGTTCTGTTGTTGAACTGATACACCCATGTGTTCTGTTGTTGAACTGATACACCCATGTGTTCTGTTGATGAACTGATACACCCATGTGTTCTGTTGTTTCACTGATACACCCATGTGTTCTGTTGATACACCCATGTGTTTTGTTGATGAACTGATACACCCATGTGTTCTGTTGATAAACTGATACACCCATGTGTTCTGTTGATACACCCATGTGTTCTGTTGATACATCCATGTGTTCTGTTGATTAACTGATACACCCATGTGTTCTGTTGTTTCACTGATACACCCATGTGTTCTGTTGTTTCACTGATACACCCATGTGTTCTGTTGTTTCACTGATACACCCATGTGTTCTGTTGATAAACTGATACACCCATGTGTTCTGTTGTTTCACTGATACACCCATGTGTTCTGTTGATAAACTGATACACCCATGTGTTCTGTTGATACACCCATGTGTTCTGTTGATGAACTGATACACACATGTGTTCTGTTGTTTCACTGATACACCCATGTGTTCTGTTGTTTCACTGATACACCCATGTGTTCTGTTGTTTCACTGATACACCCATGTGTTCTGTTGATGAACTGATACACCCATGTGTTCTGTTGATAAACTGATACACCCATGTGTTCTGTTGATAAACTGATACACCCATGTGTTCTGTTGATGAACTGATACACCCACGTGTTCTGTTGTTTCACTGATACACCCATGTGTTCTGTTGATAAACTGATACAACCATGTGTTCTGTTGATAAACTGATACACCCATGTGTTCTGTTGATAAACTGATACACCCATGTGTTCTGTTGATACACCCATGTGTTCTGTTGATACACCCATGTGTTCTGTTGATACACCCATGTGTTCTGTTGATACACCCATGTGTTCTGTTGATACACCCATGTGTTCTGTTGTTTCACTGATACACCTATGTGTGCTATTGATAAACTGATACACCCATGTGTTTTGTTGATAAACTGATACACCCATGTGTTCTGTTGATACACCCACGTGTTCTGTTGATGAACTGATACACCCACGTGTTCTGTTGATAAACTGATACACCCACGTGTTCTGTTGATAAACTGATACACCCACGTGTTCTGTTGATGAACTGATACACCCACGTGTTCTGTTGATAAACTGATACACCCACGTGTTCTGTTGATAAACTGATACACCCATGTGTTCTGTTGATAAACTGATACACCCATGTGTTCTGTTGATAAACTGATACACCCATGTGTTCTGTTGATAAACGGATACACCCATGTGTTCTGTTGATAAACTGATACACCCATGTGTTCTGTTGATAAACTGATACACCCATGTGCTCTGTTGTTTCACTGATACACCCATGTGTTCTGTTGATAAACTGATACACCCATGTGTTCTGTTGATACACCCATGTGTTCTGTGGTTTCACTGATACATCTATGTGTTCTGTTGATACACCCACGTGTTCTGTTGATGAACTGATACACCCATGTGTTCTGTTGATAAACTGATACACCCATGTGTTCTGTTGATAAACTGATACACCCATGTGTTCTGTTGATGAACTGATACACCCATGTGTTCTGTTGATAAACTGATACACCCATGTGTTCTGTTGATAAACTGATACACCCATGTGTTCTGTTGTTTCACTGATACACCCATGTGTTCTGTTGTTTCACTGATACACCCATGTGTTCTGTTGATAAACTGATACACCCATGTGTTCTGTTGATACACCCATGTGTTCTGTTGATGAACTGATACACACACGTGTTCTGTTGTTTCACTGATACACCCATGTGTTCTGTTGTTTCACTGATACACCCATGTGTTCTGTTGTTTCACTGATACACCCATGTGTTCTGTTGATAAACTGATACAACCATGTGTTATGTTGATAAACTGATACACCCATGTGTTCTGTTGATACACCCATGTGTTCTGTTGATACACCCATGTGTTCTGTTGATACACCCATGTGTTCTGTTGATACACCCATGTGTTCTGTTGTTTCACTGATACACCTATGTGTGCTATTGATAAACTGATACACCCATGTGCTTTGTTGATAAACTGATACACCCATGTGTTCTGTTGATAAACTGATACACCCATGTGTTCTGTTGATAAACTGATACACCCATGTGTTCTGTTGATAAACTGATACACCCATGTGTTCTGTTGATAAACTGATACACCCATGTGTTCTGTTGATAAACTGATACACCCATGTGTTCTGTGGTTTCACTGATACACCTATGTGTTCTGTTGATACACCCACGTGTTCTGTTGATGAACTGATACACCCACATGTTCTGTTGATAAACTGATACACCCACGTGTTCTGTTGATAAACTGATACACCCATGTGTTCTGTTGATAAACTGATACACCCACGTGTTCTGTTGATGAACTGATACACCCACGTGTTCTGTTGATAAACTGATACACCCATGTGTTCTGTTGATAAACTGATACACCCATGTGTTCTGTTGATAAACTGATACACCCATGTGTTCTGTTGATAAACTGATACACCCATGTGTTCTGTTGATAAACTGATACACCCACGTGTTCTGTTGATAAACTGATACACCCACGTGTTCTGTTGATAAACTGATACACCCATGTGTTCTGTTGATGAACTGATACACCCATGTGTTCTGTTGATAAACTGATAAACCCATGTGTTCTGTTGATAAACTGATACACCCATGTGTTCTGTTGATAAACTGATACACCCACGTGTTCTGTTGATAAACTGATACACCCATGTGTTCTGTTGATAAACTGATACACCCATGTGTTCTGTTGATAAACTGATACACCCATGTGTTCTGTTGATAAACTGATACACCCATGTGTTCTGTTGATAAACTGATACACCCACGTGTTCTGTTGATAAACTGATACACCCATGTGTTCTGTTGATAAACTGATACACCCACGTGTTCTGTTGATGAACTGATACACCCACGTGTTCTGTTGATAAACTGATACACCCATGTGTTCTGTTGATTAACTGATACACCCATGTGTTCTGTTGATAAACTGATACACCCATGTGTTCTGTTGATAAACTGATACACCCATGTGTTCTGTTGATAAACTGATACACCCACGTGTTCTGTTGATAAACTGATACACCCATGTGTTCTGTTGATAAACTGATACACCCATGTGTTCTGTTGATAAACTGATACACCCATGTGTTCTGTTGATAAACTGATAAACCCATGTGTTCTGTTGATAAACTGATACACCCATGTGTTCTGTTGATAAACTGATACACCCATGTGTTCTGTTGATAAACGGATACACCCATGTGTTCTGTTGATAAACTGATACACCCATGTGTTCTGTTGATAAACTGATACACCCATGTGTTCTGTTGATAAACTGATAAACCCATGTGTTCTGTTGATAAACGGATACACCCATGTGTTCTGTTGATAAACTGATACACCCATGTGCTCTGTTGTTTCACTGATACTCCCATGTGTTCTGTTGATAAACTGATACACCCATGTGTTCTGTTGATACACCCACGTGTTATGTTGATGAACTGATACACCCATGTGTTCTGTTGATAAACTGATACACCCATGTGTTCTGTTGATAAACTGATACACCCATGTGTTCTGTTGATAAACTGATACACCTATGTGTTCTGTTGATAAACTGATACACCCATGTGTTCTGTTGATAAACTGATACACCCATGTGTTCTGTTGTTTCACTGATACACCCATGTGTTCTGTTGATAAACTGATACACCCATGTGTTCTGTTGATAAACTGATACACCCATGTGTTCTGTTGTTTCACTGATACACCCATGTGTTCTGTTGATACACCCATGTGTTCTGTGGTTTCACTGATACACCCAGGTGTTCTGTGGTTTCACTGATACACCTATGTGTTCTGTTGATACACCCACGTGTTCTGTTGATGAACTGATACACCCATGTGTTCTGTTGATAAACTGATACACCCATGTGTTCTGTGTTGAGATGCGACATGTTTGTTTCTCGTTAATTTTGTTGGCAAAAATGATTGTGCAATCGTTAGATAGGTAGGGGAACACTGTAAATGATAACTGGAGTGTTTTATAGAAGAATGGGTGAATTGATTAATATTCCCTGTCCTCCCAGAGCCCACGTTCATCTCCGCCTGCTGGGTGAGACGTAGGGAGGAGCCGGACAAGGAGAAGATATATATATTCTTCAGGGAGAAGAACTCTGACAGCAGCCCTGAAGCTGATCCCTGGATCTCTAGAGTAGCACAAGTCTGCAAGGTAAGATGGTGGGATAGAGACAGTCTGTTAGATGGTGGGATAGAGACAGTCTGTTAGATAGAGACAGTCTGTTAGATAGTGGGATAGAGACAGTCTGTTAGATTGTGGGGTGGAGACAGTCTGTTAGATGGTGGGATAGAGACAGTCTGTTAGATAGAGACAGTCTGTTAGATAGTGGGATAGAGACAGTCTGGCAGATAGTGGGATAGAGACAGTCTGTTAGATAGAGACAGTCTGTTAGATAGTGGGATAGAGACAGTCTGTTAGATGGTGGGATAGAGACAGTCTGTTAGATAGAGACAGTCTGTTAGATAGTGGGATAGAGACAGTCTGTTAGATTGTGGGGTGGAGACAGTCTGTTAGATGGTGGGATAGAGACAGTCTGTTAGATAGAGACAGTCTGTTAGATAGTGGGATAGAGACAGTCTGGCAGATAGTGGGATAGAGACAGTCTGTTAGATAGAGACAGTCTGTTAGATAGTGGGATAGAGACAGTCTGTTAGATGGTGGGATAGAGACAGTCTGTTAGATAGAGACAGTCTGTTAGATAGTGGGATAGAGACAGTCTGTCAGATAGTGGGATACAGACAGTCTGTTAGATGGTGGGATAGAGACAGTCTGTTAGATATAGACAGTCTGTTAGATAGTGGGATAGAGACAGTCTGTTAGAGACAGTCTGTTAGATGGTGGGATAGAGACAGTCTGTTATATGGTGGGATAGAGACAGTCTGTTAGATATAGACAGTCTGTTAGATAGTGGGATAGAGACAGTCTGTTAGAGACAGTCTGTTAGATAGAGGTAGTTTGTTAGATGGTGGGATAGAGACAGTCTGTTAGATGTTGGGATGCAGACAGTCTGTTAGATAGAGACAGTCTGTTAGATGGTGGGATAGAGACAGTCTGTTAGATAGAGACAGTCTGTTAGATGCTGGGATAGAGACAGTCTGTTAGATAGAGACGGTCTGTTAGATGCTGTGATAGAGACAGTCTGTTAGATGCTGGGATAGAGACAGTCTGTTAGATGGTGGGATAGTGACAGTTTGTTAGATGGTGGGATAGAGACAGTCTGTTAGATGCTGGGATAGAGACAGTCTGTTAGATAAAGACAGTCTGTTAGATAGTGGGATAGAGACAGTCTGTTAGATGGTGGGTTAGAGACAGTTTGTTAGATAGAGACAGTCTGTCAGATAGTGGGATAGAGACAGTCTGTCAGATGGTGGGATAGAGACAGTCTGTTAGATGGTGGGATAGAGACAGTCTGTTAGATGCTGGGATAGAGACAGTCTGTCAGATGGTGGGATAGAGACAGTCTGTTAGATAGTGGGATAGAGACAGTCTGTTAGATAGTGGGATAGAGACAGTCTGTTAGATAGTGGGATAGAGACAGTCTGTTAGATAGAGACAGTCTGTTAGATAGTGGGATAGAGACAGTCTGTTAGATAGTGGGATGGAGACAGTCTGTTAGATGGTGGGGTGGAGACAGTCTGTTAGATGGTGGGGTGGAGACAGTCTGTTAGATGGTGGGATAGAGACAGTCTGTCAGATAGTGGGATAGAGACAGTCTGAATATATTACAATACATCCACAACACATTACATTTGTGTCCTCAGGCCCCTACTCTACTACCACATATTGACAGTTCAAAATCCATGTGTGCGTGTATGTATAGTGTGTGTGTTATCGTGTGTGTGTATGCATGTGTCTGGGCCTATTGTAACGGTTTGTGTTGCTTCACAGTCCCCGCTGTTCCATAAGGTGTGTTTTTATCTGTTTTTTAAATCTGATTCTCCTGCTGCATCAGTTACCTGATGTGGAATAGAGTTCCATCTAGTCATGGCTCTATGTAGGACTGTGGATTAGAGTTCCATCTAGTCATGGCTCTATGTAGTACTGTGGAATAGAGTTCCATGTAGTCATGGCTCTATGTAGTACTGTGGAATAGAGTTCCATGTAGTCATGTCTCTATGTAGTACTGTGGAATAGAGTTCCATGTAGTCATGGCTCTATGTAGTACTGTGGAATAGAGTTCCATGTGGTCATGGCTCTATGTAGTACTGTGGAATAGAGTTCCATGTGGTCATGGCTCTATGTAGTACTGTGGAATAGAGTTCCATGTAGTCATGGCTCTATGTAGTACTGTGGAATAGAGTTTCATGTAGTCATGGCTCTATGTAGTACTGTGGAATAGAGTTCCATGTAGTCATGGCTCTATGTAGTACTGTGGAATAGAGTTCCATGTAGTCATGGCTCTATGTAATACTGTACGCCTCCCATAGTCTGTTCTGGACTTGTGGACTGTGACAAGACAAAGAGTTGCTAGCTGTCTCCTCATCAGATAGATTCAAAACTCCTCTACCCTGCCAATAGTCTAGTCTCTACCCCGTGCTAAGAGACATGTTGCCTTAGAAGGTCAAGATAGTTGGAAGAAAACAATGCTGTTCCAGACTCAAATACTGTTCTTTGTAAAGTTATTTTATTGACAGAAGAAATTGAAAACCTGAAGGCAACGCTTGTCTAACATGTCGTCAGCAGGGCTGTGCTGTATGAGATAGGAAAACAGTAGCCTTGGTTTCCAGTCTTGCACACATGGTGCCTCAATATTTTGGAAACAATCTGACTCGGGGGATTAGGCAAACCGTGCTTTTCTGTCGTTAGTCAACAGGGTTGCTTCTGTATGAGCAAACAGCAATCAGTGATTGGCATCCACAACCAAATATTGGCCCCGCTCCCATTCAGTTTATAAAGGCTTCATAATGCCTTCATAAGCACTACATAAATGTGTTACAAAGCATCTATAACCTTATTTCAGGCTTTATAAAGGGTTCATAATGCCTTCATAAGCACTACATAAATGTAACCCCAGAGTAATTCTCACAGCCAGGGTTGGGCAGGTTACTTCCTAAATGTAATCCGCTAGTTACCTGTCCAAACTTGTAATCACTAACGTAACTTTTGGATTACCCAAACTCACTAATGTAATCTGATTACATTCAGTTACTTTTAGATTACTTTCCCCCTTAAGAGGCAGTAGAAGTAGACAACAATGTAGGTAACCAATTGAACAACATCTATTGCAGGATAAATCCATGTTAAAGTTTACATAGCTGGCCATATATGGATGTTAAGTTTACATAGCTGGCCATATATGGATGTTAAGTTTACATAGCTGGCCATATATGGATGTTAAATTTACATAGCTGGCCATATATGGATGTTAAATTTACATAGCTGGCCATATATGGATGTTAAGTTTACATAGCTGGCCATATATGGATGTTAAATTTACATAGCTGGCCATATATGGATGTTAAATTTACATAGCTGGCCATATATGGATGTTAAATTTACATAGCTGGCCATATATGGATGTTAAAGTTACATAGCTGGCCATATATGGATGTTAAATTTACATAGCTGGCCATATATGGATGTTAAATTTACATAGCTGGCCATATATGGATGTTAAATTTTACTTCATGGGTTGGTTAAGGAGGCTTCTTCTAACCTATAGCTTTCTACTACATATAACAATATGATTAAATGATCTTCAAGAATCTTCTAGAATAGGACTTGGAAATATGAAAGTATAAATTATCCAAATTGTTTTACCTGAGCATGACCCCAAAACGAAGGACTTATTAGCCAGCCCTACATTTACATTTACATTTAAGTCATTTAGCAGACGCTCTTATCCAGAGCGACTTACAAATTGCTCTGTTGTTTATGATTTTGTTGTCACGGAGGACATTTGACATTGGTATATCTATATCACACAGTTATGCAACATTTATGAAGCCTTTATAGAGCATGACATACAGTTATAGATGCTTTGTGACACGTTTATGAAGGCCTTATGAAGCCTTTATAACCTGCATGCCATTTCAAGTGGGACCCAAAAATATTTATAAGAGTACACACTGCTACTGACTGGCCAGCTACTTGATGCATTACATTGATGTCAGAAGGCTAACAGTGGTTTTCTCATGGTGCATAATGTTTCCTGTGATCTTGTATTAGATAAAAACCAAGTGTCAGCAGGAAGGAACCGGTGAACACACTGAGTTGAGTTCGTCTGAGAACGACATTGTTTTCAGTTTGATATTTTTCTCCATCCGTCTATAGTCTGTCTTTTTGTTTCTACCTTTTTTAGATAGCATGTGACTAGTAAACGGTAGGACATCTATTATTACCACATTTGGCCTGTGTCTCTGAAACGGGGAAGGAGAGGAGATGGAAAATGTTACCAGGGTCATTGATACTCACAGGTTATGAGAACTTGAGACTTCCGTCTCCGATAACGTGACACCGACCATAAGAGACCAGATGAAGTGTTTTTCATCCAGCTCAGATGCAGCTCAGTGGTTGCTGATCTAGACTGGGCTGTTGTTTCATTTCAACCCCCAAAATGGGTTGAATGGGATGATGTTGAATCAATGTGGAAAACCGATTGGATGATGTTGAATCAATGTGGAAAACCGATTGGATGATGTTGAATCAATGTGGAAAACCGATTGGATGATGTTGAATCAATGTGGAAAACCGATTGGATGATGTTGAATCAATGTGGAAAACCGATTGGATGATGTTGAATCAATGTGGAAAACCGATTGGATGATGTTGAATCAATGTGGAAAACCGATTGGATGATGTTGAATCAATGTGGAAAACCGATTGGATGATGTTGAATCAATGTGGAAACCGATTGGATGATTTTGAATTGTTGATTGGATTTGATGTTGAATCAATGTGGAAAACTCGAACGATGAGTTGAATCAGTGGAAAACCCAGTGGATGGTTGAACAATGTGGAAAACCTTGGAATGTTGAATCTGTAGGAAACTTGATCGTGGAATTTTAGATGTATGATTTAGCAGTTGTTTTCCATTCAGTTGAGACTCAGTTCAGTACCCAGTGGGGTTAACCTTTAACACCCAGTTCAGATCCCAGCCAACTCTGACTCAGATTAGATGATTAGCAGTTTTCCATTCAGTTCAGTTCAGACCCAGTTCAGACCCAGTTCAGACCCAGTTCAGACAGAGTTCAGACCCAGTTCAGACCCAGTTCAGACCCAGTTCAGACCCAGTTCAGACACAGTTCAGACCCAGTTCAGACCCAGTTCAGACCCAGTTCAGCAGTTTAGTGGTTACTAAACTTCAGCGTGTATGACCTACCTACTATCCTGGGTTAATGCCTCCACTAGTCATGACAAAATGAGACCGTACCTATGGTACACTAGATATACAAAAGTATGTGGACAGCCCTTCAAATGACACATTGGATCGAAAATTACTGAGGATAATAGCGGATGATATTGCCACTCGTATCTGCCATATTTGCAATATAAGCCTACGAGAGAGTGTGTGCCCTCAGGCCTGGAGGGAAGCTAAAGTCATTCCGCTACCTAAGAATAGTAAAACCCCCGTTACTGGCTCAAATAGTCGACCAATCAGCCTGTTACCAACCCTTAGTAAACTTCTGGAAAAAATGGTGTTTGACCAGATACAATGCTATTTTACAGTAAACAAATTGACAACAGAATTCCAGCACGATTATAAGGAAGTACATTCAGCAAACACAGCACTTACACAAATGACTGATCATTGGCTGAGAGAAAGTGATAAAAAAAAGATTGTGGGGACTGATTTGTTAAACATCAGTGCGGCTTTTGACATTATCGATCATAGTCTGTTGCTGGAAAAACGTTTGTGTTATGGCTTTACACCCCCTGCTATAACATGGATAAAGAGTTACCTACCTAACAGAACACAGAGGGTGTTCTTTAATGGAAGCCTCTCCAACAGAATCCAGGTATAATCAGGAATTCCCCAGGGCAGCTGTCTAGGCCCCTTACTTTCTTCAATCTTTACTAACGACATGCCACTGGCTTTCAGTAATGCCAATGTGTCTATGTACAGTGCCTTCGGAAAGTGTTCAGACCCCTTGAATTTTTCCACTTTTTGTTACGTTACAGCCTTATTCTAAAATTGATTAAGTAAATACAAATCCTCAGCAATCTACAGACAATTCCCCATTTTGAAAAAAAAAACAGGTTTTTGGAATGTTTTACACATTTATTAAAAATAGGGAACAGAAATACCTTATTTACATAAGTATTCAGACCCTTCGCTATGAGACTTGAAATTGAGCTCAGGTCCTGTTTCCATTGATCATCCTTGATGTTTCTACAACTTGATTGGAGTCCACCTGTGGTAAATTCAATTGATTGGACATGATTTGGAAAGGCACACAACTGTCTATATAAGGTCCCACAGTTGGCAGTGCATGTCAGAGCAAAAACCAAGCCTTGAGGTCAAAGGAATTGTCCACAGAGCTCCGAGAAAGGATTGTTTCGAGGCACAGATCTGGGGAAGGGTACTAAAACATTTCTACAGCATTGAAGGTCCCGAAGAACACAGTGGCCTCCATCTTAAATGGAAGACATTTTAAAGAACCAAGACTCTTCCAAGAGATCACTGCCCTGCCAAACTGAGCAATCTGATGAGAAGGGCCTTGGTCAGGGAGGTGACCAAGGACCTGATGGCAGCACTGCCCACTCAAGATTCTGAGCCTGCTTGGCAGGGTCTGTCCTGCTAAGCCAAAGCCCCCTCAAATGAGAGTGCTAATGAGAACCTTGATGACCTTGTACCTAGCCGGTGGGGATTCCGGTGGGGGGCCCCCACCCAGGCAGTGGCAGTGCTGGCAACACTAGCTGCAGTAACTCATGGGGAGGGGGTCACACTCAGACATTCAGAGAGGGGGAGATTTTAATACGGTCTTAAATACCTCTATGGACTGGAAAGGAAATCACACTACAAACTATCACCCTCTTCCTCTTAAAGGAAATCACACTCCAAACTATCACCCTCTTCCTCTTAAAGGAAATTACACTACAAACTATCACCCTCTTCCTCTTAAAGGAAATCACACTACAAACTATCACCCTCTTCCTCTTAAAGGAAATCACACTACAAACTATCACCCTCTTCCTCTTAAAGGAAATCACACTACAAACTATCACCCTCTTCCTCTTAAAGGAAATCACGCTACAAACTATCACCCTCAGGCACTTAAGGAAATCACACTACAAACTATCACCCTCTTCCTCTTAAAGGAAATCACACTACAAACTATCACCCTCAGGCACCTAAAGAAATCATGAATGTCATGGATATATTGGAATTAGTGGATATATGGAGACTTAAATACCCTGACCTAGTGAGATATACATGGCGGACGCTTAATCAAGTTAGTCGCCTTAATCAAGTTAGTCGCCTTAATCAAGTTAGTCGCCTTAATCAAGTTAGTCGCCTTAATCAAGTTAGTCGCCTTAATCAAGTTAGTCGCCTTAATCAAGTTAGTCACCTTAATCAAGTTAGTCGCCTTAATCAAGTTAGTCGCCTTAATCAAGTTAGTCGCCTTAATCAAGTTAGTCGCCTTAATCAAGTTAGTCACCTTAATCAAGTTAGTCGCCTTAATCAAGTTAGTCGCCTTAATCAAGTTAGTCGCCTTAATCAAGTTAGTCACCTTAATCAAGTTAGTCGCCTTAATCAAGTTAGTCGCCTTAATCAAGTTAGTCGTCTTAATCAAGTTAGTCGTCTTAATCAAGTTAGTCACCTTAATCAAGTTAGTCGCCTTAATCAAGTTAGTCGTCTTAATCAAGTTAGTCGCCTTAATCAAGTTAGTCGCCTTAATCAAGTTAGTCGCCTTAATCAAGTTAGTCGCCTTAATCAAGTTAGTCGCCTTAATCAAGTTAGTCGCCTTAATCAAGTTAGTCGCCTTAATCAAGTTAGTCGCCTTAATCAAGTTAGTCGCCTTAATCAAGTTAGTCGCCTTAATCAAGTTAGTCGCCTTAATCAAGTTAGTCGCCTTAATCAAGTTAGTCGCCTTAATCAAGTTAGTCGCCTTAATCAAGTTAGTCGCCTTAATCAAGTTAGTCCTCTTAATCAAGTTAGTCGCCTTAATCAAGTTAGTCGTCTTAATCAAGTTAGTCGCCTTAATCAAGTTAGTCGCCTTAATCAAGTTAGTCGCCTTAATCAAGTGAGTCGTCTTAATCAAGTTAGTCGCCTTAATCAAGTTAGTCGCCTTAATCAAGTTAGTCGCCTTAATCAAGTTAGTCCTCTTGACTACTTTCTCATACCATTCTCTCTGGCACCAAAAGTTTAAAAAGTGTTGATAGGGGACAGAATGCAGTCGGATCGTCACAGAATTGGCATATATATGACTCTTACAGAATTTCCACATGGGCGAGGATATTGGAAAGTTAATCAAAGCCTACTAGATGATAAATTGTTTAGAACTAGGACAGAAGAATTTATAACAGACTTTTTCAGCCATGACTTCGGTACATCCCCTTACTGTATGGGACACTTTTAGATGAGCCTTTAGAGGCCATGCAATACAGTACTCATCTATAAAACAAGAGCAATTTCGATCAAGAGTCCATATTAACAAAGGAAATTGAAGGACGAACAGTACAGTTAGATAGCAATAAAAACTGTACCACAGAGGCACAGAATAAGTTAGAGTAAAAAACAAAAAGAAACAGGGGACCTTATTCAAGAAAGATCCACTGTAATATATTATAAAAATAAAGGGAACTGGATGGAATATGGGGGAAAATGCACCAAATTATTTTTCAATCTTCAGTATAGAAATATAGAATATAGAAATCTTCAATATAGAAATATAGAATATAGAAATGCTGCTAAAACAATGTATTAAAACTAGTTTACAAATGATGGAGTCTCACATGATTCACCGAATGATGTTTTGAAAGAGGAAATAAGAATATATTCTCGTTTCAGTCTCCTCCATCTCCATTAACCGAAGCTAATTGTATGGATTTTTTAAAATCTGTACAGACAGACTCACGTGAAGGCTAAATTACAGAGAAGGAATTTATTGATGCAATGAAAGCCTTTATAAGGCTGGGAAAACTCCAGGGCTGGATGGCGTACCAGTGGAGGTTTACCAAACTTATTTTGATATACTCAGAGGACCATTATCATGTTTTGACCACTCCTATATAAATGGTAGATTATCAGACATGCAACAAGAAGGTCTAATATCATTGTTACTGAAACAGGACCCAAGTGTTATATATAATGATCCAGTCCATTTAAAACATTTGGAGACCTCTTACACTTCAGTGTTGTGATGCAAATATACGCGTGCATAGTTGGGCATGACATCTACCACAGGAGATGGTTATACAGCACTAACTGATCTGACTCCCGGATAGATTAAAAGTGTTTTGACTGATCTGACTCCCGGATAGATTAAAAGTGTTTTGACTGATCTGACTCCCGGATAGATTAAAAGTGTTTTTCATCAAGTTCTGAACCACAGTTCTGTCTGGATCTATCTGCACCAACACTCCCCTCGTATCCCACAGATTCCAGTCATTCCCGAGAACAGCTGTAACAGCACCTTGTCTGTTTATTCTACTGCAGTACAAGGCCCTCCCTTCTAGCAGCCCAGCTATTTGTTGGAGAAGACATGTTACTGTATATACTGTAATGTAGGCTAACCATACCACCTGTGAATCTTGAAGGCCACTAAAAGTCTATCTACAGTATGTTGTTGTTTGGATTAACCAGGAACAGAACCGTCTGTGCAGATGGACACTAGTCGGCCTTCAAAGACTCAACTTCCACTGTGTGACATCTATCTCGGTTCCATGTATGTTTACTGGTCCGATTAAAGGGGTCACAGTTGTGGAAAAGCATTGACAATGAAGACCTTTGTTTGGCTTGGTTATTTTTCAGTGTCTTAGTTCCAATGATGTCATCATTGTGCAGGTGTTTGAAGGAAGTTTATTCTGATGATGTCATCATTGTGCAGGTGTATGAAGGAAGTTTATTCTGATGATGTCATCATTGTGCAGGTGTATGAAGGAAGTTTATTCTGATGATGTCATCATTGTGCAGGTGTATGAAGGAAGTTTATTCTGATGATGTCATCATTGTGCAGGTGTATGAAGGAAGTTTATTCTGATGATGTCATCATTGTGCAGGTGTATGAAGGAAGTTTATTCTGATGATGTCATCATTCTGCAGCTGCATAATGAGGATGATGGTGGTGAGGATGGTGGTGGTGAGGATGATGGTGGTGAGGATGATGGTGGTAGTGAAGATGATGGTGATGAGGATTATGGTGGTAAAATGATGGTGATGAGGATTTTGGTGGTAAGATGATGGTGATGATGATGATGATGGTGGTGAGGATGATGATGTTGATGTGGAAGATGGTGGTGAGGATGATGGTGATGAGGATGATGGTGATAATGATGAGGGTGAGGATAATGTTGGTTATGATGATGGTGGTGAGGATGATGGTGATGAGGATGATGGTGATGAGGATGATGGTGAAGAGGATGATGGTGATGATGATGGTGGTGAGGATGATGGTGATGAGGATGATGGTGAAGATGATGGTGATAATGATGAGGGTGAGGATAATGTTGGTTATGATGATGGTGGTGAAGATGATGGTGGTGAAGATGATGGTGATGAGGATGATGGTGGTGAAGATGATGGTGGTGAAGATGATGGTGGTGAAGATGATGGTGGTGAAGATGATGGTGAAGAGGATGATGGTGGTGGTGATGATGATGGTGGTGAGGATGATGGTGAAGATGATGATGGTGGTGAGGATGATGGTGATGAGGATGGTGATAATGATGAGGGTGAGGATAATGTTGGTTATGATGATGGTGGTGAAGATGATGGTGGTGAAGATGATGGTGATGAGGATGATGGTGATGAGGATGATGGTGGTGAAGAAGATGGTGGTGAAGATGCTGGTGGTGAAAATGATGGTGGTGAAGATGATGATGGTGGTGAAGATGATGGTGAAGAGGATGATGGTGGTGGTAATGATGATGGTGGTGAGGATGATGGTGAGGATAATGTTGGTTATGATGATGGTGGTGAAGATGATGGTGAGGATAATGTTGGTTATGATGATGGTGGTGAAAATGATGGTGGTGAAGATGATGGTGATGAGGATGATGGTGATGAAGATGATGGTTGTGAAGATGATGTTGGTGAGGATGATGGTGAAGGTGATGGTGATGAGGGTGAGGATAATGTTGGCAATGATGATGGTGGCAATGATGATGGTGGTAATGATGATGGTGATCGTGGTGAGAATTATGGTGATGTTGATTATGGTGGTGATGTCATTCTACAGGTGGATGAAGGCGGTTCTAAGCGGTTCTTGCAGAACATGTGGACGTCGTTCCTGAAGGCTCGGCTGGTGTGTGGGATTCCCAACGAGTCGCTCTACTTTAACCGGCTCCAAGATGTCTACGTGCTCCACGCAGAGGAATGGAGGGACTCACAAGTCTATGCTCTGTTCACTAGCAGCTGGTGAGAAAATGATCCTGCCTCTGTTATTTCCCAGCAGCTCCTGTACATATGCATTCTCCCAATGCCCCAAATTCCTAGCTAAATGTCACTGGAGCGGTATTCTGACTTGAGATCTGCGCGCTTACCTCAAATATTCGAGCAGGTCTCCCATTGACATCAGTAAATGCTATTTGAACAGAACACAAAGATAACAGTGTCCTGTTAAACAAAGGTTCTTCCTGATGTAACCGGTGTAGATTGCCTCTGTGTTCTGTTTTTGAGCCGAGAACAGATGACCAGAGGATCTGGGTTGGTCTAACTAGGTTTTATTTGCTGATCGTGACAGGAAACAACTCCAGAAACAAATGCTGCCTTTTATACGCCAGCTCTGCAAAATGAACAATGAAAGGGGACATTAATAGCCATGCTAGCTCAATGACGCCATGTACAGAGAAAAGTACAGTAACTAGCTAGCAGTCAACATATAAAAGTACAGTAACTAGCTAGCAGTCAACATGTAAAAGTACAGTAACTAGCTAGCAGTCAACATGTAAAAGTACAGTAACTAGCTAGCAGTCAACGTATAAAAGTACAGTAACTAGCTAGCAGTCAACATGTAAAAGTACAGTAACTAGCTAGCAGTCAACGTATAAAAGTAAGAAGGAGAAGGAGAAGGAAGGGGGAGACAGGATGTTTATGAGAGGGAATGCAGAAGGAGAAGGAAGGGGGAGACGGATGTTTATGAGAGGGAATGCAGAAGGAGAAGGAAGGGGGAGACGGATGTTTATGAGAGGGAATGCAGAAGGAGAAGGAAGGGGGAGACAGGATGTTTATGAGAGGGAATGCAGAAGGAGAAGGAAGGGGGAGACAGGATGTTTATGAGAGGGAATGCAGAAGGAGAAGGAAGGGGGAGAGACAGGATGTTTATGAGAGGGAATGCAGAAGGAGAAGGAAGGGGGGGAGACAGGATGTTTATGAGAGGGAATGCAGAAGGAGAAGGAAGGGGGAGACGGATGTTTATAATAATAATAATAATATATGCCATTTAGCAGACGCTTTTATCCAAAGCGACTTACAGTCATGTGAGGGAATGCAGAAGGAGAAGGAAGGGGGAGAGACAGGATGTTTATGAGAGGGAATGCAGAAGGAGAAGGAAGGGGGAGAGACAGGATGTTTATGAGAGGGAATGCAGAAGGAGAAGGAAGGTGGGGAGACAGGATGTTTATGAGAGGGAATGCAGAAGGAGAAGGAAGGGGGAGACAGGATGTTTATGAGAGGGAATGCAGAAGGAGAAGGAAGGGGGAGACAGGATGTTTATGAGAGGGAATGCAGAAGGAGAAGGAAGGGGGAGACAGGATGTTTATGAGAGGGAAGGCAGAAGGAGAAGGAAGGGGGGGAGACAGGATGTTTATGAGAGGGAATGCAGAAGGAGAAGGAAGGGGGAGACAGGATGTTTATGAGAGGGAATGCAGAAGGAGAAGGAAGGGGGAGACGGATGTTTATAATAATAATAATAATATATGCCATTTAGCAGACGCTTTTATCCAAAGCGACTTACAGTCATGTGAGGGAATGCAGAAGGAGAAGGAAGGGGGAGACGGATGTTTATAATAATAATAATAATATATGCCATTTAGCAGACGCTTTTATCCAAAGCGACTTACAGTCATGTGAGGGAATGCAGAAGGAGAAGGAAGGGGGAGAGACAGGATGTTTATGAGAGGGAATGCAGAAGGAGAAGGAAGGGGGAGACAGGATGTTTATGAGAGGGAATGCAGAAGGAGAAGGAAGGGGGAGAGACAGGATGTTTATGAGAGGGAATGCAGAAGGAGAAGGAAGGGGGGAGACAGGATGTTTATGAGAGGGAATGCAGAAGGAGAAGGAAGGGGGAGAGACAGGATGTTTATGAGAGGGAATGCAGAAGGAGAAGGAAGGGGGAGAGACAGGATGTTTATGAGAGGGAATGCAGAAGGAGAAGGAAGGGGGAGAGACAGGATGTTTATGAGAGGGAATGCAGAAGGAGAAGGAAGGGGGAGACAGGATGTTTATGAGAGGGAATGCAGAAGGAGAAGGAAGGGGGAGACAGGATGTTTATGAGAGGGAATGCAGAAGGAGAAGGAAGGGGGAGACAGGATGTTTATGAGAGGGAATGCAGAAGGAGAAGGAAGGGGGAGACAGGATGTTTATGAGAGGGAAGGCAGAAGGAGAAGGAAGGGGGGAGACAGGATGTTTATGAGAGGGAATGCAGAAGGAGAAGGAAGGGGGAGACAGGATGTTTATGAGAGGGAATGCAGAAGGAGAAGGAAGGGGGAGACGGATGTTTATAATAATAATAATAATATATGCCATTTAGCAGACGCTTTTATCCAAAGCGACTTACAGTCATGTGAGGGAATGCAGAAGGAGAAGGAAGGGGAGAGACAGGATGTTTATGAGAGGGAATGCAGAAGGAGAAGGAAGGGGGAGACAGGATGTTTATGAGAGGGAATGCAGAAGGAGAAGGAAGGGGGAGAGACAGGATGTTTATGAGAGGGAAGGCAGAAGGAGAAGGAAGGGGGAGACAGGATGTTTATGAGAGGGAATGCAGAAGGAGAAGGAAGGGGGAGACAGGATGTTTATGAGAGGGAATGCAGAAGGAGAAGGAAGGGGGAGACAGGATGTTTATGAGAGGGAATGCAGAAGGAGAAGGAAGGGGGAGACAGGATGTTTATGAGAGGGAATGCAGAAGGAGAAGGAAGGGGGAGACAGGATGTTTATGAGAGGGAATGCAGAAGGAGAAGGAAGGGGGAGACAGGATGTTTATGAGAGGGAATGCAGAAGGAGAAGGAAGGGGGAGACAGGATGTTTATGAGAGGGAATGCAGAAGGAGAAGGAAGGGGGAGACAGGATGTTTATGAGAGGGAATGCAGAAGGAGAAGGAAGGGGGAGACAGGATGTTTATGAGAGGGAATGCAGAAGGAGAAGGAAGGGGGAGACAGGATGTTTATGAGAGGGAATGCAGAAGGAGAAGGAAGGGGGAGACAGGATGTTTATGAGAGGGAATGCAGAAGGAGAAGGAAGGGGGAGACAGGATGTTTATGAGAGGGAATGCAGAAGGAGAAGGAAGGGGGAGACAGGATGTTTATGAGAGGGAAGGCAGAAGGAGAAGGAAGGGGGAGACAGGATGTTTATGAGAGGGAATGCAGAAGGAGAAGGAAGGGGGAGACAGGATGTTTATGAGAGGGAATGCAGAAGGAGAAGGAAGGGGGAGAGACAGGATGTTTATGAGAGGGAAGGCAGAAGGAGAAGGAAGGGGAGAGACAGGATGTTTATGAGAGGGAAGGCAGAAGGAGAAGGAAGGGGGAGACAGGATGTTTATGAGAGGGAATGCAGAAGGAGAAGGAAGGGGGAGACGGATGTTTATGAGAGGGAATGCAGAAGGAGAAGGAAGGGGGAGACAGGATGTTTATGAGAGGGAATGCAGAAGGAGAAGGAAGGGGGAGACGGATGTTTATGAGAGGGAATGCAGAAGGAGAAGGAAGGGGGAGACGGATGTTTATGAGAGGGAATGCAGAAGGAGAAGGAAGGGGGAGACAGGATGTTTATGAGAGGGAATGCAGAAGGAGAAGGAAGGGGGAGACAGGATGTTTATGAGAGGGAATGCAGAAGGAGAAGGAAGGGGGAGACAGGATGTTTATGAGAGGGAATGCAGAAGGAGAAGGAAGGGGGAGACAGGATGTTTATGAGAGGGAATGCAGAAGGAGAAGGAAGGGGGAGACGGATGTTTATAATAATAATAATAATATATGCCATTTAGCAGACGCTTTTATCCAAAGCGACTTACAGTCATGTGAGGGAATGCAAAAGGAGAAGGAAGGGGGAGACAGGATGTTTATGAGAGGGAATGCAGAAGGAGAAGGAAGGGGGAGAGACAGGATGTTTATGAGAGGGAATGCAGAAGGAGAAGGAAGGGGGAGACAGGATGTTTATGAGAGGGAATGCAGAAGGAGAAGGAAGGGGGGAGACAGGATGTTTATGAGAGGGAAGGCAGAAGGAGAAGGAAGGGGGAGACAGGATGTTTATGAGAGGGAATGCAGAAGGAGAAGGAAGGGGGAGACAGGATGTTTATGAGAGGGAAGGCAGAAGGAGAAGGAAGGGGGAGACAGGATGTTTATGAGAGGGAATGCAGAAGGAGAAGGAAGGGGGAGACAGGATGTTTATGAGAGGGAAGGCAGAAGGAGAAGGAAGGGGGAGACAGGATGTTTATGAGAGGGAATGCAGAAGGAGAAGGAAGGGGGAGACAGGATGTTTATGAGAGGGAAGGCAGAAGGAGAAGGAAGGGGGAGACAGGATGTTTATGAGAGGGAATGCAGAAGGAGAAGGAAGGGGGGACAGGATGTTTATGAGAGGGAATGCAGAAGGAGAAGGAAGGGGGAGACAGGATGTTTATGAGAGGGAATGCAGAAGGAGAAGGAAGGGGGAGACAGGATGTTTATGAGAGGGAATGCAGAAGGAGAAGGAAGGGGGAGACAGGATGTTTATGAGAGGGAAGGCAGAAGGAGAAGGAAGGGGGAGACAGGATGTTTATGAGAGGGAATGCAGAAGGAGAAGGAAGGGGGAGACAGGATGTTTATGAGAGGGAAGGCAGAAGGAGAAGGAAGGGGGAGACAGGATGTTTATGAGAGGGAATGCAGAAGGAGAAGGAAGGGGGAGACAGGATGTTTATGAGAGGGAAGGCAGAAGGAGAAGGAAGGGGGAGACAGGATGTTTATGAGAGGGAATGCAGAAGGAGAAGGAAGGGGGAGACAGGATGTTTATGAGAGGGAAGGCAGAAGGAGAAGGAAGGGGGAGACAGGATGTTTATGAGAGGGAATGCAGAAGGAGAAGGAAGGGGGGCAGGATGTTTATGAGAGGGAATGCAGAAGGAGAAGGAAGGGGGAGACAGGATGTTTATGAGAGGGAAGGCAGAAGGAGAAGGAAGGGGGAGACAGGATGTTTATGAGAGGGAATGCAGAAGGAGAAGGAAGGGGGAGACAGGATGTTTATGAGAGGGAATGCAGAAGGAGAAGGAAGGGGGAGACAGGATGTTTATGAGAGGGAATGCAGAAGGAGAAGGAAGGGGGAGACAGGATGTTTATGAGAGGGAATGCAGAAGGAGAAGGAAGGGGGAGACAGGATGTTTATGAGAGGGAATGCAGAAGGAGCAGGAAGGGGGGCAGGATGTTTATGAGAGGGAATGCAGAAGGAGAAGGAAGGGGGGCAGGATGTTTATGAGAGGGAATGCAGAAGGAGAAGGAAGGGGGGCAGGATGTTTATGAGAGGGAATGCAGAAGGAGAAGGAAGGGGGAGACAGGATGTTTATGAGAGGGAATGCAGAAGGAGAAGGAAGGGGGAGACAGGATGTTTATGAGAGGGAATGCAGAAGGAGAAGGAAGGGGGAGACAGGATGTTTATGAGAGGGAATGCAGAAGGAGAAGGAAGGGGGAGAGACAGGATGTTTATGAGAGGGAATGCAGAAGGAGAAGGAAGGGGGAGACAGGATGTTTATGAGAGGGAATGCAGAAGGAGAAGGAAGGGGGAGACAGGATGTTTATGAGAGGGAATGCAGAAGGAAAAGGAAGTGTGCAACATTAAAAAAGGCACTTACAGCAACAAAAGGAATGTACACTAATATCAGGCTTGAGAACTATAAAAATGTTTTGCAATGTTTTACAACACCGAGGAAGATAACCGTATTCTGTTAAACAAAGGTTCTTCATGAGAAAGATAAACACGTTCTGTTAAACAACCCAGCTAGCAATGAGGAATCGGCCCGGAAGCGGCCCTCTTCCTGTGGGCCGGAACTGATTGAATCGGCCCAGAATCAAAATGAATGACTGCCCAGAATCGCCCCAAGTACATCGGGCCGTTTCCTTCAACTAGAATTCAGGTGCCTGGATGAAAATATTACACATTTTATAGATACAAATTATACTGTGTGAGAGTGCATGCGCCTGGCCCGCCACAGGAGTCACTACAGCACAATGGGATGAAGACAACCCGGACAGCCAATCCCTCCCCTAATTCGGATGACCCTGGGCCAATTGTTCATCATCTCATAGGTCTCCCGGTCGCGACAGGCACAGGTTTCGAACCAGCATCTGTAGCAACGCAGTTTTCATTGTGATGCAGTGTCTTAGACGGCTACACCACTCTGGAGGCCAGATAACTCTCACCGGAATCGTCCTGAGCCCCAATAAATATATTTGGGCCAGATAACTCTCACCGGAATCGTCCTGAGCCCCAATAAATATATTTGGGCCAGATAACTCTCACCGGAATCTGCCCAAGCTCAATCCCCACATCCTAGCCATAAGTAATACTGCCAAAGGCCGTCCAGACTCAGACCACATGACGTCGACCGAGTCTGACTCTCAGCCGAGTGCCCCGACTCTAAGCCGGAATCGGCCCAGATCCACTGTGCTTCCTGAGAAAAAGAACCAGTTCTGTTAAACAGTGGTTCTTCCTGAGGAAGATAACCGTGTTCTAAACTTCTTAGGGCCAGCAGAACACCTGTCGACAACTTCCAGTGAAATTGGAGGGCGCGCAATTGGGGGGTACAGTGGTAGACCTGATCACCGACAATGATGCCTATAGGGAGGAGGTCAGAGACCTGGTCGTGTGGTGCCAAGACAACAACATCTCCCTCAACGTGATCAAAAAAAAGGAGATGATTGTGGACTACAGGAAAAATAGGACCGACCACGCCCCCATTCTCATCGACGGGGCTGTAGTGGAGCAGGTTGAGAGCTCCAAGTTCCTTGGTGTCCACATCACCAACAAACTAACATGGTCCAAGCACACCAAGACAGTCGTGAAGAGCGCACAACAAAACCTATTCCCCATCAGGAGACTAGAAAGACTTGTCATGGGTCCTCAGATCCTCAAAAGGTTCTACAGCTGCACCACCGAGAGCATCCTGACGGGTTGCATCACTGCCTGGTATGGCAACTGCTCGGCCTCCGACCGCAAGGCACTACAGAGGGTAGTGCGAACGGCCCAGTACATCACTGGGGCCAAGCTTCCTGCCATCCCAAATCAAATCACATTTTTATTTTCATCCGGGACCTCTATCCCAGGCGGTGTCAGAGGAAGGCCCTCAAAATTGTCAGACCCCAACCACCCTGGTCATAGACTGTTCTCTCCACTACTGCACAGCAAGCAGTACCGGAGTGCAAAGTCTAGGACCAAGAGGCTCCTTAAGATGGTCAAGAGGATTCTAAACAGTGTCTACCCCCAAGCCATAAGACTCCAGAACATCTAATCAAATGGCTACCCAGACTATTTGCATTGACCCCCCCCTCTTTTACACCGCTGCTACTCTCTGTTATTATCTATGCATATAGTAACTCTACCTACATGTACATATTACCTCAACTAACCGGTGCCCCGGCACACATTGACTCTGTACTGGTACCCCCTGTATATAGCTTCCACATTGACTCTGTACTGGTACCCCCTGTATATAGCCTCCACATTGACTCTGTACTGGTACCCCCCTGTATATAGCCTCCACATTGACTCTGTACCGGTACCCCCTGTATATAGCCTCCACATTGACTCTGTACCGGTACCCCCTGTATATAGCCTCCACATTGACTCTGTACCGGTACCCCCTGTATTTAGCCTCCACATTGACACTTTACCGGTACCCCCTGTATTTAGCCTCCACATTGACTCTGTACCGGTACCCCCTGTATTTAGCCTCCACATTGACTCTGTACTGGTACCCCCTGTATATAGCCTCCACATTGACTCTGTACCGGTACCCCCTGTATTTAGCCTCCACATTGACTCTGTACCGGTACCCCCTGTATTTAGCCTCCACATTGACTCTGTACCGGTACCCCCTGTATTTAGCCTCCACATTGACTCTGTACCGGTACCCCCTGTATATAGCCTCCACATTGACTCTGTACTGGTACCCCCTGTATATAGCCTCCACATTGACTCTGTACCATAATACCCTGTATATAGCCTCCACATTGACTCTGTACCGGTACCCCCTGTATATAGCCTCCACACTGACTCTGTACCGGTACCCCCTGTATATAGCCTCCACATTGACTCTGTACTGGTACCCCCCTGTATATAGCCTCCTCATTGACTCTGTACCGGTACCCCCCTGTATATTGCCTCCACATTGACTCTGTACCATAATACCCTGTATATAGCCTCCACACTGACTCTGTACCGGTACCCCCTGTATATAGCCTCCGCATTGACTCTGTACCGGTACCCCCTGTATATAGCCTCCACATTGACTCTGTACCATAATACCCTGTATATAGCCTCCACATTGACTCTGTACCGGTACCCCCTGTATATAGCCTCCACACTGACTCTGTACCGGTACCCCCTGTATATAGCCTCCACATTGACTCTGTACTGGTACCCCCCTGTATATAGCCTCCACATTGACTCTGTACCGGTACCCCCTGTATATAGCCTCCACATTGACTCTGTACCGGTACCCCCTGTATTTAGCCTCCACATTGACTCTGTACCGGTACCCCCTGTATATAGCCTCCACATTGACTCTGTACCGGTACCCCCTGTATTTAGCCTCCACATTGACTCTGTACCGGTACCCCCTGTATTTAGCCTCCACATTGACTCTGTACCGGTACCCCCTGTATTTAGCCTCCACATTGACTCTGTACCGGTACCCCCTGTATTTAGCCTCCACATTGACTCTGTACCGGTACCCCCTGTATATAGCCTCCACATTGACTCTGTACCGGTACCCCCTGTATATAGCCTCCACATTGACTCTGTACCATAATACCCTGTATATAGCCTCCACACTGACTCTGTACCGGTACCCCCTGTATATAGCCTCCACATTGACTCTGTACCGGTACCCCCTGTATATAGCCTCCACATTGACTCTGTACCATAATACCCTGTATATAGCCTCCACATTAACTCTGTACCGGTACCCCCTGTATATAGCCTCCACACTGACTCTGTACCGGTACCCCCTGTATATAGCCTCCACATTGACTCTGTACTGGTACCCCCCTGTATATAGCCTCCACACTGATTCTGTACCGGTACCCCCTGTATATAGCCTCCACATTGACTCTGTACTGGTACCCCCCTGTATATAGCCTCCGCATTGACTCTGTACCGGTACCCCCTGTATATAGCCTCCACATTGACTCTGTACTGGTACCCCCCTGTATATAGCCTCCACATTGACTCTGTACTGGTATCCCCTGTATATAGCCTCCACATTGACTCTGTACTGGTACCCCCTGTATATAGCCTCCACATTGACTCTGTACCGGTACCCCCTGTATATAGCCTCCACATTGACTCTGTACCGGTACCCCCTGTATATAGCCTCCACATTGACTCTGTACTGGTACCCCCCTGTATATAACCTCCACATTGACTCTGTACTGGTACCCCCTGTATTTAGCCTCCACATTGACTCTGTACCGGTACCCCCTGTATATAGCCTCCACATTGACTCTGTACTGGTACCCCCTGTATTTAGCCTCCACATTGACTCTGTACCGGTACCCCCTGTATATAGCCTCCACATTGACTCTGTACTGGAACCCCCTGTATATAGTCTCGCTGTTGTTATTTTACTGCTGCTCTTTAATTACTTGTTACTTTTATTTCTTATCCGCATTATTTTAAAACTGCATTGTAGGTTAGGGGTTCATAAGTAAGCATTTCACTGTAAGGTCTACTACACCTGTTGTATTCAGCATTTCACTGTAAGGTCTACTACACCTGTTGTATTCAGCATTTCACTGTGAGGTCTACTACACCTGTTATATTCAGCATTTCACTGTAAGGTCTACTACACCTGTTATATTCAGCATTTCACTGTGAGGTCTACTACACCTGTTGTATTCAGCATTTCACTGTGAGGTCTACTACACCTGTTATATTCAGCATTTCACTGTGAGGTCTACTACACCTGTTATATTCAGCATTTCACTGTAAGGTCTACTACACCTGTTGTATTCGGCACATGTGATGAATAAAATTGGATTTGATTTGAAGATGAAGATGAACAATCTAACCTGAGTCTAACCTGTTCTCTCCACCAATAGGAATGGCACAGCTGTCTGCGTCTACTCCATGGAAGAGATCGACAGGATATTCCAGACCTCTCCCTTCAGGGGATACAGTAAGGACATTCCCAACCCAAGACCTGGAACAGTAAGGAATTCTGACTATTTTACATCTTCCAGGACAATAGACATATGTTCTATTCTGCAACTACATGTACATCTCTGCTCTCGTTAACAAAGGAGTCTGTTGTCTTCTTAACCTAAAGAATCAGACATATTTCAGCCAGTATCATGTGGACCATAACTAACAAGTGACTGAAAAACAAAGGAACATTTGAGACTCATTATTCCAGGGTGGATAGGGGGAAAATCTGTCTCTGTGCGCCTTATAGGAACATCAGTATTCCACAGACAAAGGGAAACATGGAGTGTGTCCCAAATGGCACCCTATTCCCTATATCGTGCACTACTTTCCATAGCCCTGGTCAAAGGTAGTGCACTACATAGGGAATAGGATGGCATTTGGGACACAAACCTAAAGCTGGACCCCCCCCTGGCCTGTACAGCTGACTAAAGCATGGAACCATGGAGCTCTACAGTTTCCACATGTCTTTCTGTGGCTGTGGCTGGGGCTGGGGCTGTGGCTGGGGCTGTGGCTGGGGCTGTGGCTGCTACAGTCATGACACATAATATCTCCAACTGTGTGACTCATAGTTGCCTGTATGTGCTGCGCCTGTTGAGTAGATTGTGCCTGACAACAGCATTAAAGCAACCACATATCCTGAGGCCGCATTTATAGTAGCTGGGGATTTCAAGAAAGCTAATATGAGGAAAACGCTACCTAAGTTCTACCAACACCTTGACTGTAGTACTCACCGCTCTGGTAAAACATTAGAGTTCTACCATCACCTTGACTGTAGTACTCACTCTGGTAAAACATTAGAGTTCTACCATCACCTTGACTGTAGTACTCACTCTGCTAAAACATTAGAGTTCTACCATCACCTTGACTGTAGTACTCACTCTGCTAAAACATTAGAGTTCTACCATCACCTTGACTGTAGTACTCACTCTGCTAAAACATTAGACCACTGCCACTCAACCATCAATCCACAGTTTCTGGGAGGTTTTAATAGTCACAGTGGGTACAACATCACCTATACACTTCCCGATAAACTCACTTATCGGTGTATTCGTCAATATTATTCTCTGAAGCTACCCAGAATAGCAAATCTGACCACGACTCCATCTTGCTCCTCCCTTCCTATAGGCAGAAACTCAAACAAGAAGGACCCGTCCTAATGACTATCCGACACTGGTCTGACCAATCGAAATCCAAGCTTCAAGATTGTTTTGATCACACGGACTGGGATATATTCTGGGTAGCTTCAGAGAATAATATTGACGAATACACCGATAAGTGAGTTTATCGGGAAGTGTATAGGTGATGTTGTACCCACTGTGACTATTAAACCTACCAGAAACTGTGGATAGATGGTAGCATTCGCAACTGAAAGCGCGAACCACCATGACAAGGTGACTGGGAATATGGTTGAATACAAACAGTGTAGTTATTCCCTCCGCAAGGCAATCAAACAGGCAAAACATCAGAATAGAGACAAAGTGGAGTCGCAATTTAACTGCTCAGACACGAGACATATGTGGCAGGGTCTACAGACAATCAGGGACTACAACAGGAAAACCAACCAGCTACGCCACGGACACCAATGTCTTGCTTCCGGATAAGCTAAACATTTTCTTCACCCGCTTTGAGGATAACAGAGTGCCACCTACGCGGCTCCTTACCAAGGACTGTAGGCTCGCCTTCTCTGTGGCAGATGTGAGTAAGACATTTAAGCGTGTTAACCCTCACAAGGCTGCCGGCCCAGACGGCATCCCAAGCCGCATCCTCAGAGCATGCGCAGACCAGCTGGCTGGTGTGTTTATGGACATATTCAATCTCTCCCTATCCAAGTATGATGTCCCCACATGCTTCAAGATGGCCACCATTGTTCCTGTTCCCAAGAAGGCAAAGATAACTGAACTAAATGACTCACCCCTCACGTCTGTCATCAGGAAGTGCTTTGAGAGACTAGTCAAGGATCATATTACCTCTACCTTACCTGACACCCTAGACCCACTTACCACCCCAATAGATCCACAGACAATGCAATCACCGTCTCACTGCACACTGGCCCATTCCATCTGGACAAGAGGAATACCTATGTAAGAATGCTGTTCATTGACCATATCTCAGCATTCAACACTATAGTACCTTCCAAGCTCATCATTAAGCTTGAGGACCTATACTGTTGGAGTTAGAAAACACAAGCATTTCACTACACCCGCAATAACATCTGCTAAACACGTGTATGTGACCAATAGCATGTGATTTCTACCATTACTGAGACCCTGCAGGTGTATGTGTGTAGTCAGGTTTCTGTTCGGTGGTTTATTGTCTGAACAACTTCCTCAATCTGTTTTTCCTCCACCCTGACCCTGACCTTGACCCTACAGTCCTCATTGTCTTCCTTTTGGGATGCATCAATACATTGTATTGTTTTGTCTAAGTTCCTGATGTGACTAAGACGTGTTGTATAGGCTACAACAAAACAAAAGCACAGTCTGACTAAAAGGCCGGCTGTGCTTCCTGACTCCCTTTACCAGGAAGCAAGTGACTTTTTCTTCTTGTATCTATGTATCATATTTATATACACGGTTTAACATGTAAGAGTGTTAACATTTATACATGTGTTTTTAAGAAATGTTAAATGACTTATATAGGAGTATAAACAAAAGCAGGTGTTATGACCTTATTTGGACTAAGTGATTTCCTGTGACCTATTGAGAAACGTAAACACCAAACTCCACACAACATAGGAAGTTGTGCTGGAATATTTATGTCAGCAGCCCATGTCTCCGTAATCTTTGGTGGACAGACTACATAACATGCGTCTGATTAAACTATGCAAGATTTAGTCCTGGAATAAACGACATGAATGTCTCATATTATTTGCCTGCGAAATTCCGATTTTATTCACTTATTTGGCAAAGGCTTGTATCGAATGGGGTGCTTATCTGGGTAAAGATCTTTTCTCCTGTCTCATCTCCTCAGTGTGTCTCTGACAGTAAAGACCTGCCGTTGGCTACGGTGAACGTGATAAAGGATCACCCAGAGATGACCGACTGGATTCATCCCATCCAGCCTTACACCCCATTCTACATCTCTAACTATAACTACACCAAGATCGTTGTGGACCGAGTACAGGCTGCAGACGACACCATGCACACCGTCCTGCTGCTAGCAACTGGTAGGTGATGTCTGGGCTCCATGTCTGGAAATAGACTCTCTGGGTTGAAATCAAATACCACCAAGTTGAACATCCACCCCGTTTCTACTCTCGGTGCTGTTGCTGACCTACAGATGTTGGATCTTAATTTGAGCCAGTTTCACAAAACAGGAAAATAATCCTGCAGCAACAGAAAATGTGAATTGTTGTGTGGATTATAATTAATTAATTATTTTGGGTAGAGGTTGATACATTTTTTGTTGTAAAATGTTCTGAAGCTTTAAAGTGGACATTAGAAACTTTAGAAGCCTTTTAAACCTTGAATACACAAAACGCAAAACGTTCTTCTAACAACAGCATGATGAAATGAAGACACAGCGTGACCATTGTTCATCATGGTTGTTATCAGTATGATGATGTTTTTATCACAGTCACGTGTTATTCAGAGTCTCAAGTACACAACGACAACGTCTTTAACAGCCTGTTAGGCCCCGCGAAAGACTAGCTGTCTGATGCTACAGAAACCCTATGAATAAACACTATGAGTAAACACTATGAATAAACACTATTAGTAAACACTATGAATAAACACTATGAATAAACACTATGAATAAACACTATGAATAAACACTATTAGTAAACACTATGAATAAACACCATGAGTAAACACTATGAATAAACACTATTAGTAAACACTATGAGTAAACACTATGAATAAACACTATGAATAAACACTATGAATAAACCCTATGAGTAAACACTATGAATAAACACTATTAGTAAACACTATGAATAAACACTATTAGTAAACACCATGAGTAAACACTATTAGTAAACACCATGAGTAAACACTATGAGTAAACACTATGAATAAACACTATGAATAAACACTACGAGTAAACACTATGAATAAACACTATGAATAAACACCATGAGTAAACACTATGAATAAACACTATTAGTAAACACTATGAATAAACACTATTAGTAAACACTATTAGTAAACACTATGAGTAAACACTATGAATAAACACTATGAATAAACACTATGAGTAAACACTATGAATAAACACTATTAGTAAACACTATTAGTAAACACTATGAGTAAACACTATGAGTAAACACTATGAATAAACACTATGAGTAAACACTATGAGTAAACACTATTAGTAAACACTATTAGTAAACACTATGAATAAACACTATGAATAAACACTATTAGTAAACACTATGAGTAAACACTATGAATAAACACTATGAATAAACACTATTAGTAAACACTATGAGTAAACACTATGAGTAAACACTATGAATAAACACTATGAATAAACACTATTAGTAAACACCATGAGTAAACACTATTAGTAAACACCATGAGTAAACACTATGAGTAAACACTATGAATAAACACTATGAATAAACACTACGAGTAAACACTATGAATAAACACTATGAATAAACACCATGAGTAAACACTATGAATAAACACTATTAGTAAACACTATGAGTAAACACTATGAATAAACACTATGAATAAACCCTATGAGTAAACACTATGAATAAACACTATTAGTAAACACTATGAATAAACACTATTAGTAAACACCATGAGTAAACACTATTAGTAAACACCATGAGTAAACACTATGAGTAAACACTATGAGTAAACACTATGAATAAACACTATGAGTAAACACTATGAGTAAACACTATGAGTAAACACTATTAGTAAACACTATGAATAAACACTATGAATAAACACCATGAGTAAACACTATGAAGAAACACTATTAGTAAACACTATGAATAAACACTATTAGTAAACACCATGAGTAAACACTATGAGTAAACACTATGAATAAACACTATGAATAAACCCTATGAGTAAACACTATGAATAAACACTATTAGTAAACACTATGAGTAAACACTATGAGTAAACACAATGAGTAAACACTATTAGTAAACACTATGAGTAAACACTATGAGTAAACACTATGAGTAAACACCATGAGTAAACACTATTAGTAAACACCATGAGTAAACACTATGAAGAAACACTATGAGTAAACACTATGAGTAAACACTATTAGTAAACACTATGAATAAACACTATGAATAAACACTATGAGTAAACACTATGAAGAAACACTATGAGTAAACACTATGAGTAAACACTATTAGTAAACACTATGAATAAACACTATGAATAAACACTATGAATAAACACTACGAGTAAACACTATTAGTAAACACTATGAAGAAACACTATGAGTAAACACTATTAGTAAACACTATTAGTAAACACTATGAATAAACACTATGAATCAACACTATGAATAAACACTATGAGTAAACACTATTAGTAAACACCATGAGTAAACACTATTAGTAAACACTATGAATAAACACTATGAGTAAACACTATTAGTAAACACTATGAGTAAACACTATGAGTAAACACTATGAGTAAACACCATGAGTAAACACTATTAGTAAACACTACGAAGAAACACTATGAGTAAACACTATGAATAAACACTATTAGTAAACACCATGAGTAAACACTATGAGTAAACACTATGAATAAACACTATTAGTAAACACCATGAGTAAACACTATCAAATCAAAGTTTATTGGTCACTTACACAGAATTTGAGATATCATCGCAGGTGCAGCATAATGCTTGTACAGTAATACCAGAGTAGTAATACCAGGGCATTAATACCAGAGTAGTAATACCAGGGCATTAATACCAGAGTAGTAATACCAGGGCATTAATACCAGAGTAGTAATACCAGGGCATTAATACCAGAGTAGTAATACCAGGGCATTAATACCAGAGTAGTAATACCAGGGCATTAATACCAGAGTAGTAATACCAGGGCATTAATACCAGAGTAGTAATACCAGGGCAGTAATACCAGATAATTAATACCAGGGCAGTAATACCAGATAATTAATACCAGGTTAGTAATACCAGGGCATTAATACCAGATAATTAATACCAGGTTAGTAATACCAGGGCAGTAATACCAGGGCATTAATTTCAGATAATTAGTACCAGAGTAGTAATACCAGGGCAGTAATACCAGGGCATTCATACCAGGGCATTAATACCAGATAATTAATACCAGGGCATTAATACCAGATAATTAATACCAGGGCATTAATACCAGGGTAGTAATACCAGGGCACTAATACCAGAGTAGTAATACCAGGGCATTAATACCAGAGTAGTAATACCAGGGCATTAATACCAGATAATTAATACCAGGTTAGTAATACCAGGGCAGTAATACCAGGGCATTAATACCAGATAATTAATACCAGGGTAGTAATACCAGGGCAGTAATACCAGATAATTAATACCAGGGCTGTAATACCAGGGCATTAATACCAGATAATTAATACCAGGGTAGTAATACCAGGGCAGTAATACCAGATAATTAATACCAGGGCAGTAATACCAGATAATTAATATCAGGGTAATAATACCAGGGCAGTAATACCAGATAATTAATACCAGGGCAGTAATACCAGGGCATTAATACCAGATAATTAATACCAGGGTAGTAATACCAGATAATTAATACCAGGGCAGTAATACCAGATAATTAATACCAGATAATTAATACCAGGGCAGTAAACCAGGGCAGTAATACCAGGGCAGTAATACCAGATAATTAATACCAGGGTAGTAATACCAGGGCAGTAATACCAGATAATTAATACCAGGGCAGTAATACCAGATAATTAATACCAGATAATTAATACCAGGGCAGTAAACCAGGGCAGTAGGATGAGCCTTCACTAGAATACAGTATATACCTATAACGTGGGTAAAACAGTATGTAAACATTATTACAGTGATCTTTGTTCAATGATTCTATGTACGTAGGGTAACATTCTCTAGGGTGCTGGGTAGAGTACCGGGTGGGAGCCGGCTAGTGACAGTGACTAAGGTTCAGGGTAGGGTACCGGGTGGGAGCCGGCTAGTGACAGTGACTAAGGTTCAGGGTAGAGTACCGGGTGGTAGCTGGCTAGTGACAGTGACTAAGGTTCAGGGTAGAGTACCGGGTGGGAGCCGGCTAGTGACAGTGACTAAGGTTCAGGGTAGAGTACCGGGTGGGAGCCGGCTAGTGACAGTGGCTAAGGTTCAGGGCAGGTTACTGGGCGGAGGCTGGCTAGTGACAGTGGCTAAGGTTCAGGGCAGGGTACTGGACAGAGGCTGGGCAGAGGCTGGCTAGTGACAGTGGCTAAGGTTCAGGGCAGGGTACTGGACAGAGGCTGGGCAGAGGCTGGCTAGTGACAGTGGCTAAGGTTCAGGACAGGGTACTGGACAGAGGCTGGGGTCAGAGGCTGGCTAGTGACAGTGGCTAAGGTTCAGGGCAGGGTACTGGACAGAGGCTGGGCAGAGGCTGGCTAGTGACAGTGGCTAAGGTTCAGGGCAGGGTACTGGACAGAGGCTGGGGTCAGAGGCTGGCTAGTGACAGTGGCTAAGGTTCAGGGCAGGGTACTGGAAAGAGGCTGGCTAGTAACAGTGGCTAAGGTTCAGGACAGGGTACTGGACAGAGGCTGGGGTCAGAGGCTGGCTAGTGACAGTGGCTAAGGTTCAGGGTAGAGTACCGGGTGGTAGCCGGCTAGTGACAGTGACTAAGGTTCAGGGTAGAGTACCGGGTGGGAGCCGGCTAGTGACAGTGACTAAGGTTCAGGGTAGAGTACCGGGTGGGAGCCGGCTAGTGACAGTGACTAAGGTTCAGGGTAGAGTACCGGGTGGGAGCCGGCTAGTGACAGTGGCTAAGGTTCAGGGCAGGTTACTGGGCGGAGGCTGGCTAGTGACAGTGGCTAAGGTTCAGGGCAGGGTACTGGACAGAGGCTGGGCAGAGGCTGGCTAGTGACAGTGGCTAAGGTTCAGGGCAGGTTACTGGACAGAGGCTGGGCAGAGGCTGGCTAGTGACAGTGGCTAAGGTTCAGGGCAGGGTACTGGACAGAGGCTGGGCAGAGGCTGGCTAGTGACAGTGGCTAAGGTTCAGGACAGGGTACTGGACAGAGGCTGGGGTCAGAGGCTGGCTAGTGACAGTGGATAAGGTTCAGGGCAGGGTACTGGGCAGAGGCTGGGGTCAGAGGCTGGCTAGTGACAGTGGCTAAGGTTCAGGACAGGGTACTGGGCAGAGGCTGGGGTCAGAGGCTGGCTAGTGACAGTGGTTAAGGTTCAGGGTAGAGTACCAGGCAGAGGCTGGCTAGTGACAGTGGCTAAGGTTCAGGATAGAGTACCGGGCAGAGGCTGGCTAGTGACAGTGGCTAAGGTTCAGGACAGGGTACTGGACAGAGGCTGGGCAGAGGCTGGCTAGTGACAGTGGCTAAGGTTCAGGGCAGGGTACTGGACAGAGGCTGAGCAGAGGCTGGCTCGTGACAGTGGCTTAGGTTCAGGACAGGGTACTGGACAGAGGCTGGCTAGTGACTGTGGCTAAGGTTCAGGGCAGGGTACTGGGCAGAGGCTGGGGTCAGAGGCTGGCTAGTGACAGTGGCTAAGGTTCAGGACAGGGTACCGGGCAGAGACTGGCTAGTGGTGACTGATTAACAATCTAATGGACTGGAGATAGAAGCTGTTTCTCAGTGTCTTCCAGCTCGAGGAAGCCAAGGCTCTTGGAAGGCTACTTACTTACTGCCAGGCCTCTGCAATCAGGCCTATTTCAGCTTGTGAATGACTGTGCACTGCAATCAGGCCTATTTCAACTTGTGAATGACTGTGCTCTGCAATCAGGCCTATTTCAACTTGTGAATGACTGTTCACTGCAATCAGGCCTATTTCAACTTGTAGTGACTAAATGACTCGACCTGTAAATGAGTGTTTAACTTTCTGTATCTCCTTCCCCAGACACTGGAATGATCCATAAGATCTTAAATGATCGTTTCAAACCTTTCATCATCTCAGAGACTCATCTCTCCAACCACTCTGATGTCATCAGATCCATGAAACTGGACTCTAGAAAGGTACCGGCAGGGTGGCAGGTAGCCTAGTCATTAAGAGTGTTGGGACAAGTAACGAATGGTTGCTGGTTCGAATCCCAGAGAAGAATAGGTGAAAAATCTGTCAATGTATGTACTCTATTAACCTTAATAGCTCCTGTAAGTCACTCTGGGTAAGAGCGTCTGAAAAATTGCTAAAATGTTCTGTGATCAAGTTATTTTGGATATGACTAGAAAGAAGGGTGGTATTCAGAAGAGTGGTGTTTAATATAATATAATAATAATATAATAATATATGCCATTTAGCAGACGCTTTTATCCAAAGCGACTTACAGTCATGTGTGCATACATTCTACGTATGGGTGGTCCCGGGAATCGAACCCACATCGAACCCACTACCCTGGCGTTACAAGCGCCATGCTCTACCAACTGAGCTACAGAAGGACCACAATGTTGAATATAGATATCGGCCCTATGTGATCAGGTTACTGTGCATTCTGAAAGCATTCAGACCCCTTCACCTCCTCCATGTTTTTCCTCATCAATCTACACACAATACCTCATAATGACCAAGCAAAACTGTTTTTTAGAAATGTTTGCAAATGTATTAAAAATTAAAAAACGGAAATATCACATTTACATAAGTATTCAGAACCTTTACTCAGTACTTTGTTGAAGCACTTTTGGCAGCGATTACAGCCTCGAGTCTTCTTGGGTATGATGCTACAAGCTTGGCACACCTGTAGTTGGGGAGTTTCTCCCATTCTTCTCTGCAGATCCTCTCAAGCTCTGTCAGGTTGGATGGGGAGCGTCGCTGCACAGCTATTTTCAGGTCTCTCCAGAGGCCCTAAGCACACAGCCAGACTCTCCAAGTCTGGGCTCTGGCTGGGCCACTCAAGGACATTCAGTGACTTGTCCTGAAGCCCCTCCTGCGTTTTCTTGGCTGTTTGCTTAGGGTCGTTGTCCTGTTTGAAGTTGAACCTTCGCTCCAGTGTGAGGTCCTGAGTGCTCTGGAGCAGGTTTTCATCAAGGATCTCTCTGTACTTTGCTCCGTTCATCTTTCCCTCAATCCTGACTAGTCTCCCAGTCCCTGCCGCTGAAAAACATTCCCACAGCACCGGCCTATGGGACTCCTGATCACGGCTGGTTGTAATTACAGCCCAGGATCGAACCAGGGTCTGTACTGACGCCTATAGCGCTGAGATGCAGTTCCTTAGACTGCTGCGCCACTCGGGAGGTAAAAGGTCACAGAGCGGTGTTTGTCAGTCCAGGAGACATCCCAAAAATGGGTCTTCTCACAATATCGTCTGTAGCGTCTGAACATTTAAGCCTACAAACTGACCTCTGGAGAGATAACACTCTCACGATGGTGTTCTCCATTTTGCTTTACGATCTCCCCAAGTGTCGGGAGACTCGTCTGAAATCGGTAACGCCGATCTGCCAACTTCTGTCTGTGGCATCCAAACAGTTTGGGCTATACGCTAGTATGACCCCTCTGTGGAAAGCGTTTGTTTAAGCTAATAGCAGTAACCCCAATAAAGACAGGGTTTAGACTCTGATGGTAATTAAGATAGATATTGTTCAAATGTGAAATATATGTGATGGGACGTTTTAGTATTAACTAGCGTCTTTCTCTCTATGTGCAGAGGAAACTGGTGGTGGGTTTGTCAGAGCAGATCTCCATTCTGGACCTCCAGAGGTGTCAGGACTATAACGGATCCTGTTATGTGTGTGTTCTGGCCAGAGACCCGTACTGCGCCTGGACAGAGGCTGGGTGCAAACCCACCGTCCCGTAAGTCTAATGTTTCCTCTTTGGCTCCTCCTCATTTGACCAAGCATGGCTGTCCCATAAGCTGTGTCTTTCAATCAGATTGATTTATAAGCCCTTTTTACAGAAGCAGTTGTCACAAAGTGCTTTTACATTAACCGGCTTAGACCGCCAAGAGCCTTTTACATTAACCGGCCTAGACCGCCAAGAGCCTTTTACATTAACCGGCCTACACCCCAAAGAGCCTTTTACAGTAACCGGCCTACACCCCAAATAGCCTTTTAGAGTAAATGGCCTAGAGCCCAAAGAGCCTTTTACAATAACCGGCCTACACCCCAAAGAGCCTTTTACAGTAACTGGCCTACACCCCAAAGAGCCTTTTACAATAACCAGCCTACACCCCAACGAGCCTTTTACAGTAACTGGCAGGACCACTTTTGGTTCATCTTTATATACCTAGCATTGCTGTCTACTGTATCTAAACTAGTCTCAGTGGTTGTCTTAGTGAACTGAACGTTGTTTTTCTTTCCATAGGGGAGGCATTCATTGCTGTCTACTGTATCTAAACTAGTCTCAGTGTTTGTCTTAGTGAACTGAACGTTGTTTTTCTTTCCATAGGGGAGGCATTCATTGCTGTCTACTGTATCTAAACTAGTCTCAGTGGTTGTCTTAGTGAACTGAACGTTGTTTTTCTTTCCATAGGGGAGGCATTCATTGCTGTCTACTGTATCTAAACTAGTCTCAGTGGTTGTCTTAGTGAACTGAACGTTGTGATTGTTGTTGTTTTTCTTTCCATAGGGGAGGCATTCAAAATATTGATGGAGGAGAAACTAATGTGTGCCTTAAAACAGCAGGAGTTCAAATATCAGAAGGTACATCGACATCGACATCTCACACACTGATAATAATACAATCAATCAATCAATCAATCAATCAATCAAATGAGTCAATCTGATGCCTGTTATTTGATTTGGAATGTATTGAATGAATAGATGTTCATTCCCCTGCCTTGTTAATTACATTTCTCCGACTCTTTCTCCAGAACCAAAGAAGCCCACCAGCAACAGGACCAGACGTGACACCCAGCCCTCCTCGTCCCTGAACGCCCTCAGTGCATCGTTCCACTCTGTGCCCCTGAACGTCCCCTTCTACCTGTCCTGTCCCATAGACTCCTACCACGCCCACTACAGCTGGGAACACCTGGGCACGACACGCCCCTGTTTGCGACTGCAGGCCAGCTGTCTCCATCTCATCCCCTCCATGCAGACAGAGCACTATGGGAACTACCAGTGTGTCTCCAAGGAGAGAGACTATACCAGGGTGGTGAGGGTGGTCCGAGCTACACAGCTGCTGAGTAACCACAACCCAAGCATAATCAGCAGGCCTGCTAGACCGGTGGGAACCATCCGTACTAACATAGAGGACTCTAAGAACAACGGAGCAACAGCAGCTATGGCAATGCAGGCGGGATGGTTCGTGAGCTTTGCAGCTTTGGACATTATCGTGCAACTTCTGCAATAAAATCATGTCCACTATGGACTTCATCATGATATGACACTGTACATCTGCACTCTATAATGGATCCACGGTGCATTCAGAAACTATCCAGACTCCTTGACTTTTTCCACATTTTGTTACGTTACAGCTTTATTCTAAAATGGATTAAAAAATATATATTAAGAAACTCCTCAATCTACACACAACACCCCATAATGACATCACAACACCCCATAATGACATCACAACACCCCATAATGACATCACAATACCCCATAATGACATCACAATACCCCATAATGACATCACAACACCCCATAATGACATCACAATACCCCATAATGACATCACAATACCCCATAATGACATCACAATACCCCATAATGACATCACAATACCCCATAATGACATCACAATACCCCATAATGACATCACAATACCCCATAATGACCATAATGACATCACAATACCCCATAATGACATCACAACACCCCATAATGACATCACAATACCCCATAATGACATCACAACACCCCATAATGACATCACAATACCCCATAATGACATCACAATACCCCATAATGACATCACAATACCCCATAATGACATCACAATACCCCATAATGACATCACAATACCCCATAATGACATCACAATACCCCATAATGACCATAATGACATCACAATACCCCATAATGACATCACAACACCCCATAATGACATCACAATACCCTATAATGACATCACAATACCCCATAATGACATCACAACACCCCATAATGACATCACAATACCCCATAATGACATCACAACACCCCATAATGACATCACAATACCCTATAATGACATCACAATACCCCATAATGACATCACAACACCCCATAATGACATCACAATACCCCATAATGACATCACAACACCCCATAATGACATCACAATACCCCATAATGACATCACAATACCCCATAATGACATCACAATACAGGTGTACCAAGCTTGTTGCGTCATAACCAAGAAGACTCGAGGCTGTAATCGCTGCCAAAGGTGCTTCAACAAAGTACTGAGTAAAGTCTGAATACTTGTGTAAATGTGATATTTCAGTTTTTTCTGTTTTTTTGCAGACATTTCTAAAAACCTGTTTGTGCTTGGTCATTAGGGGGTATTGTGATGTCATTATGGGGTATTATGATGTTATTATGGGGTATTGTGATGTCATTATGGGGTATTGTGATGTCATTATGGGGTATTGTGTGTAGACTGCTTAGTAAAAAAAATAACAATTGAATACATTTTAGAATAAGGCTGTAATGTATAAACAAAAAGGGAAAAAGTCAAGGGGTCTGAATACTTTCCGAACATTCTCCCATAACCCCCCCCCCCTTATACAGTTATAAGAGGTCGGGGGGGTTGTTCTGGGAGAACGTTTAACCTGGGTCATGTTCATTAGGGCACACCGTGACAAAACATTTAAAAACCCTCCCATGCTTCAGTCAGTTTCCTTCCATTTGGTACTGATTGAACAGGACCCCGTTGTGTAGATCAGTCTGGGCACTTTCTTTACCACTATGTTAGATAGCAGCAGGACTCTTGGTGGAAGGAATTCTGTTGCATAGAAGAAAATCCCTCCAAAAATAACCACATGATTGCTCATCCAGGGCAGAAGGCTCAGGATAAGAGCAGTTAAGGACAATTAGATTGTTAGTCACTTGGGGTAAACAGGCTAAAGAGGCTCTGTCATACAGACTCCCATTGCATTAGTAAGGTCCAGCAGGTACTGACTCTGTCATTGCCACCGTGTGTTTGGTGAATCCCTGGCCTTTTGTACCCAAAGAGACTTGGCAATGACCTGCAGCACTGCTTAGCTCCACCAGTTAATTTGAGGTCTCCTGGGACGTGACATGCAACAGCTTGGCCCAGATCCAGACACACCCTCTGATGACAGTTGAGATATTTTTAGAGGAAAGGGTGGGGTGTTCTCTCGGGGTGAAACATCAGAGAATAGTTAACACCCTTTCCCTGAAAGACTCTTCTGTCCCAACTCCTCCTGGACTGGACACAACATCAACACTTAACAGTGTCCTCCTCGCCTCCCTCCTCCTCCCCTTCCTCCCCTTCCTCCCCTCCTCCTCCTCCTCCTCCTCCTCCTCCTCCTCCTCCTCCTCCTCCTCCTCCTCCTCCTCCTCCTCCTCCTCCTCCTCCTCCTCCTCTTCCTTTTCCTTCTCCCCTTCCTCTCCTCCTCCTCCTCCTCCTCCCCCTCTTCCTCCTCCTCCTCCCCTTCCTCCTCCTCCCCTTCCTCTCCTCCTCCTCATCCTCATCCTCCTCCCCTTCCTCCTCCTCCCCTTCCTCCCCTCGTCCTCCTCCCCTCCCCCCCCCTCCTCCTCATCCTCCCCCTCCTCCTCCTCCTCCTCCTCCCCTTCTTCCTCCTCCCCTTCCTCCTCCTCCTCCTCCTCTTCCTCCTCCTCCCTTCCTCCTCCTCCCCTTCCTCCCCCTTCCTCCTCCTCCTCCCCTTCCTCCTCCTCCCCCCTTCCTCCTCCTACTCCTCCTCCCCTTCCTCCTCCTCCTCCTCCCCTTTCTCCCCTCCTCCTCCCCTTCCTCCTCCTCCTCCCCTTTCTCCCCCTCCTCCCCTTCCTCCTCCTCCTCCCCGTCCTCCTCCTCCCCCTCCCCTTCCACCTTCTCCTCCCCCTCGTCCCCTTCCTCCTCCTCCTCCTCCTCCCCTTCCTCCCCCTCCCCTTCCACCTCCTCCTCCTCCCCATCCTCCCTTCCCTCCTCCTCCTCCCCCTCCCCTTCCACCTCCTCCTCCCCCTCCTCCCCTTCCGCTCCCTCCTCCCCTTCCCCCTCCTCCTCCTCCTCCCCTTCCTCCTCCCCCTCCCCTTCCACCTCCTCCTCCTCCCCTTCCTCCTCCTCCTCCTCTTCCACCCCCCCCCCTTTTTCTCCCTGTATAATTGAGTTATGAGGCTGAACACACTCCCAGAAGGGTGCACACACATACACATAGACACACAACCACCCAATTGCTGGGGGTAAATCATGTTTTTGGCACCACAAGGATGGAGTAGGACTGAATAAGGACACGTGGATCTGTATCAGTGGAGGCTCCTCAGAGGAGGAAAGGGGAGGGCCATCCTCCTCAGGCACCATACAGACTTGATTAGACTAGTGATCAACAGCATTTTTTATTTATTAAAAACATATTTATTTCACCTTTATTTAACAAGTTCTCATTTACAACTGTGACCTGGCCAAGATATAGCAAAGCAGTGCGACACAAACAACAACACAGAGTTACACATGGAGTAAACAAATGTACAGTCAATAACACAATAGAAAAGTCTATATACAGTGTGTGCAAATGTAGTAAGATTAGGGAGGAAAGGCAATAAATAGGCCATAGTGGCGAAATAATTACAATTTAGCAATTTAACACTGGAGTGATAGATGTGCAGAAGATGAATGTGCAAGTAGAGATACTGGGGTGCAAAGGAGCAAAATAAAAACATGTATAAATAAAATAAATAACAGTATGGGAATGAGGTAGTTGGATGGGCTATTTACAGGTGCAATGATCTGGAAGCTGCCCTGACAGCTGATGCTTAAAGTTAGTGAGGGAGATATGAGTCTCCAGCTTCAGTGATTTTTGCAATTTGTTCCAGTCATTGGCAGCAGAGAACTGCAAGGAAAGGCGGTCAAAGAGGAGTTGGCTTTGTGGGTGACCAGTGAGATATACCTGCTGGAGCACGTGCTACGTGTGGGTGTTGCTATGGTGACCAGTGAGATATACCTGCTGGAGCACGTGCTACGTGTGGGTGTTGCTATGGTGACCAGTGAGATATACCTGCTGGAGCACGTGCTACGTGTGGGTGTTGCTATGGTGACCAGTGAGATATACCTGCTGGAGCACGTGCTACGTGTGGGTGTTGCTATGGTGACCAGTGAGATATACCTGCTGGAGCACGTGCTACGTGTGGGTGTTGCTATGGTGACCAGTGAGATATACCTGCTGGAGCGTGTGCCTACGTGTGGGTGTTGCTATGGTGACCAGTGAGATATACCTGCTGGAGCGCGTGCTACGTGTGGGTGTTGCTATGGTGACCAGTGAGATATACCTGCTGGAGCGCGTGCTACGTGTGGGTGTTGCTATGGTGACCAGTGAGATATACCTGCTGGAGCGTGTGCCTACGTGTGGGTGTTGCTATGGTGACCAGTGAGATATACCTGCTGGAGCGCGTGCTACGTGTGGGTGTTGCTATGGTGACCAGTGAGATATACCTGCTGGAGCGCGTGCTACGTGTGGGTGTTGCTATGGTGACCAGTGAGATATACCTGCTGGAGCGTGTGCCTACGTGTGGGTGTTGCTATGGTGACCAGTGAGATATACCTGCTGGAGCGCGTGCTACGTGTGGGTGTTGCTATGGTGACCAGTGAGATATAGCTGCTGGAGCTCGTGCCTACGTGTGGGTGTTGCTATGGTGACCAGTGAGATCCACCTGCTGGAGCGTGTGCCTACGTGTGGGTGTTGCTATGGTGACCAGTGAGATATACCTGCTGGAGCGCGTGCTACGTGTGGGTGTTGCTATGGTGACCAGTGAGATATAGCTGCTGGAGCTCGTGCTACGTGTGGGTGTTGCTATGGTGACCAGTGAGATATACCTGCTGGAGCGTGTGCCTACGTGTGGGTGTTGCCATGGTGACCAGTGAGATATAGCTGCTGGAGCTCGTGCTACGTGTGGGTGTTGCTATGGTGACCAGTGAGATATACCTGCTGGAGCGTGTGCCTACGTGTGGGTGTTGCTATGGTGACCAGTGAGATATACCTGCTGGAGCGCGTGCTACGTGTGGGTGTTGCTATGGTGACCAGTGAGATATACCTGCTGGAGCGTGTGCCTACGTGTGGGTGTTGCTATGGTGACCAGTGAGATATACCTGCTGGAGCGTGTGCCTACGTGTGGGTGTTGCTATGGTGACCAGTGAGATCCACCTGCTGGAGCGTGTGCTACGTGTGGGTGTTGCTATGGTGACCAGTGAGATATACCTGCTGGAGCGTGTGCCTACGTGTGGGTGTTGCTATGGTGACCAGTGAGATCCACCTGCTGGAGCGTGTGCCTACGTGTGGGTGTTGCTATGGTGACCAGTGAGATATACCTGCTGGAGCGTGTGCCTACGTGTGGGTGTTGCTATGGTGACCAGTGAGATCCACCTGCTGGAGCGTGTGCTACGTGTGGGTGTTGTTATGGTGACCAGTGAGATACACCTGCTGGAGCGTGTGCCTACGTGTGGGTGTTGCTATGGTGACCAGTGAGATCCACCTGCTGGAGCGTGTGCTACGTGTGGGTGTTGTTATGGTGACCAGTGAGATACACCTGCTGGAGCGCATGCAAAGTGTGGGTGTTGTTATGGTGACCAGTGAGATACACCTGCTGGAGCGTGTGCCTACGTGTGGGTGTTGCTATGGTGACCAGTGAGATACACCTGCTGGAGCGCGTGCTACGTGTGGGTGTTGTTATGGTGACCAGTGAGATATACCTGCTGGAGCGTGTGCCTACGTGTGGGTGTTGTTATGGTGACCAGTGAGCTGAGATAAAATGGGGCTTTACCTTGCAAAGACTTATAGATGACCTGGAGCCAACGGGTTTGGCGACGAATACGAAACGGGGGCCAGCCAACGAGAGCATAGAGGTCGCAGTGGTGGGTAGTATATGGGGCTTTGGTGACAAAACAGATGGCACTGTGATAGGCTGCATCCAATTTGCTGAGTAGAGTGTTGGAGGCTATTTTATAAATGACATCGCCAAAGTCAAGGATCGGTTCGATAGTCCGTTTTACGAGGGTATGTTTGGCAGCATGAGTGAAGGATGCTTTGATGCAAAATAGGAAGCCAATTCTAGATTTAACTTTGGATTGGAGATGCTTAATGTCTGGAAGGAGAGTTTACAGTCTAACCAGACACCTAGGTATTTGAAGTTAGCCTGTCATTATATCAAACAGTATATTGTTTGTTTTATTTATTTATAGGGGACAATGCACATTAATCAACATCTATATTACAATCATGCAATATCCATGTAAATTTGCCGGGGTTAGCCAATAGCTAATTAGAACCAGGACAGGTAAGGACAATTACACAATACAAATACTCACTAAAACAATACAAAATACCAATACGTTACATCCAGTAACATATAATATACCATTCTGATCACAACAACAACACCATCATCATCAACTGTCGTCATATGAAGAACCCCAGATAACTCGTGTACAGGTGTGGATAGATTTTTAGCCATGTTTACAATAATCCGTGCAGCTTCTCAATTCCATGAGAATTGCATTCCAGCATATTGTAGCTCTAACAGATTGGCCGATTGTTTCTGTGTTGAAAAGGGACAACGTTTTCCCCTTAAGTCACTGCCCTTGTTCTCCGAGAGGTGCTTTCATTGAGCATGATATGCCGACATAGGGGGGTGGAGACCACGCAGGATCTTAAAGACAAGGCTTGCAATCTACATACTGCTTAAAGCTATCCAGACTAAATAAATTATGTTTTGTAAATGACAAAGGTGGTAACTGTTTGGTTTATTATCATAACTGTTCAGTGTGTGTTTGTTTGAGTGATTCAATTGGTTTCAGAATAGCTCCCGCTTGTAACCAGGATGTGAGAACATCACAGCATTGCAGGAGGCAGGGCCTCCGGAAGAAGGAAAGGTCTTATGAACCTAAAGTTGGATATTATGAATAACAAAGTACAGTTTTCAACAGAGAGTTCATATTGTAGATTACTGTCATGTTTTAATGACAGAGCAGTGTCTGATTTGGGAGCTATTATTGTCTGTGTCATTTAATCACTTGTGTCACTATAAACCCCCCATAGTCAACATATCTCACTATAAACCCTCCATAGTCAACATGTCTCACTATAAACCCTCCATAGTCAACATGTCTCACTATAAACCCTCCATAGTCAACATGTCTCACTATAAACCCTCCATAGTCAACATGTCTCAGTTTAAACCCTCCATAGTCGACATGTCTCACTTTAAACCCTCCATAGTCAACATGTCTCAGTTTAAACCCTCCATAGTCAACATGTCTCACTTTAAACCCTCCATAGTCAACATGTCTCAGTTTAAACCCTCCATAGTCAACATGTCTCTCTTTAAACCCTCCATAGTCAACATATCTCACTTTAAACCCTCCATAGTCAACATATCTCACTTTAAACCCTCCATAGTCAACATGTCTCTCTTTAAACCCTCCATAGTCAACATGACTCACTATAAACCCTCCATAGTCAACATGTCTCACTTTAAACCCTCCATAGTCAACATGTCTCAGTTTAAACCCTCCATAGTCAACATGTCTCAGTTTAAACCCTCCATAGTCAACATGTCTCAGTTTCTCTTTAAAAACTCCTCCCTCCATAGTCAACATAAACCCTCCATAGTCAACATATCT